>NW_022589708.1:29878138-30185683 GCF_004348235.1 Phoca vitulina | reverse complement strand
CTTCCAGGTTATCTAATTTGCTGGCATAGAGTTGCTCATAATATGTTCTTATAATTGTTTGTATTTCTTTGGGGTTGGTTGTGATTTCTCCTCTTTCATTCATGATTTTGTTGATTTGGGTCATTTCTCTTTTCTTTTTGATAAGTCTGGCCAGGGGCTTATCAATCTTGTTAATTCTTTCAAAGAACCAGCTCCTAGTTTCGTTGATCTGTTCTACTGTTCTTTTGGTTTCTATTTCATTGATTTCTGCTCTGATCTTTATTATTTCTCTTCTCCTACTGGGTTTAGGCTTTATTTGCTGTTCTTTCTCCAGCTCCTTTAGGTGTAGGGTTAGGTTGTGTACTTGAGACCTTTCTTGTTTCTTGAGAAAGGCTTGTATTGCTATATACTTTCCTCTTAGGACTGCCTTTGCTGTATCCCAAAGATTTTGAATAGTTGTGTTTTCATTTTCATTGGTTTCCATGAATTTTTTTAATTCTTCTTTAATTTCCTGGTTGACCCATTCATTCTTCAGTAGGATGCTCTTTAGCCTCCATGTATTTGAGTTCTTTCCGACTTTCCTCTTGTGATTGAGTTCTAGTTTCAAAGCATTGTGGTCTGAAAATAGGCAGGGGATGATCCCTATCTTCTGGTACCGGTTGAGACCTGATTTATGACCTAGGATGTGATCTATTCTGGAGAATGTTCCATGGGCACTAGAGAAGAATGTGTATTCCATTGCTTTGGGATGGAATGTTCTGAGTATGTCTGTGAAGTCCATCTGGTCCAGTGTGTCATTTAAAGTCTTTATTTCCTTGTTGATCTTTTGCTTAGACGATCTGTCCATTTCAGTGAGGGGGGTGTTAAAGTCCCCCACTATTATTGTATTGTTGTCGATGTGATTCTTTGCTTTTGTTATTAATTGCCTTATATAATTGGCTGCTCCCATGTTAGGGGCATAGATATTTACAATTGTTAGATCTTCTTGTTGGATAGACCCTTTAAGTATGATATAGTGTCCTTTCTCATCTCTTATTACAGTCTTTGGTTTAAAATCTAATTTGTCTGATAATAAGGATTGCCACCCCAGCTCTCTTTTGGTGCCCATTAGCATGGTAAATGGTTTTCCACCCCCTCACTTTCAATCTGGGGGTGTCTTTGGGTCTAAAATGAGTCTCTTGCAGACAGCATATCGATGGGTCTTGTTTTTTAATCCAATCTGATAGCCTGTGTCTTTTGATTGGGGCATTTAGCCCATTTACATTCAGGGTAACTATTGAAAGATAGGAATTCAGTGCCATTGTATTGCCTGTAAAGTGACTGTTACTGTATATTGTTTGTGTTCCTTTCTGGTCTATGTTGCTTTTAGGCTCTCTCTTTGCTTAGAGGACCCCTTTCAAGATTTGTTGTAGGGCTGGTTTCGTGTTTGCAAATTCCTTTAGTTTTTGTTTGTCCTGGAAGCTTTTTATCTCTCCTTCAATTTTCAATGACAGCCTAGCTGGATATAGTATTCTTGGCTGCATATTTTTCTCATTTAGTGCTCTGAATATGTCCTGCCAGTCCTTTCTGGCCTGCCAGGTCTCTGTGGATAAGTCTGTTGCCAATCTAATGTTTCTACCATTGTAGGTTACATATCTCTTCTCCCGAGCTGCTTTCAGGATTTTCTCTTTGTCTCTGAGACTCGTAAGTTTTACTATTAGATGTCGGGGTGTTGACCTATTTTTATTGATTTTGAGAGGGGTTCTCTGTGCTTCCTGGATTTTGATGCCTGTTTCCTTCCCCAAATTAGGGAAGTTCTCTGCTATAATTTGCTCCATTATACCTTCTGCCCCTCTCTCTCTTTCTTCTTCTTCTGGGATCCCAATTATTCTAATGTTGTTTCGTCTTATGGTATCGTTTATCTCTCGAATTCTGCCCTCGTGATCCAGTAGTTGTTTATCTCTCTTTTTCTCAGCTTCTTTATTTTCCATCATTTGGTCTTCTATCTCACTGATTCTTTCTTCTGCCTCATTTATCCTAGCAGTTAGCGCCCCCATATTTGATTGCACCTCATTGATAGCCTTTTTGATTTCTACTTGGTTAGATTTTAGTTCTTTTACTTCTCCAGAAAGCGTTTCTCTAATAACTTCCATGTTTTTTTCAAGCCCAGCTAGTATCTTTAAAGTGATGATTCTGAACTCTAGATCTGACATCGTACTAATGTCCGTATTGAGTAGATCCCTGGCAGTCGGTACTACCTCTTGTTCTTTTTGTTGAGGTGATTTTTTCCGTCTTGTCATTTTGTGCAGAGGAGAATAGATTAATGAGAGAACAAAATGCTAGCAGGGTAACAACGTCCCCAGAAAATATACTCTAAACAAATCAGAAGAGACCTGAAGCAGTGGGAAAAGAAAGGGAAAGAGAGAAAAAAGAAAAGGAAAGAAAAAAGGAAAAAAGAAAAAGATAAAGATAAAAACAAACAAAAGCAGAACAAAACAAAACAAAACAAAAACAGAATGTGATCAAATATGATCAGGCTGGATTATAGATCAGTGCCACACACTAGATTTTGGGTGTATTTTGGTCTGTTAAAAGAAAGTCCCTCCCAAAATTTTAAAGAAAGAAAAACTTATATATGTACAAAAATAAGGGTTGATATGATGAAGGGATGGAATATGACTGTAAAGATGGAAATTATAAAAAATTTTAAAAAAGGATTTGATAAGTTGTTTGAAAAAAGAAAGAAGAGGATTAAAAAAAAAAAAAAAAGAAAAAAAGAAAAAAAAAAAAAAAAACAGTTAAAAAAAAAATTAACTTTGAAAGACTAAAGAATCATGGTAAAAAAGCTATGAATTCTATGTGCAGTATTCCCCTAGCGCTGGAGTTCTGCTGTTCTCATTGATCGGTAAACTTGGTCTTGGCTGGCTGTTCTCGCTGATCTTCTGGGGGAGGGGCCTGTTGCCGTGGTTCCCAAATGTCTTTGCCGGAGGCAGAATTGCCCCGCCCTTGCCGGGGCCGGGCTAAGTAATCTGCTCGGGTTTGCTCTCCGGAGCTTTTGTTCCCTGCAAGCTTTCCGTACAGCTTTGGAGGCGGAGAGTGAAAATGGCGGCCTCCCAGTCTCCGCCCCGGAGGAGCCGAGAACTCGGGGTCCCGCTCCTCAGCGAGCCCCCAGAGAAAAGCAGTCAGTCACTCCCCTCTCCCCGGTCTCCGGCCACACTCCGCGCTCACCCGGCCTGTGACCGCGCCTTTCTATCTGGCACCCGACCCCGGGTGGAGTCTCCAAACCCAGCAGATCCCTGCGGTGCGTTCCCGCACCTCTCCTCCCGGGGGAAGAAGGTGAGTCTCCCCGGATCTGCCGCTTGTTGGGTCCCTGCTGGAGGAGCAGTGGCCCGACTGTGCCGCGGATCACGGTCTATGGCCACCCCGAGCTGAGAGCCCGCGCCTGGGCTCCGTCTCTGCAGCCGGCTTCCCCGCTCCGATACCTGGGAGCTCTGCCGCACTCAGGCACCCCCGGTCTTTCTGTGACCCCGAGGGTCCTGAGACCATACTCTCCCGTGAGGGTTCCACCCCCCACTTCACCACCAGAGTGACGTCCCTCAGCGGAGCAGACTTCTAAAAGTTCCGATTTTGTGCTCTGTGGCTCTATCACTTGCCAGAAGCGGCCGACGGAGGCCCCTCCCCCGCCGTCTATCCTCCCGAATATCGCCTCGGATTCACTTCTCCGCACGTCCTACCTTCCAGAAAGTGGTCGCTTTTCTGTTCAGAGAGTTGTTGCTATTCTTTTCTTCGATCTCCTGTTGAGTTTGTAGGTGTTCAGAATGGTTTGATCCCTATCCAGCTGAATTCCTGGGAGGAGACGAAATCCAGGTCTCCTACTCCTCCGCCATCTTGCTCTGCCCCCCCTGGGGTTCAACAGTCTTATACAATTCACAGCGCTCACCATAGCACATACCCTCCCCAATGTCTATAACCCGGCCTCCCCATCCCTCCCACCCCCCACCACTCCAGCAACCCTCAGTTTGTTTCCTGAGATTAAGAATTCCTCATATCAGTGAGGTCATATGATACATGTCTTTCTCTGATCGACTTATTTCACTCAGCAGAATACCCTCCAGTCCCATCCACGTCGTTGCAAATGGCAAGATTTCCTTCCTTTTGATGGCTGCATAATATTCCATTGTATATATATACCACATCTTCTTTATCCATTCATCTGTCGATGGACATCTTGGCTCTTTCCACAGTTTGGCTATTGTGGACATTGCTGCTATAAACATCGGGGTGCACATACCCCTTTGGATCCCTACATTTGTATCTTTGGTAAATACCCAGTAGTGCAATTGCTGGATCGTATGGTAGCTCTATTTTCAACTTTTTGAGGAACCTCCATACTGTTTTCCAGAGGGGCTGCACCAGCGTGCATTCCCACCAACAGTGTAGGAGGGTTCCCCTTTCTCCGCATCCCCGCCAACATCTGTCATTTCCTGACTTGTTAATTTTAGCCATTCTGATTGGTGTGAGGTGATATCTCATTGAGGTTTTGATTTGGATTGCCCTGATGCCGAGCGATGTTGAGCACTTTTTCATGTGTCTGTTGGCCATTTGGATGTCTTCTTTGGAAAAATGTCTGTTCATGTCTTCTGCCCATTTATGATTGGATTATTTGCTCTTTGGGTGTTGAGTTTGATAAGTTCTTTATAGATTTTGGCTACTAGCCCTTTATCTGATATGTCATTTGCAAATATCTTCTCCCATTCTGTCGGCTGTCTTTTGGTTTTGTTGACTGTTTCCTTTGCTGTGCAAAAGCTTTTTATCTTGATGAAGTCCCAATAGGTCATTTTTGCCCTGCTTCCCTTGTCTTTGGCGATGTTTCTAGGAAGAAGCTGCTGCGGCTGAGGTCGAAGAGGTTGCTGCCTGTGTTCTCCTTTAGGATTTTGATGGACTCCTGTCTCACATTTAGGTCAGGAACACGGCAGGAATGTCCACTATCACCACTGCTATTCAACATAGTATTAGAAGTCCTAGCCATAGCAATCAGACAACAAAAAGAAATAAAGGGCATCTGAATCGACAGAGAAGAAGTCAAACTCTCACTGTTTGCAGATGATATGATACTTTATGTGGAAAACCCAAAAGACTCCACTCCAAAACTGCTAGAACTCATACAGGAATTCAGTACAGTGGCAGGATATAAAATCAATGCTCAGAAATCAGTGGCATTCCTATACATCAACAACAAGACAGAAGAAAGAGAAATTAAGGAGTCGATCCCATTTACAATTGCACCCAAAACCATAAGATACCTAGGAACAAATCTAACCAAAGAGGTAAAGAATCTGTACTCAGAAAACTAGAAAATACTCATGAAAGAAATTGAGGAAGACACAAAGAAATGGAAAAACGTTCCATGCTCATGGATTGGAAGAACAAATATCGTGAAGATGTCAATGCTACCTAGAGCAATCTACACATTCAATGCAATCCCCATCAAAATACCGTCCACTTTTTTCAAAGAAATGGAACAAATAATCCTAAAATTTGTATGGAACCAGAAAAGACCTCGAATAGCCAGAGGAATGTTGAGAAAGAAAAGAAAAGCAAAGCTGGCGGCATCACAATTCCGGACTTCAAGCTCTACTACAAAGCTGTCATCATCAAGACAGTATGGTACTGGTACAAAAACAGACACATAGATCAATGGAACAGAATAGAGAGCCCAGAAATGGACCCTCAACTCTATGGTCAACTAATCTTCGACAAAGCAGGAAAGAATGTCCAACGGAAAAAAGACAGTCTCTTCAACAAATGGTGTTGGGAAAATCGGACAGCCACATGCAGAAGAATGAAACTGGACCATTTCCTTACACCACACACAAAAATAGACTCCAAATGGTTGAAAAACCAATTTTTCTTTTTTTAAGTTCAGTTATTCCTCATAGTCACCTGGTATAAAAATTTCCTTTTAATCTAGGAATTCAATACTTCATCATTTGGGGGATTTTTTCTTATATTATAGCTTTAGATACATTTTCAATTATATTGGTTGGTTTTTCTACTTTAAAAATACTAGTCATTCTTTTTTTAAAAGATTTTACTTATTTATTTATTTGAGAGAGAGAGAGAGAGCAAGCACGAGAAGGAGGGAGGGTCAGAGGGTGAGGGAGAGGGAGAAGCAGACTTCCCGCTGAGCAGGGAGCCCGACGCGGGGCTCGATCCCAGGACCCTGAGATCATGACCTGAGCTGAAGGCAGATGCCTAACCCACTGAGCCACCCAGGTGCCCCAATACCAGTTATTCTTATGTTAGACTGTCCTGTTCCCATGTCTGTTATCTTCATTCTAACTGCTATAAATATTTGTCCTTTTACTCTTTACTTACTGTGATTATCTCAAAATTTTTCCTTTATGTCAGTCATTCAATTTACTATTCTAAATGTTTCTAATTTATTAGTCTTTTAATGGTATTGATTTGGTCTTCAGTCTGTCCTCTTAGGTCTGTGATATAGCCTTTTAATTCATTCTCACACTGTTTCATTAAATATATGTCATTATCAAGTTTTCCAGTACAACAGAGTACTTACAGAAATGTTCTTTTTTTCCTTGAGAGATTTTTCTTTCAGAATGGGTTCTTCATCTGACTTTCATGACATACTATTTATTTTCCTTTTGATAATATTTTAAAGTGGGCAGCTCTGTCTAGGTGCTGTGTTTGTTCTGATAAAGTATCAGTGGATTTCCCTAGACTTCCTTTTCCACACTATTTGACACCTGTTTGTTTTTTTTTTTCCTTCCAGAGATAACTTGAGATTTTATTGAATATTCTATACCAGGAACCATTCCACTGAGTTGGGTGTGTATCCTGTTTCTGTGGCAACATTCCCTGGCACCTTGGATTGCTGCTTCGCTTCAGCATGGCACTGTGGGAATAGGATTCCCTAGATTTCCACTTTCTTCTGTGACACTAGTGATGATACTAGGGGCTTCTATGTTAGAGGATTTTACCTTGACTATGATATTCTATGATACACAGAATATTCTACGATATTCCAAGATATATGTAAACTTTTCACTGTCTTTACCTAGAAGTTTATGCCACTTAATTTTGATCCTAAAAAGTAGTAACAACCCAATGAATCACATTTATCAGACTAGTCTCAAAATGGTTTCTGACTCTTCCAGAAAATCTATCTCCTTTAGAGATACTTTATTACCTTTAAAGATATAAAAGGCTACACTGTACTCTTTGGAGAAAATTTTAAAAGCAGCTCAAAAAAACTCTGATGAATAATCCACACAGTTGGGGGGAAATGTTGCAAGTGTTTTCAGTGGAAAAATACTCACTTGGATTCATGAGTTCTACTGTGTGTATTAAAATGTTATATTAGTTATAATAATAACCCATAGTATTAACACAGTGACATATCTAAAGAAGCACATTCTTTCTTCCTTCAGCAAATGTCTTCCTTCCCAATGATAATGCGTATGCAATTACTCATGCCTGATATCTTGATGCTATCCTAAACTTATCCTTTTCATTATCTAGTTAGCCAACAAGCCACACTGATTTTTACTAGAAAATATTTCTATTATCCATCTTTTTTTGATAATCATTGCCAACATAATCCAACTCCACACAGTTAATGAAAATCTTTGACTAAATTTATAAGCTTCTCAATCGACACTAGTGAGACTATCTTTGAATTTTTATCATGCAGTTCCTCCTCCAGAAAGTCACAGTGGTACCCTAATTCCCTCTGCTTTATATTTATATGCTTCTATTCAGTTTTCAAGAAGGTCTTTACACTGATGTTACTACCATACCTAAGCAAGTGGGAGAAGACTGCATGCAGTAATCCAGTAAGTTCAAGATTTATTTTTGGTGCTACTTCTCTCATGGAACTTTCTCTAAGCACTGCCTCAAACTGATCTTTCTCTAGTCTGATTTACTACTACAGCACTCAATGATACAATATCATACAATGGAATCCTTCATTATTACTTCCATTAGTTGATCTTTTCTCTCCAACTAGTCTGCCTCTGCTATCAAGGACTTCGTCTTATTCACGTATGTATGCTTTTTCTTACAGCTCTAATAGTTAGCAGAGCTGACTCAATGTCCTTCTTGAGATGGAAGGACATACAAAAGAACTTCTAAAACACTCTTTTTTAGTTCAAAGTCTTTCTCTCACCAAACACTGGCTATTCAATAGAGAGGAGAGAAGTGAAATACCTTGGTGGCATAGACTTCATATTGCTCTCTGGCTCTTCAAATACATTAGGACTTGCATCAGGTGTTACCGATATGTACGGGGCAGGTACAGATGTTGAACGTAGATATCTCATTTCATCCTGGAAGAGGTGGTCATCTTGATAGCCCACAAAATTTTCATGATGATGCCTGCATTAAATCAAATCCAGTGACTTCAAGTATGATGGCACCATAGATACTTTTCACTTTTAATTTCTTTCATAAAAGTAAAAGCAGCACATTTAACTATAAGGGTGAAGTATTAAAATAATCATAGATGTAAGCAGGAGTAAATAAAAGTCTGACAATTTCACACATAAATATTCCAGGTACCACAAACATTTCAAACCCAAAATCGAACTCATTTTCTTTTCTTTTGAGAACCTTTCCATCCTGTAGTGTTTTGGTAAATGATCCCACCACCTATCCAGGTGCCTGGGCCAAAGTATCTTGGAGTTGTGGTAGGCCAGTCCTCAACTGTGACCAGCTGTGACCCCTCAGCCCTATGAATACTAAGTTTCCTCTCTTCTGGCTCCCTATCATCATTGCCTTGGTTCAGGCTCATGTTTCTTGCATGGACTATTGAAATACACTCACCATTTTTGGTAGGAACATATGTAAGAATCAAATTTGAGAAAGATTAGACCTATGAAATGTTCCATGGGGTGGGGTGGGTGTGGGTGTCCATTCCCCAGAGGGCTAAAAATATAAAATCCATGATTATGGTACAGTGGCATATTTTTAAACATGTTTTACGATTTGATTCTTTCCTTTTCAAACTGGAACAGAGAGTTGTTAACCTAAGTCTCCTAAGTCGTCTGACCAAAGCTAAAGATTTGTTACATTTGGCATACCTAATGATCTCCACCTCGGTTTCAAATGCATTTAGTATGACATTCTCATTTTGTTTCCTGTTCATTTTATTAAAATAATAAGTACAAAATTAAAAAAAAAACTATATAATTCTGCTATAGAGAGGACAACATTGCTAAAATGGAACTGTTGTTGGCAAGCTATTCCTGCAGGCAATTTCCAGAAATCTTCATTTGACAGCTGTTGAAAAAAAGTCTGAATCTGGTATATGAAAGTCTGTTTACAATGCCAGTGCATAATGTACGGAAGTACAGGCTGTCCAACTCAAGGCCAATAGAGGAAAACAGTATACTATTAACAGGCTTCCCCCACCTTTAGTTATACCCTTTATGAAATTTCCATGTTTGAAGCAGAGTGATCTAACTGCAAATCAGTTCATGTATTTCCCTGCTTAATATTCCTTAACCGTTTTCCCTGTGGGATAAAATCCAAACTTAGCATGGGCTACAGAGCCCCACATTACCTGGTCTCAGGTAGCTACTTCTGGGGCATTTCATATGTTTCTCCCAGTGGCCAATGCTTTAACCAGCCTCTGATTCCTTAAATGTGTAATGCTGTTTCATGTCTGTCTTCACACATGTGCTTTACTGTGAGGAACTGCTTTCCTCCATCATGTACTTGACTGATTTCTATTTATCTTTCAAGACTGCTTTCTTTCCTTGGAAAGATTCAGGTACTCTCCATCCTTCATGCTCTAAGAGCATCCTATGCATACTTCTATTAGAGAACTCCTCATAAAACATTTTAAATGTTTCCTTTACAGGTCTGTCTTCCCATCAGAGTGTGAGCACATGGAAGTCAGGATTTTATTACATTCATCTTGGTGTCTTCAAGGTCTAGAACAAAGTTGGTACCCAGCTAACTAACATTTAAATGCTAACAGAATGGATACTTCAAAAAAAAAAAAAAATGGAAGATTTCGATAGTAAATTGTTTCTTTCCACTTCAGCACTTCCAACTATTAATAGACTGAATTCAGCTTTCCAAAAAGTAAAAGATAGCTAGAGTCTTAGTTTCTACGACATATTTTGTATTAATAATACAAATTGATAGAGTATTTACATGTTTTTTAAAAAATCCTTACTACCATGAAGTGTGTACCCTACCAGTCATATATTGGTCAAGGCAACTCACAAAATAAATTCCTGGAGGTCTCTTTATTGTACACAAAAGGTAATGTAGTGTGGGTATTCAGAGCATGATATTAATCAACAATGGCTACTAATCCCAAGTGATTAAAAAAAACAACCACCAAGTTATATTACCTAGCTAATGTCTGCAGGTAGAGACAAGGCATTTTAACAGGAAGATCCTCGGAAATGCCCTCTTTCACGCTGGGAAGATGAGACTGAAATGGCTTTGTCAGATGGTAACACAGAATGCTTGGCTCCGCTGCGCTGCTCAGGGAGAGCAGGAAGAGTGCATTTGCCTTAATCACCTGGTGAGCTTCCATAGTGGGCAAGGCACGAGGAGTCTTGACTTGCATTGGTTTCCTCCTGGATTGTTTGACCTGGCAAAGAAAACTTTGCAGTGATCTTTTCCTACTTAGATTCAAATTTTAAATTTCTTAGCCTAAGTATTGTGAGCTTCTAATAAAAATTATTAAACACTTATAGAACTATTTTAAAATAATAATAGTGATTACCAAAAATAACATTCACTTTATGCTTTTCCTGAGCTGTCTGAAATTATTTTATTTTGAACACAAACTATTTCTTTTCTTTCTTTGGGAAAATCTAAATGTAATTTTTTTTTTTAAAGGGTAAGTAGTGCGTGTGTGTGTGTGGTGTGCACTGTATGTTCGGCAAAATTTCTAGTTAGGTGTGCCTCTAGTTCCCATAGACCTACAACATAATTAAGGGTAAGACAAAGAGAGGAGATAAAGAGTAGAAAAGGAAAAGGAGAATGGAAAAGAGGGAGAGTTCAGAGATAAAGGTGAAGAGGGAAAGCTAGGTACATGTGTAGAGTAGTACACCATTAACAGTGAAGAATTACACAGGAAACATTTGTTAGTAACGTATGCGCCACAGCACAGGTTAGTTGTCTTGTATTATCCCAAGGTATAATTTATTTTTGTAATTAAAAATAACTAACCTAGTACAAATATTAAATTTGCATATTATTCCTATTATAAAAACTGATCTTTAATATCAATTCTGTGGAGTTATCTGATATTGTATAAGGATAAAAAGGGATTTTTGTAAGATTTATTCTTATCACGAACAGTATAGCCAGAACAGAATAAAAATACCTTCTCCCTTGCAGCAGCCTGTTTTTCACGGAGATATTTTTCTCTACAGCGATCACATACCAGATACCAAGTGCTTCCTCCTATGCCACCATCACCACAGTTACCAGCCCATCCTCCACAAAAATGTCCAATGCTATTGTAACCTTGTCCACCGGCATACCGGCCACAACCTTGAAACAAGAGCAAAAATACACTTTAAGTGTCCTTAACAATCCGATCCTTGATGCTTATACATGAATGATGATTTACCTTTGCAAAGTAAGCAAAATACTGAAGAAAGTATCTGACTTTTTTTTCAGGCTATTAACTGCATCAGGAAAATAGCTCACTTGGCCAAAAAGTAATCAATTAAATGATGCCTAAAATACTGGAGATACTCTCTCTATACAGGTAGAAAAAAAGAAATTTAAGATGGGGGTACATTTAGGTTTATTGACATATGCCAATAAGACTGGACAAAATATTCTGTAATGATATATTTCAAGGAATCATGTATTTCACAAAACATTTCATGTATGATATGTAGAAAGAAAAAAAATTTAACCAAACTCATAATAGGTGAATTTTGGAATACTTATCAATTGTTATAGAAATCCTTACATTTACCTAAAATACAGTCTTCTGGGCACCTGGGTGGCTCAGTTGGTTAAGCGACTGCCTTTGGCTCAGGTCATGATCCTGGAGTCCTGGGATTGAGTCCTATATCGGGCTCCCTCCTCAGCAGGGAGTCTGCTTATCCCTCTGACCCTTTCCCCTATCATACTCGCTCTCTCAAATAAATAAATAAAATCTTTAAAAAAATACAGTCTTCTGACTAAATAGTTGAGATCAGTTCCATAGGAAAATGACCAAGGAAATCAGTATAGTCTAATTTAATTTGCAACTTTTAACAGGAAAACACTAAAATCAAAGAAGACCTAATACTGGGATCTTTCCTATGTGTATGGACCGGTCATTATTTCTGTTGTGTTAGATACCTTAACAGCACCCTTTGGGTAACACATAAAACATTTAAAAAATAAACAGTGTTTCAGAATGTGATACATTAAGATACCATTGTACTGAATTGCCTTACCACCATACTATCAGAATTTCTTTACCTATTTTCCACAAAACTGATACTGATGCACTTTAAAACAGTTTCCCTTTACTTTAACATAATTCATAGAGCAGCTCAAGTCAGAAGTGACTTAGTTCCCTCTTTTTTTTTTTTTTAAACACAAAGTGCTTATAGATTCAGTAATACCGTTTACCTGGGTGAGCCTGTCGCATGTGATAGGTCACTGGGTATGGATGGGATTCTCCACACAGCTCACAGATGGTGTCCTTCTCTGGTCCGCCCACGGCCAGCTGGGCCATCTCACCAAACAAATTACCCCTGGGTCGAACTTCTGTCTTTTCCTTTTTCTTTTTGTCTTTTTTGGCCTTCTTATTCTCTTTTTCACACTCTTTCTTTTTAAGGACTGCACAAGAACCGGGACTTGGAAAAATCATATTCTGGGAAGCTGCTTTGATAGTAGCCAAAGAGATGTCTTCCCAAAAAGCCACTAAATGTTGTAAAGTTAAGGGAAGAGGAGATTTGGACTTCATTGGGTGGTGCATGGACATTTCGAAAGTGGCTTCGGTTTTCCCATCCTCACATTTTTCATGCAGAGGCGGTTCTTTAAGCATAGACAACACCTTATTTTTGTTGATACTACCCATTTTAGATATATCTGGTCCATGAGGTGCAATATTAAACATATTCAGTGCAGATGATATCTCCAATGAATGTCTATTTTTTAATTTGGTTTCCTTTTCTTCTGTAGGCTGTTGGCTGTTTAAACTATTTCTTATAGGAGCATGTTCTTTGGAAAGTTCAGGATTAAATTTTAAGAACGAAGAACAGGCCATTGCATCATGTACTATGCCTTCATGCCACAGGAAAGAGGCAAAGACTGCCCTGGCACACTCAGCCACGGAAGGAGACATGGCTTGCTTGGCGGGCTCCAAAGGTTTGGATCCATCTCCTTTAAAGAGAAAGCTAGATTTTTCCTTTTTGGGCCTGGTGTGCCTATTAGCACATTTTCTACTTATTTTGGGGGATGCTCTCATTTCCTGTTCATCTTTCAGTGGTGCTTTTCCTATGCTGAAATGAACTTTATTGGAACTTTCATCGACACTCTTAAATTCACTGCTTTCGTCACAGGTGCTATCTGTTAGACTATTTGTTTTTAAAGTACTTGAAGTGCAGACCTCGACCACTTCACTGTGAAGGTTTTCTTGTACCACATGGGGAGAAGGAGCTCTATTTTCGGATCCAGGGGAATCTTTAGAATCCTTTGGTACCGGTTTTGGTTTTGGTGATGTTGATCGTCCCCTTAATGGTTCTGTGAGGGGCATTTTCTTCTTGCGTAGGGTATCTGGGTCAAGTGTGTAAGAGTCTGATTTGGAACGTTCCCGAGGAGGATCAAGTTTAGTTTTAACAGGAGCAGTGCTTTTTTGAGGTAGATTTTTATCATGTGGTGAGGAGGAGCGTGGAGAACTAGCACCAGATGGGCTAGACCTATTGGTTGGGAGAGTCTTTGGCTTAGGAGATGATGACCGAGAACCTGGTCCTGGGGATTCAGCTCTAAAGCTAGAAGACATCCTCCCATCAGATTTTAGTGTCTGCAAGGTGTTATGGTTGGGGGACAACGACCTACTGTGAGAGTCTGACCTCAACTTTGCAGCATCAGATTTCAACATAAGGGATTCACTAGCTGATAAGCCTTCTGTACCCCTTGGCTTCTTCTGATCAGCAGTAGTCCGGCTCATACGTCCATCAGGTTTAAGAGATCTGCTGTGTTTAGAGGACAGTTCTGATTTTCCTGATGTAGAGACTGGTCTAGAAGATGTTGAGATAGTTCCTCGGTCACCTGTATGGTCCATTTCATAGTGAAAATTGTTAATAAAACTATAAGTTACTAACAATATAGCCACTAAATATTGAATAAAAACACAGCTAAAAAATTTATATTGTCATAGACAAAAATACTTGAAGAATAAGGGAAAAAAGGGAAATATTTCTTGTAAAATTTCTATTGCATCATTATACAACCATTTCCACCAAAAACTATTTTCATGGATGTACAACAGACTGAACAAGTAATACCTATGCATCAGTATGAATTATCCATGCTATTTGAATCTCAGTGCCAGTATAATTATTCATTAGAATTTAAATTTAGGGACAGACCAAAAAGAAAAACCGTAACTATTACTTTTCTTGAATAAGAAATTAAAACCTATGTATTTTAAAATATAAAGTAGTTGAGCTAAATTTCCAGTAGAGTCATACCTCACATCCTTATTAGGGTAATGGTACAGATCTTACTGAGTTAGGAAACTGAATTTATATATAGATACACTTATTATTTTCAAGTACAGAAATACACACAATTAGGCTGATAAAGAGCTGCTTAGGAAACACTAATGATTGGATTAGAATTTATAATTAATATATGAATGCCTGAAAGTTATTATTTAATTACATGTAATTCTGGCAGTCTTATTGTTTATAAACAGATTGTATTCTAAAAGTTTATTTAGTTCATTAAGTTTAGTTGGTTAGAACTTAGAGCTGTGTCTTCTTGGAAAAAAAAAATGGTGGGATCCTCAGAATTAGGAGTACAAGTCTGAATCATGGGGCCCTGAAATAAGAAGTCAGGAAAATAACAGAAAAAAAGGATAAAAAAATGTCTCTCTTTCCCAGGCAGAGCACTAGATATTTCCACAGGGACAACATTTGTTTTTGGCATCCTGGCCCTCATGCAGTGCCTCTCCTTCCTCATGCTTTCCTTTGAGGCATTGGAGCCAGGCTGTCTTTGTCACCAGTAAGTGGTCAACCTACAACATCACCTTTCTTCCCTAAAATAAAAACATCTCCCCTTAATGCACATAATATTAGTTGTCAGGAGAAAAGCAATCCGATTAAAGTGATTCAAGTGGTATTAAAGACTGAAAACCCATAAACCTTGCTAGAAGTATTTATATTTTTTGAAAAAGGGTATGTGGTAAATTGAGATGGATCTCTCAACTGGTTATATTGCAGGTATCTCTCTTTTTTTTTTTTGCAAAAGGGATGCAAACAAATTTGGATAATGTAGGGAAATGTTTTTTGGCTGGCTTGTGTGTGTGTGCATGGGCATGTGCAAGTGCACACAGGTGTTTGTAGTCTATACTCTAGTTGTATATAGGTCAAGACAGTATTGCCTAGAATCTGCCCTCCTAATGGAAGGTCCATAAGGACTGGTATTTTTGTCTGTTACTCTTCACTGATACAATGTCAAGAATGGGTCCTGGAATATAGTACATGCTAAATAAATACTTTTTTCTTCTGCTATTCCCAAATTTCAGATTCCCTGAAAATCCACTTTTTATAATTATGACTGCCAAGGCCACAGGGAAAGCTAACTGTAGCCACTACGATGTAAGGGTCAGATGCTTGAGAGTCTTGTAATTCTGTAGTAAAATAATGAAGTATGGCAAATGGCGTCTCTAGAGCATATTAATGAATGGAACAGTTATTTTAACTGCAACATAACAGTGTTCAGAATAATTATTCTCATTCTTTGAATGAGCAAAATATACTAAATATATGCTCTTCAGTTTCTACAGTTCTTTATCATTCTATCATGAACTTCATTTATCATATGCAGTATGTGTTCTTTGCATAAAAATAGTGTAAGACACCAGGCTAATTTGAGGGAAAAGTGGTGAAAAAAATCACAATATATATATAAAAAAAATTCTAGATACTGATGCTGCCTTGGTAGAGCACAGATAAAAAGATGTAAAATCTTGACAAATAAGTGCTCTCAAACTGTGCAAAAGTAGTTTAGCAAACTGCTGCTCATCTTATTGATCTAATAGTAGATCCATAGAGCAAATTTTATAAATAAACTGTATTTGGTAGAATTAAATATCAGTCTAGTGCTTTCCACTAATTTTCAATGTGTGATGTTTGGAGCACTGGTTTTTGTTACTAATTTGACAGCTGGAAGTGCTTTCACCATCACATTTATTTCAGAAGCTGAACGATATGTAACAGTAAAACTAGACAACTAAGTAAACAGTAAATCAGTTTGCCAGTCCTTTCTCTAAGAGATCAATTCATGAATCGAAACAGGTTTGCTTTCTAAATCAATGGTGTGCAATTCCTCATAAAGGGAAATCTCTGTGGTTGGCTGAATAATGGAATCTTACAAATATCAGGAACACTACTTGTCATATGTTAGCAAAAAACGTTTGCTATGTAGATAGGGTTACAGAGTACAGGCGCCTGCATACTGCATTTCTTTGCCTCTAGTAGTGGTGAATATTTTCTCAAGATCTGTCAGTGGTCATAGCTAAATACCTTTTGGGAGTCCAAGTATATAAATAATGCAGAGTTATTTCTACCTGAACTGTTAACTGCCAAATTATAAACAAATCCTTTTGAAAAATTTACTTTTCCAAAATGTATTTCATATATTTTTTAAAAAGAGTGTCATGTTTGTTAAGTATTGTAGACCCATGTGCTGCTAACTGATGTTTATTTTCTTCATTTGGGTTTAAAAAGTTTTGGAGCATGTAGTAAGTATTAGGAAAAACTGTCATGTTGTAGCTGCTTGAAATATCAATAAATATAAGAAATATCAATAAATATAAAATATTTAGAGCATATATAATACTTTCACATTCATCACTTAATTTAGCTTAATTTTTTATATTTATCGTATGTAAGTTTAAGTCATAGTAGGCAAAAATTGTCTAACCTCAATGGAATTCTGAAGAAAAAATAATACAGGGCAGGATGGAAATTTAGTACATTCAAAGAAATTAGTAAACATGTTAAATATTACATATTCATTCACTAATGACCTGTATAATTTT
Organism: Phoca vitulina; assembly: GCF_004348235.1. NCBI lineage: Eukaryota > Metazoa > Chordata > Mammalia > Carnivora > Phocidae > Phoca > Phoca vitulina. The sequence goes on along the minus strand of NW_022589708.1, from coordinate 30,168,459 downwards.
TTTGTGCCAAAATCATAAATCATCAGGTTATGGGATACTACACTATAATTAACATACCACAATGTAATACTATATTGTGCTATGCCATGCTATGTATCAGGTTACACCACACTATATACTGTAGAGATCAGGTTCTACAATACTACTTATTATCCTATAGGAATATATAGTATCACTGTCAACTGTGAAAAGGAGAAATGTAAAAACGTCTTACCGATTTCTCAGAAAAAGGAAAACTACTTGAAAAACTTCTGCAATACATTAACCACTGGTGCAAAAATAACTTGGTAAAATTTTCTTAAAATACAGGATTTCAAGTTTAATTAAATATTACTTTAAGACAAAAAAATGAGTAGGCATCTATAGTCTTGTAAAAGACCAAAAGCGTATTTTTAAACTACCTGAAATTTTACCAGTTGTCATAGTAGTTTGAGTATTTCTAAATTTAAAATCTTAAAACTAAGTAACTAAGAAAATGCTATAAGGAAGACTCAATGCCAGACAGGACATGTAGGTTTAGACCTATGTATCTACATATGTATATCTATCCTGATACCTAAGTTAAACTAAAAAACTTCAACTTAATTATCAAAGTGTTTTTCATAAGAAACTGAAACAGGAAAATGATTTAACATTCCGTAGCAGAAAAATAAGTTTAAGACTAACCCTGTCACATGAGATACTATGTTCTTACAGATCACAATATGCTTTATGCCTTACACATATATACCACCTTGTTCTGATAATATTGACTTTACAACCCCCAAATCAGGCACTTCTTTCTATATACCTATTTTGTTTAAGACCTTATATAGGTCTGACATTAAGTAAAAACAATATTTAACCTATAAATATAACAACCATGCATATCAATAGGATAATAATATAATATTGAATAGATACAACACAAATTACCCCAAAATATCAAATTTTAAATAAAATGATAAACTTTAATCTTAAAAAATGGAATGGGATGGAGATGACTGAGGTGAACTAATAAAACTTTATTGAAACCTCCTATGTTCACTACGAATGGCCCATCCATGAATGCACGCATACCCACCCTTGAGTTTGTGAGACAGAGATGAGAGAGCAGAGGCAGGCCCAGCTACACCATAAGTTTTGTAAATGCGCTCGCGAGAAGCAAGGTTGTGAGATGGAGATTCTATAGTGGAAAACATTGGCAAAGAAGCAGCACAGATTCAATGGAAAAAAAAATTCAGCAGAGAACACAAGCAGAAACAAAGCATTTCAAATGGTATGCACAATCACCTTAGTAAAAAGTTTATATTTTGCTAAATTTTCTAACAGGTTTATATTTCTCTAAAATTAAAACGGAAAACAAAGGTCAAATTGATTTAAATTAATAAAGATAGCTCCAAATGCATTAAAAGTTAAGTAAGGCTCATTGCTCTCATAAACCAAATATGAACATTCCTTTTTAGACTAATGTTTCTTTAACTCAGTTTTCTTTTCTTTGGTGCTCACTTACTTATAAATAAAAGTTTATAAGTAAATTTTTTTCCTTTATAAATAGCGGGAGATACAGAAATATTACTTACAGTTTAGCATAGCTACTGTCACCTAGTTTTCTGTATGGACACATGACTATAGGATTTTTCCAGTATGTATGGAAACACTTACGGTTGACTACTTTTCTAAGTCCACCTTTGGTGGGAAATGTTAGTGCTACTGTTCTGTAGAGCCTATTACTGAGATACCAAATTTTGTTTATAAAAAGTTTTGTAACACAAACAAAGCAAAGCAAATTTATAAGTCACTGAAAAATGTTAGACACATTAATGATTTACCATGCAGAAAATGAAGTACTTAAATTATCTTTTTTCCAAATAATTAATAGAACTTCTAAATTGTAGTCTTTTAAAAGTAGTATCTTAAAAAAACACTCTATCTAAATCTGAAAAAAAAATCCATTTTATTTAAAATTTTAACTCATAGCAATGAAAATAAATGTAATCAGTTGAGCTAAAATAAATTCAGGTAGTAAGGAGATAACTTTCTTGTTACTGAAATAAAAAACTGGATACGACATACACTTTCCTCAATGCAGAAAAAGTAATCGTTGACTGATTTATTAGTGTGGCCAAGATTAAACATGAACTACTCATAAGCCAAGAAGTCCTTCCATGCAAGGTACTGACTATGCATTACGTGTCAGACACTGTTCTAGGAATTGAAGATAAAATGATGAACAGAAATAAAGTCCATATTCTTATGGAGTTTATCTTCAGGTAAAAGGAGAGGCAACAAACAAATATATACTAGATCAAGTGGTGATGAACTTGGGAGCCACAAGCATGCAGATGCTAAGTGACATTCCATGCCTGGAGAGGACCAATTAGGGAGTGAGGTCCAGAAGAGACAAAGCCCTGGGACATTCCTAGGAAGAAAGAACAGAGGAGGAAGCAGAAAAGAGAAATGAACAGTCAATGAGGTAGGAAATATCCAGCAGAAGGTATTTCAGGGAAAAAAAGAGGGATCAACTCTGTCATACACCGCTGACAGATCAAGTACAATGAGATCTTAGCACTGACAAACAAAAGTGACTAGAGTAATTTCTGTGAATAAGGATGACTGCAAGGACCCCTTGCAGTGGTTCAAGAGAGAAAGGTAGGAGTGCATGGAGAGATGGGGCATACACGCCCTCAAATCATCTTCATCTAAGTTAAAAAAAAAAAAAAATCTTAAATTTTTAATGTTTTTGGGCAACCTTCTTTTTGAAATCTATAAAACCTCAAAGGTACTAAGCACTGCAAAAGGAATTCTTCTGCTATTTAAATCTCATATAATACAAAGTCTGCAACTGTCACTGAAAATATCTGTTAGGAGGGTACCAGCTTTCGAATGGAACAGTTAATTCAAGGGGAATTCAAACTGCAAATGTAAGGATACAGTCTTGTGGCTTGCTTGCTAAAGTCTGTGAAGACAGGGTTTAACAGGAGGACACAGGAGAAGGAATCAGAATACTATCTTAATTGGAAGCACCTGTAAACATAAATGTGAAAAACAAGGCAATTTGTAGGGTAAGATGTTAGAGGTTTAAGGACAAACTCCTGGAAAAGGTTTTGAGGCCAGAACAGCTTTGAAGTCTTTTCAATATGTTACAAAGCCTAGAGAGATTGAATTCCTAGGTATGATTCACAGTGAATAAGAAACATTTTTTGAAAGTCTTAAATGCCTAAAGAAATTAAGCTGTGACTACACACAACACTTGTTTTATGCATTTAATTTTTACAAAATTTGCTCATATTTGAACATAATTTGATATAGTTAACTTTTTAAAAGATGTGTATTTTTCAATTTAAAAAGAGAAACAATCCTTAAGACATACATTGGTATCTATGCACAAAAGAAAGTCAATCAACTTTCAGGCAATTTGTTGGAAACGAAATAATCATGTTCTTTTTAAAATCTCACTTTATAGGAAAAACAACCAATTATTAAATTTGCCTCGGTGGAATTTTGATTATTTTGGGTGCAATATATAGTTCACTAAAGAGAGTATTAAAACAATATAAAAAATGGGATTTTTCTCCAGTACTTATTTGAAGTCAATATTGTGTGTTTGGTATAAAATATCCCTTTATTAACAATACGGTTCTTTATGTGTCATTTATTCTTTGTTTTCTTTGTTTTGGATCCCAACTATTAAGTTCCCTGGGGAACTTAGTTCATTTTCTGATCACAGCAACCCTGAGTTCACTGTAAACTGTACTTAAAAAAATCACTCCTTAGGTACTGATAATCAAAAAAGCAGTATAACTTTAATTTTTAATAAGGAAAACATTCTTGTTTCAGTTTAACAAGGACAAATTGTGGTTTTGCTGTAAATATTAGAACCTTGACCTTGTCACTGGGAACATACACTGGAAGAATCAAAGAATATGTCACCATCTGGTGGCAGCACACAAAACTGCAGTTCTGGGATTTAAAAAGCAGCATATACTCCTTTTCATTGTTAAGTCAACAATTAAGCAATGATCAGAAATGTTAAACGGAATATTAGAAAGGACACTATGTTGGAAATACATTATATCTGAGAGGTCAGGTGTCTAATCACATCGCCTATGTCACTATCCCTGATACTCAGACGGGAGGTAATATTGATGGACTTTTTCCCACAGAACATGCTATAGGAGACTACAAATAACTGGCAGAAATAGTCTTCAGCATCTATTTTTGCTTTTCGTCTAGTTCTCAATCTTAAGGAGATTTGGATTGGATTTTATAGTCTCAGTAAAATTACTAGATGTAATCCTAACATAGATATTTTAAAGAATTTGAGGAAGTTTTATAAATAAACCTATGACAATGCTTAAATTTCACTGTATTCTGTCCATGCTTATACATACCTACATTGATGTGTGTGTATATATGTATTTTAAAATATAAGAAAGAAATTAATTCTATAGATCCTTCACAAGCAATGATCATAAAATTTCATTGAGCTTATGGTAGAACAACAGGGACAGTGTTCCTGACTTTCTTCACCTGATTTAAATCCCAGTACTGTACATTTGTATTCTGCTCTGAATAGAACTTCAGATATTTTTGACAGTATAGACGCCTTCCATAGGCAGTAAATGGTTAAGTCTAACTTGATATTCTGGAAATTATTTTAAAATTATCTATTTTTAAAAATAAAAAAACTAGTTTATTGGTTCTTGAGACAATATATAAACATTCAACCTAGTCAAAAGATGTGAGTAACTGAACAATATGCAGATAAAACAATTAGTATAATTAAGTGTAATAATTATTCCCACTTCTGTCTATTAATAGTTTGGAGGATTTAAAATAAGGTGATAGTAATAATTACGAACTCTTAGCTAGTAGCCGTCTGGACGGACAGCTTTAGATGCAGTATCACTGCACGATCGGTAAATCCAGAATCCTGGTAAATTTATCAGGAAAAAAGCTGAATTATGTGAATACTAAAGGAGCTTAAGGAATGGAATAGGAAATAAAATTTATTCACATAAAGGTAAGTATACTAAATGAATTATAAAATAATGAAAGCTAGAACAAAATTTCCAACTGAAAGATAAAACAGAAACACGCTTTTCATTAGAATATAACATTAACCTACATGATAAGGAAGTTGGAAGGAAGATGGATGAAAATCTGTAAGGTGGATATAACCCCCAAAACACAATGGGTCTCTAACTTCTAGACATAACTGCACCTGCATAAAACATACTCATAGCATATTACTGAATACATAGTAAATTCCAAGTAACGATGGTTAAGGGATATAACATTAGGGAAAAGCGTATCATTTCAGAGTTTTTGATGGCTGAGATAGGAAAATTCTGAGCAAAATCTGATGTGTGTGTATCCTGGGCCTCAGAAAGAATAACTTCAAAAAACTCCATGAAAGGATTAAGTATTACTCCTTCAGCGATAATGTGAGGCACAAGAGGGCTGGGGATGCTCTAAAAAATAAAAATCTGGCTCTCCACAAACTTATTAGTTGCAAAGCAAAAAATGGTAACTATCGATCAGAGAAATCAGACACTTTGTTCAGGTTCACTATAACCATGTCCTGTCTTAAGAAGGATACAACTTATGTAGCACAAAGACAGCTAGAACTGAAACCAACACAAAAAGCTTTTAGAGAAGATACTAACGTTTGAAGAAAGAAGAAAAGAGCAGTCACATAAATCCAAGGTTCCATCTGTGCCATACCTTCAAGGTAGGCAGGTAAGCAAATGGACAAATTTTGTGGTATGATTACAAGCCAGGATAGAAAGGACCTCTCAGTCTTGGAAACAAAGCTGGCTTTTATACACTAACATTCATAGTAATATCTGAAAATAGTGTTACTATATGAAGAATCAATCTCAAGACAAATAATAAAGTTATGCTGTAAAATGTACACTGAGGAGTAGCTAGGAAACCTCAATTGTCCCTTTCCAAATTCTTTCTTGCTACTCCTTCCACACTGAGAATAAACTGATCTCTCTCTCTGGCTGTGATTTCTTCCAACCTTCCTTGGTGCATAAGAGATGTTAACTGCTTGCATCAGAAGGCAATAATGATATCCTCAGATAACATTTACTGGGCACCCCACTTTACGGATGGGGTAAACAGGGCTCAAATGTGTCAAGTAACCTAACTAAATAAAGCTAGTAAGTGGCTGGAGAGGAAATTTGAGTTTTAAGTCTTTCCATCACTTCATCTCTATAAGCTAAATAAACACAATGCTTTAGTATATATTAGTATTCTCAAATGTAAATAAATATGCATGCAGATACTCAAGTGGACCTTTTTAGTCACATTTAGCAAATTTTGGTCTCATTTAAGAATGTGACATACAGGTGTCATAGAAAAACTCTTGTTGCAAGGTAACCTTGAGGTTTCCTATCTGGGCTTGAAAGTCCTGTCAAAATAACAGATAACATAACAAATAATAAAATAATATATGTTACATGTTACATGGTTAAAATGCCTGGGAGAATAGTAAATTGTCTTCATTATCATTTTTTCTACAAGAAAAATAAAAACAAACTATTTAGCATCCTGTACAGTAGATATAAAATGCCCGTGTTAAACACAGTCATTTGGAATAGTTTCTCAGTTGGAGGATCATGCTTAAGTATAAACTCAGAATTAACATAACTCAGTATATTAGACACCATGTCGTCATATTATAGCAGTTTTAATTAGTATTGAAATATTCTTCCTCTTCTTTGAAGCTGTACACTGAGTAAATACTGGAATATCTAGCATAAAATAACAAGAAATACATGACCTTAAATTCATGGTTTACACTGAAGAAAGTGATCATCTTAGGCATTTACAGTCAATAAATATTCCTTCAATGCCTATGATGTGTAAGAACCGGTCAGGGGCTATAGGACAGAAAATGATGTTTTCAAAACGCATGAGTAGACAGTGAAAATAAGGTTTCTTACAGAAAGCAGGCAGAGATAGCATACTCCACCTCAGTTCACTAGAACCTCATTGCAAAACTGCTTACCAACTCTAAAAACTACATAAATAATTTGAAATAAAAAAGTAAATTATACAACAGTAAAGAAAAAGCCTATATGCACACTTCTCTCTCTCTCATGCCTATCCACGCATAAGACAAGGGAAATTTGTAATTTTATTTCTGTTAATTATTCTATTTCAGTACAATAACAGTTGAAATAATTTGTGTATATATATATATAATTTTGTTAATTTCAAAAATTATCAAATTAATTTAATGTACCAGAATAAATACCAATTCCAAATATTAGTGAAAAACTATGCCTCAGGAACAAAACAACCTAAAGAATTATTGATAATAACACTCACAGAAATTCTAGGTAAAGTTAACATGTGGGGCAGTTCATGTGTGTCTATGTAGAGCTTGTTTACTTAACTGGGAACTTGAGTTATGACATTTAGGAAATCTTTTTTTCCTTTCCAACTATTCTGCATTCTTAAAATTAAACTATAAAGGAAAAAATAACCAACCCGAACAAAACTAATATTCTAGATGATAAAACAAATGCAGTCAGAAATTTTAAAAACACATATTGGGGCACCTGGGTGGCACAGTCAGTTAAAGTGTCTGACTCTTGGTTTCGGCTCAGGTTATGATCCCAGGGTTGTGAGATCGAGCTCTGCATCAGGCTCTGCGCTCAGCATGGAGTCTGTCTGAGGTTCTCTCTCCATCAGCACCTCCCCCCACCCACCCCCACTTGCTCTCTTGCAAATAAATGAATAAATCTTAAAAAAAAAAAAAACCCACACATATTAAAGGCCAGTTTTGGCAGCATTACTTATCAGTACAAAAAGGTGAATATTTATTTATTTATTTAAAAAAAAGCTCTTTTTTTTTTAAAGATTTTATTTATTTATTTGACAGAGACACAGAGAGAGAGGGAACACAAGCAGGGGGAGTGAGGGAGGGAGAAGCAGGCTTCCCGCTGAGCAGGGAGCCTGACGGAGGGGCTCGATCCCAGGACCCTGGGATCACGACCTGAGTTGAAGGCAGACGCTTAACGACTGAGCCACCCAGACGCCCCCCAAAAAAGGTGAATATTTAAAACATGGTCTTTGTAGTCAGTAGGACTGGCCTCACATTCTGGCTCTACCATTTTACTGTAGGTGTTTCTAGGGAAAATCATTTATCCTAAGCTTCTGTTTCCTTATTTGTAAGATGGGGACATTATCTTAAATGATTAAATGAGGATGTATTAAAGTGCTTAAATACAGCGTTTAGTACATAATGGTGACTATCAGTATAAGCAAAAATTAGTAAATATAGTCTTCTATACATGTTTTAGAATCACAAAAGTATAAGAAATGATTCTCGTTTTACTAATTAGTAATGGGAAATTCAGTACGTAGCCATCTTCTAAAGCAAGGTGAACTGCTACTGTGATGATAGCAGTGACGTTCAGGAAAGAATACCCTACTCAGGCAGTCTCAACAATAAGCACTCTGCCATATTTAGTTTTCTTAATATGATGTGATTAAGGCCATTCTAATTTATTTCCAAAACATTAAAACTATTTTTAGATTCCATACTATTTTTAGTCACGCTAAAAATTAAGAATTCTGGTTTGCGGAATTTGGAAGTCAAACTTCAATGATATTCTGATGAGACTAAGAGGTTTAGAAGAAAGATTTAAGTTAATTCCCATTGTTGGAGTACAGGCAAGCAATGATTCAGAAAACTGGTAACTGAGATATGTCTAGGCCATGATTTCAAATTTGCTCCAAGATGGTGAAGGAAGAAGTGGTACTGATAACACCCAGACACAAGATGCATAAAATTATTTTGATAACAGTGTCAGTTGGAAACCTATTATCCTTTGGGAGAGACAAATCTGATTTTATTATGGTCTTTATATTTTGAAATATTTTATTAAATAATTTGGTAAAGCAAAAACAATAATTACACTTTTTTTTTTAGAAGACTTGCAATGACCCTTTGGGTAGAACAAAAATATCCTTACTTCTTCTCTTGTCTGCTGTGGCTATGACATTATCAGGGTAATTTCTTGTTTAAAATTTTATATCTAATATGGATTTTCTACCTAAACTGATCATGATATTTTTCGTTTTTGTTTTTTCCCTTGTCTTTACCTTTCAACCTTCTTGTAATCTGGGCGGCACATATAAACGTAAAAAAAATGTTGCTCTATAAAATGAGTAAGCTAAGTTGTCACTCCTCTTTCCTTCTTCTGTAATGCTTACCAAGGAAGGAAAGAACTATTTCACGCACATGACACTTATATTTCCTTGAAATTCTTCTTTTAAGAGACAATCAAGTGAATATTATACATATATAAAGAAAATGACTGGCTAGAAATTGATATTACTTACATTTCTAAACTACTTAATTTCATTAAACTTGCCTAATGTATAGTGCAATCCTAGAAAAGCTTATACTCCTATATACTCTAACGTAGATAATATCATAACAAGTAACATCATTTGCATGAGCTGGGACTTTCATAAACTACCTCATTCAGTGAGTGTGTCAATATATTGTATGGCTGATATATGAACTGAAGGCCAAGAAGAACATATTGTTGTCATATTGCAAGAAGGTTTGAGATGTTTATGTGGAAGCCTCAGGAGGTTATTAAGAAAAAAGAACACTCTGTTAAGTGTAATTTGTTTGGGTCTATTTTCCAGATCAATGTGAGTTACTATCCTGGATGAAAGGCAAGAGCAATCTTAGAAGGCAGAGCGAAAATCAAATGATCACTTTAACATATTAGAAACAAGAAGAACAACAACAAAAATAAAAAGCAAGAGAAGAAACAACAATTTGAGAAAATCTGGAAACCTAAAGTTGCTATACATTTCATAGATACCAAATTCACTTAAAAGAAACAAACTTGCCCAGTACCACCTCTCCTCCACCCACTTGTATAGTGAAATAGGTTTATTCTCTTGGGGCATCTCTCAGTAATAAAGATCCAGTGTAAAACAATGAAAGTTATCTCTATAACTGAGGCTTAGCATAGTCATGCATATTGTAAAAGAAAAACTTAAATAAAATAAGTTTTTCTTAACACGCTTTATTGTATGTATTTGCTTATGCTGGAATTAGAATAGAGAGCATAACAGTCATACTTCAATAACTATACTTAATAAAAAAGGTGTGATTAAAAAACATATGTCTTAGCTGCAGAATGTCTTAGCTCAAAATAGCTTAAATTAAGCTTCAAAAATGTGGGAAGGGATAACATCCTCATTAAATAAAACCAGTCAAGTGAGTTGATAAATAATTAGTAACTGATAAACAACTCAGAACAAAGCTTCAGAAATGGCTTGATGAGGCAGGTAAGGCTGACAAACTTACTCTGAAGCTGAGGCTGCTGGAAGGAAAGGGGCTGTCCGAACACAAATGGGCTGTGGACTAGGGAAGAGGGAGGTTTTGCAGCTTGATCAAAGATGGAAGGAGCTGGGAGATTGGGCCGTGACTGAATGGAATTCAATATGGCACTCAGTTGGTCACCTGCAGTGGGCAAAACAGTCAAAACTACAACTTGTTATTAATTAACATCCAAAATGGCAAAGAATATGGTGTTTATGACATTCAGATAAAGTTAAACACTAAATAAAACTATGCCAATTCAGAAATGAGTGGAAGCTCGTGTTTGTTATCCTCAAGTTAGGGACCAAATGTTGCATGTTGTTTTAATAATCTTATGTAACAGCCCACCTACAAAAACAAATTCATGTAAATTCTTATACAACATTGAGCAGCAGCATGGGAGAATTCAGAGTCCATGAAGAATCTATGATAGATAAGTTGACTCAATATCATACAAGTGTAAATGAAGATCTAAGTAAACGATGTCTTCTACATAATACCTAACAAATGACTAAATAACCCTGCCTCATATGCAGTACACTTCATGCAGAAAATAAGCAAATATGAAAAGGTTTTTAAGAAAATGTAGAATTGAAGGGAGGCAAAGCATATGTTATTAACTTAGTAATATATTTACATTTAGTTAATAAATTAATATTTCCTTTTTTTTAAGTGGTTCCTGCCAAGAAATTATACTTCTTAAAGCATGAACTCCTTTGCCTGGATGAATAATATAAAAATCTATAAGACCTATAAGATAAAAAGGAGTATGAGCCATCTAATTTGAACAGTATCTCAAATATGAATTCAGGCATTTTTCCTTAAAATTAAATACAAAGGACTTTAACAGATAAATATTTTTAAAAATATGAAACAATATAATTAGATGGATGATCCTTAGCTCCTCCTTTATAAGATTATGCATATTAAATAGTTTATATGATGCTGAAAAAGAGAAGAAGAAAAAACATATCTAGACTAGCTGATGCAGAAACCGGAAAACAGTACCTTTCCAGTCCCTAAATATAAATAAAGTTTTTTAAGTGAAAACTTTAAATGAAGCAGCAAGAAGGAAAAGACTTATATGGAAAGAACTGTGTACATAGCTACATGCCTACTGTTCAAAAACTTACGCTGTAGTTACAGAAAGGATTTTAGAGATTATGAAGAATTATTTAGAATTAAGAATACAGAATTTTTGCAAAAAACAAGTTCTTGAACTTGGGACAGTATAAAAAGTTAAAGAAAATGGGAATTACTGTTAAAGGTAAGTTCATAAACAAAGGTTAGATATATTTAATGAGATTTAAATTTCTTAATATTCCTTTGCACCATCTAAATATTTAAAAAGCCTACTAACAAGTACATGCCATTTCTGAACAATATTAGCAGAATCACACTTTTAAAAAGTAATACTTTAATATTTCTACTTAATAACAAATGTTCTCAGCAATGTTTGGCTCTTAAAAGTTGGTTTATATTCCTATGACGTTTTAATAAATTATATTTTAAAGACTGATTTAAAGTGATAGCCACCAGTACAATTTAGACATTTTAGAGATTGACTGACAGCATACAATTTGAATTAAACACGGCTTTAAAACGGATTATTAACAAAGCATAGCAGTGATAAGTAAATGCTGAGATTTTAATTTAGGAATCGATAATGGGAGAGAGAAAGGGACATGAAGAAAACACCACCACGCATTACCCTACTTAAGTATGAAGATCTAGCTCAACTTAGTTGAAATCTAACCTACCAAAAATAAACAAGCAGGTATCTCCAAGCCTGCAGGATAGACCAACATAACAGAGTAGGAAAAGCCAAAAAGAAATCTTGTAGCTAGGCTTCCTTTGTATGAATACTTTGTGGAAAGCAATAAAGGTATCAAACAAAATGTGGTTTTGTTTTAAATTGAATATTTCCTCTATATTGATGTCATTTTGCATCTTGTTGACTATTTCATCATTTCACTTGCTCTGCAAGTCAGGTCTAATGACACTGTCTTTGTTCCTTGAAATCAAATCCTATGAATTAGTTTAGATAACATTTTAAAGTAAAATTATTTCCCCATAGGCTATCTTCTCCCTTCTACCCATCATCCAACTCTATGCTACTTGCTGATGATATGCTGATTTAGGAAAGGAGTCAGGATCAGGTACATAGAAAGGGACAGGAATGTGTCTGAATTTAGATACAAATACAATTTTAGATGAAATTCAGATATAAATTATTCTGAAATAATTATTGTTTGGATTGTCCATGACATTGGTCTCTTCTAATATGGCAGCCCAAAACAGCTACACACATTTTACATTCTTTGGCTTAGGGCTTTTGTTTTTCTTTTCACAACTTCCTGATTTCATTATACATATCAAACCCAAAGATATCATCCGTTTCATGTAATTCTAAATTAACTAAGATCACTTGGTTAGACATTCAAAACTGCACATACGTAATAAGGCTGATGTGTAATATTACTTAAAACGTTTTGATTTTAAATGATCATTTTGGAAGGTTCTTTTTTTGCTCATTAACACTACTCTTAATAATAAGTGGATGATAAAAACAATAGTTCTTTTACTAGATATAGTGTCACAGAATCTTTATGATGTAAATTCCAAGTGAATATCTTTAAAATAAGAGCAAATAATCAAGAACTCCTATAAAACATAAGCTAAAACTGTTAAAATGATAATGTAAAAACAACACTTCTGCAAACATTTTGATTGTTAGTTTTCCAGGAAACTTTAATAAAGTTTTGTGGGTGAACAGTAATAAAAATGGGTAAAAGAGAAGGTAATAAAAAATATTAAAGTTGGGTAGGTAAAAGACTCACTTTTGAAAACCTACCTTTATTATTTCCAAGTCCATAATCAAATCCTTGGGCGCTGCAACTTGCTCCTTTATTAAAAGCTTGCACTGAGAAAGGGCTTGGAGGAGGAGTCTGAGAATTTTGATCCAGAAGAACTTGTTCTATAATAAAAGGCACAGCTATAACATTAGTTTCTTATGTGCTATTCCCTATTCATAGAATAAAGAGAGAGTCGCCAAGGAAGAGTTTATAATGGTTAGATTTTAAAATAACCTCACATTTAGATTTAATAATAAGTCTAACAATTAGGGTCATTGACACTTGACAACGTAAATGACAAATCTTTGTTTTCATTTATCAAATACACAGTGAAACTTAGAAACTGGATATGTTCTTATGGAGCCAATTTACTTTTACTGTGGCTGGATACATCACTGAATGTATACCAATATTTTTGCACCAGGAACTCAAATTTGTAACAAATTTATACAAGAGTATTTTATAAAATAAAAATGTGTACCCTATAAACCAGAAATTAAAATATTTTGTATATTAGTACTCAAATAGTAAAGTCTTAAAAATGTCTAAGTATACGGTACTTTTTTCTATTTGAGTACTAATATACAAAATATTTTAAGTTCTGAATATAAAAATTTTGGAAAATTTAACTTTTAACTTACTTTTACTTATTATATAAGGCCATTTTCCCCAAAATGAAAGGATGATAAACCAAGTCATATAAACAGAGCTATTTGCACATGCTCAAGTCAATAAATATATCAGAATTCCTATTTCATGAAAAAAAGGCAAATATTTTATTCGGTTTACAACATAATTAATAAGCTAAGTTATTCTCTATTATCAATCAAGTGGCCATAAGAATCTGTATAATACTAAAAAACTAATGCCATAATTCAATAGCTATATTAACGCCAGCTAAAAAAAAAAAAAGGCAAAATAAAATCTGCCAAAGGTAAAAAAGGAGAAAAAAAGTATTCCATCAAAATAACATAATGAATAATGAAAAGTTTTGAGTATATTTTTTAAAAGCTACGATCCCTTTAAAGACAAAATGGAACCAGAAGAAGGTGGTGGAGTATTCTTCCTCCCTGTGAATCAGAATCCTGCTGTACCACTGGTACTGTACGTCTACCCCTTCACTTACATTTCTAGACTCTTTTCAAGAAATCAATCCCAGCACTTCCCTTAGGCAATACTCTTGCGTATGAGAGATCTCAGCAGTGGAATATCTCTTCTGGAAAATACCCATGAACACTAATCTGAATGGGAAAGACGGCATCACTCTTAAAACCTCAGAATGGTCTCAGACTCAGAATCGTCTCAGCACCAAGTATGAACTCTGTTTTAACCAAGCAGTAACTTTGCCTAGTAGCTTTACTTACAGATATAAAGAATTTTAACAAGAGGAAAATTTTGTTTTACTTATAATACCTCATATAAATTGCCATAGTGCCAAATCCTCTTACTTCCATATTAGATACAGTTACTAATACCAATGAGCAGACTATTCGGATACAATTATCAGCTAATCTTAGTGATTTTAAGGCACCAACTTATCACACTTTTTCCCTGATCACCCCAGGTCTTAATGTTAATTTAAGAATCACATTATGATCAAATACATATGTATCAAAAGAGCAAAGGACCATTAAGTGATGGCAGAGAGAAATTTAAACTTCTGCTTTTAGGGCAGAGTATCTTTCTTAGCAGAAACAATATCCTAATTTAATTAAAGAAGCATTTTATCTAAGAAGAACCTTCTACCTTCTAAGTATATAGAAATAAAATTCTCCGTTTAAAAGTCAGTCTTTTTAGTATAGACGGCATTTTACATTTTAATAACAGCTAACCTTACCATCTGCTAGCTTTATGTTATTATTTGTTCATGTAGCTTTCATATCGAACTTACAAAGTATTTTCATTTTGTAAATGAGAAAACTGAAACACAGAGATGTTAGGTAACTTGGCCAAGGTCACACTACTGAAAAGCTGCAGAGCTGGTGTTTGTACTCTAGCAGTCCAGCTCTGGAGTCCACTCTTACACATTAGGCTATATTGCCAGTTAAAATAATTATAAGCTAGGAAGGTCCTTTGATAGTTACCTAAACTATTCTCATATTATTTAACTATGTCTTCTATAAAGCTGATCTCACTTTAGGTATTTTCATTTATATCTAAATATTCCTATATAGTGGAAATGTTTAAGAATTTCTGAACTTGTAGTATGTACATAAGTATATTATAAATGGGAAGGTTATTTTGTAAAATGTCTGATTTACATCAAGTGAACCCTTTTTCATTCTCACAACAAATGAAGGATGGTTATGCCATTTCAGAACATTATTTTATAACCACATCATCTCTGACTATAAAAAGCGTGTCTGTAAAGACAAGGAAGGGAGTAGGTTCTCAAATTCTATTCATTGACTACTGACACAGGGCGGTATGGTGTAATGAGCACAGCATCTCAAATACGAATGAAGATTCTAGCTCAGGTCTTATATCTCCCATATATCCAGCTGTATAACCATAGGGAAGTCATTTTAAATTCTGTGACCTTTAGTTTCCTTAGCTGTAAAATGAAGATTATATAACTTATCACACAGGCTTGTGAGGAAAAAAAAAGGAGAATTGTTTAATGTACAATATTAATATATCTAGATGTACTCTGTCATTCATGAAGTTTCAAATTTAAAAAAATCTAAACTTATGGCCATATTACCTCTTGGACAATAAATACTGTGAATTTACTCTCTTTTGGATAAATATGCGTGTTCTTTTATATCTGACCTTTTCCTATAAGTTTTGGGATTTGGAATAAAATCTATGCTTGACTTACCCATTTATTTTGATGTCCTAACTAATATTTTTGTGACTCAACTTGTATTTACAAAACTTAATATGCAATTAGTATGTGCCAAAACTGTTTTAGAATGAGAAATACAAAGATTAAAAACCCTGTGCCTGTCCACATAGGACTCACAATCTAGTTTTAAAGATATAAAAATTAACTTCAGTATAATATCAGTTTTGTCTAGTGGTGAATATAGTTCTTTGGGAACACAGATTTCTTGACTCAGTCAGGATCATTTAAAGTTTCACCCAAGTGATGACATGGTCTGAACTTGGAAGAACCATGTTTTTGCCCGCAGGAGAATGATGAGAGGGGGACAATAAGGAAAGTCTTTTATTAAATGAGATCATTATTGAAAAAGATAAAGTTGAAAGCTGAAACTCTAACAACAAAATAGGAACGCTCCAAAAGATGCTAGGCATTCATCCAATGCTCCTATTCTGAGACAAAATTCAATCAAATGAAATTGCCTGGGAGAAGTACTATGATTGCTGGTTTGAAAAGTGAACTTCCATCTAGTGGCAGAAAGGGTAAAACATTCAGCCCTGGACTGGCACAGAATAATGAATCCACATCAATGAAATAAAAAGCATGGCTTTCAAAGATGGATTCATATGTTCCATATTTTCTTTTAATTTTCTTCTTACAGGTGCATTCATTTAGTATCCATTATTTTACAAACAAATGTTAACAATTGTAAGATTTTAACCTTTAGTTTTGCTTTTTACCTAAAAAATAAACACACAAAAAAGCTGTTTACTTCTGCATTTCAAAGGTTAATCAGAATAAATCACAAATTTAAGCCAACTTGCCATCTTCATGTCGGAGGTACTGGTTTCCGCCTCTGTCTCTAGCTAAGGACCATGCCTCTCCTTCATCACTCTCACAGAACTCTACCATGCTGTTCTTATCCAGCTGCACCCACGCACCTTCAGAATTGGTTACCTAGTACATAACAAAAAGCATGATTGATTCGCTTGATTCTTTCAGGGTACTCAGGCTGAAAACCAGCAACAAGTTTAAGTGTTTGAATAGGGTAATCATTCCGAAAGTTTTTACCATGAAATTAGTTTCTGAAATTAAGACCACAGCCTGAGGTAAGACAGAAATCAATAAAAAGTTCTGTAAAATACTGCTTATTTATGACTTTGGTAAAAATAATAATTTTTAAGGCACAGGATAATCCCTAAGTAACTTTAAACATTACCCCAAAACAGGTGGCACTCTCTCGCTTTTTCTTTTTGGCACCTAAAATGTCCTAACACGGCAAACTATTATTTAGATTGGTCATGTCTACAATACAACCCGAAAATGACCCTGACGCTGAGAAATAGCATGACACACTACATCTTCAAGCTCATCGGCTGAGGCAAATGCCACAGTTGACTGAAAAGTAATTTTATTTGCTCAGGACTTCAGTGAGACACATAAATGGGAACAAAGAAATGAAACTCTTTGTATGTATTACATCTCCATACCAATTCATAGCAAATATTTTAAAGTGCTGTTAATCCATGACATTATCGTACATTTGTAATAATGAAAAGATATATGCACATACCAAACATTCATATATACAATACAAATCATTTTGTTATTATAAATATTGTTTTCACAAGGATAATTATGAGAAAAAAATTACTTAAAAAAGAAACACAGAAAAATTATGTTAGTAATATTTGTAATACAAGTAAAGATAAAGAACATTAACATTTAAAAACCTGGGATGGAAATGGCAACCTTTGGAAGAAAGAGATGCTCTGGTTGTATTATATTAAAAAGGAATAATTTAGAAGTCATGAAGCTACAAGAATCCATACCTCTCCCACTGCTTTGACTTTGTTTCCCAGAACTAACATTCCAATTGGGATACCTCTAAGGTTAGGGCAGCTTCTGATGTTGTGACCGGAAGGTCCCGTCTTCACTACCTTGTACATGCCTGGCCCTCCTCGCAAGAACGGCATATCTTGTTCTTGCATTTTGGCTTCCTGTGGGCAGCAGGAGTTTATATCTTTGAAAAAGTCATCAGTATTAGTTTTAGGTTCCTGAAAATTTGAATAGGAAAAAAAAAATAAACAAAATACAATCTATTATCACTTTTGCCATCCTCTTATTAATAGCTTTTACCGCAAGTCTATAATACTATCAAACGAGAATACATATCCAAAGATAACAGAAATATATACATTACTACCATTACTAAAGAATCTTTCAGTTTTTCAACGTTGAATAATACTTAAAATAGAGGTGAAGAAAAGAAAAGTTAGCGGGAGAGCAAATGAACCTCTGGTTTTGCCCACCACAGTTTAAGAAATATGGTAGTACTTGATTTTATTTTTATGTTTTAATGAAATATTAAACAGTAGGAACAACAACAAAAAAATACTCTGTGAACCACAACTGAATAATTTTGAATCATTATTACTGCATTGCTGTATGTTGGTATGGGTTAAAAAGTCTAGATTTTCATTTCCTTCCACTTTGTAATAACTATTTATAGAGAAAACAGGTGTGAAGACTCTGGAGACTTATTTATTAATAGCGATAGCAATGATGAACAAAATGTGCATAAAATATAACTGCATCTTAATATTTACTAGTTATGAATGAATTAAGAGTCCTTATAAGATTTTAACAACTTATACTTTCTTAATATAATACAAATAAAAATGTCTTGCTAGATTTGTTAGGCCATTACTAAACAGCATTATATTAATGCTATTAACAGAAAAAGATGATAATACTTTCAGTACAGAGAATAATATCAAAGATGCATTTTTACAGAAATACAATGCATTTGGACATAAAAGGGTTACTTCTAAAATGAAAGAAAAGGATATGCCCTAAGTTTTCTGTTGAATCTGAATGAAATTGTTTCCTATGTGAATGCAATGAAGAGAAATAATAACCTCCTCATATTTGCTCATCTTCCCATCAACATGTAAAGGAAAGTTCCATACTGCGGGTTCCTCCATTGTCATTACTACTCCTTTAAGACAGATATAAACTGTACTTTTTTTTTTTAAAGATTTTATTTATTTATTTGACAGAGAGAGACACAGTGAGAGAGGGAACACAAGCAAGGGGAGTGGGAAAGGGAGAAGCAGGCCTCCCGCCGAGCAGGGAACCCAATGCGGGGCTCGATCCCAGGACCCTGGGATCATAACCTGAGCCGAAGGCAGGCGCCTAATGACTGAGCCACGCAGGCGCCCCTTAAACTGTACTTTTAAATACAGTACTAGAGACTCTACAAATTGCTTTATGTTTAAATACAACAAAAGATGACCATACTGGGGCACTTATTCAAACATTAGGTTAAAATTAATATTTAATAATGTCATATAAATGGAATAAAAATAAAAAAAAACCACCACTAACATTTATGCAAGATAAAATAATACTGAATAGTTCTATCCCTCTATCACTACAAGTAGTCTCGTACTAAAGGGTCTTTTCTATGGTAAAAAAATTAAAAATAAAATCCTGAGGTTAAAAACAATGTGGATTCAAGAATTCTGTGTACCTGTGACTTTAATTCAACATATGGTAGGGAAAATTTTAAACCCACTATTAACCTTCACATAATATTGTATAAATTTCATTATGGTGACAAATAATCACCAATTTTAAAATATACAAATAGGTACTAGGGATAATGTTTATTTACAGTTAATGCAATTGTCATGCTGTATTTATCCAACATTCTTTATACACTGGCAATTTAATGGAAATGAGAAGTTTAAATACCTGAAAAACTTAGATTTATAATCTAAAATAAACTTAAAATATGCATCGTACTTACCCATGCATATGTATTTGTAAAAACTTACATATGAATACAAAGAGAGTGCTCAAAATAAAAATGGAGAGTAAGGGTCTAAATTTTAAACTGTGCTACTATACTAACAAAGTTTTCAGTAAACATCTAAAAATGTCTAGTTGTGAATAATCAATTTTAATACATACAGCATGCTATTTAATAGTTGGAAGAGGCATGTCAGTCCTATTTACAACTCATTTTTTAAAAGTTACATGGTATGATGTCAAAAACAACAAGCAAATATGAATATATTTAGTGAAAAATCAATTTCACTGGTATTCAATGATATATTTACAGCTTTTAACTAAGTTATAACAATATTTCCAACTTTTGATCATTTAGTGTAACATTAAGAGGTAAGTCTTGGCAAAAACTAATAACAATTGCAAGTTATTCAGTGAAAGGCAATATATGAGAACTTCTATTAAAATATTTAATATATTATTGAACAAAGAAACTATATAAATTAATAAATGTAAAACAAAGTCTATCCATTTTTTTATACTAAGCAGTATAAGAGCTGATAGACAAAAAAAGGTGATAGAACTGCAGCTGTCATTCTCAAGCAACCCTAACATACATGCTTCATTCAGTACAGAAATGGAAGACCTGGGGACCAGTGTGTGAAACTGATGAAGTGCAGTGTTATTTTTTTCTCCTTGCATTCCCACCCCATTCTCAGATGAACATCCAAAGGGGCATTGTGAAAGGCTAGGGAAGAAGAGAAGAGCCACAGAGTTGGGACTTTCCCACTGAAATAAGCAAACTCTGAGAAAGCCAGATGTGGATGTCACTGTGGGAGAAGCTAGTCATAAATTACATACAGCAAATTTGAAGTCACATAAAAGTTTAACTTGAACTAATAATACATTCTTTGGCAAAAGTAGAGGGAAAAGGATTACCAGGGAAACTCAACTGTAGCACTTTTTTGGCAAAAATTCTTTTATCAACCGTAAGCAAAGGCTTCAAAAGGTAGAAGGTAAAATTTATTATACATGCTGAAATACCTGAATAATGTATGACTGTTCCTTACAGTTAACTCACCTGGGGAAAAAAAGCTTTGGAAGTCCATGAAAATACGTCCAAATCCCTGACTCCTTGGCTAGCATTAAAGATATTCTGAGCAACAAAGTTTAAGAAAGAAAAATATCAACAAAGAAAGGGAACAGGATATTATCTGCAGAAGATGCGTTCACAGTAACAACATTGTTCTGTACTCTAGCACCAGCACTGTGATATTATTTTACTAAAGGGAAACTGAAGCCACCTGAGTAAACGACACAGCAAAGAAAGACTGATAAATAAGTTTTTGTCAAAAGCTCTTCATGGATATAGTGTGTCATGCCATTTACTAAAATTAAGAGCCAGACATTGATTTAAAGCTTAAGACAGTCAATGCAAGTAGGAAACCTTAAAACTCTTTTAAGAGACGACATATCTGTTTCAATACAAGCCAGATTTGTTTTATGACAGAAAACAGTCTGCTGTTTTATAAAGAAAATGTAAATAAATAAATTGTATAGATAGTGCAATTATTATTATGAATAATAATGGCATGTAGTTATCTGTGGACATTTTCACTTTTTAAAGTACAAAAAGAAAAAAAATAAAAAAGCTTAAAAAAAGTCATTTTTCAATTTCCCTTTCTTCTCTAAATGAGAAAAAAATCATCTGGAAATGTTATTGAAAGCTGTTAGCAAATATGTTAAGAAAAGCATACAGAAAAACATACAACCTGAATCTTTTCTCAAAAGACAGGCCTAGTTTTCTCCATTTCAAAGTTTAGGAAATGCACAGAGCATTTTCATCTCTATGTTAGAATCTAAAAATATTTTGTTAAACAACCAACTTGCAGCAGCATGGTCCCAGAAAAATCAACATCTTCACAAAATGTCTTAAGAAAAATGTAAATGGTATACATTTTACATAAAAATATCATGCTATTGAATATATTTGTGTGATCTGAAATTAAAATCTTTCCAGTGAATAGCAATTACACAATTTTACTGCTTATGTAAATACTGTGATAAATGGTTATTTTGGGGAAAAAAAAAGAGGACACTTAAAATGTTAATAAAAGCTGTCATTATCTAAAACTTCAACACTAAAGAAACATAATTTCCAACCAATTATAAGCCATTTTAGATAATGAAAATCTATTTGATATTCTCTAGTTCTGTATTTTCCTTATGTATATATGTATATATGTATGGACAGACGTAGATACACACCCATATACACACATATGTATGTTAATTCAGAAATATAAGACATATAAAAGCCAGAAAAATGAGTTTCTAGTAATATGCCTATAAATAAATGTAAAACAAAACAAAAACCAAAAACCAAACCCCCCTCCACATTTAAAAATGTACAGCAAATAGGGTCCTTTCTCTTGAGGTGAAGTAGAAACGTGATGCAAAGCATTTTAAAATACTATTTTTTGGGGAAAAAGATGTCCTTACTGGTTCATCCATGTATATAAGAATTTTTGGGCTATTGGCTCAATTGTTTTTCTCCTTCATGGAAAATAGTCGTGCAGACCTTTTGACATAAAACAATATCAAGATTTTTTTTTAGCTTTTTTTTTTTTTTTTAGCATAAATTTCTCTAGCGTTAAAAGCAATGTAAAAAGCATTGTGAAAAGCAAGGCAGAAGAAGTTAGTGATAAAGAAGCAATGTGGTGATTAACAATATTTAAAGCTTGTACCTTTCTTTTATTTCAATGTGCAAACTTAAGTGTTTCCTGAGTCTGAGAACATGAGTTAACATGTACAATGATACTTTAAAGTGACTTGACTGCTAATCATTGTAATAAATTGCCAATCAAATCAATTTTGTACATGTTAATCATATGTGGATTCAAATTTCACACTTGTTTGCTTTTGTTCTGAATTTGTGGAAAATTATTAGCCACACTGGTTTACTATTATTTTTTTCAGAATATGGTGTCCAAACAAAATTGCATTTATCAAATATCAAAAATATACCAGATAGAAAGCTAGAGTTTAAAAATGAAATATACTTGCATGGTTTTCTTTAGAAAATTTAGCAAAGTTTAGTCTAAAGATATGAACATGCATGAAAATATTAATTTCTCCAGTCTCAATTTCTTACTATTAAAATACATAAATTAGCTTTCATAGATTAATAGGAGTACCACTATGTATATATATATGTGTATGTATATATACACATACACAAATACACACATATCTATAATAATCTAAATCCTTTTATTCTCAAAGACTAAAGACAAAGATGTTCTCTTAAGAAAATTAAAAATTAAAGCATACTAAAACCCTAACTAAATTAATGAGCACCAAACTGCAACTCTAAGCTGATAATCTTTCAAGGCACAGAAGATCAAGTAAGTGAGTAATTTTCACTGTGAAAATACTGACCAAACACGCCAAATGTTCATGCAAAAAAATGATAGTAATTCTTTCATTGTGCTGCTTAATGAGCAGAGTTAAGAATTGCCATTTTTAAAGAGAAAAAGATAAAATGTCTCAGGAAAACTAAGAACAGCATACGTATAACAATTAGTGTTATTTTAATTGCCTTAATTTCATTCCGTTAATGCTGTACTAAGTAAATACTTAGTATTTACTAAAGACTAAACATCAGGTTATGTATATATACATACACAAATCTATTAACATAACAAAACCAAGCAATTCAGGGTATGTTAAAGCTGTGGCTATCAGGCATCATCAGGTAACCCATAAAAATGAAATTGGACATAAAATGTGAAAAATATTTGCTAATTTTACCAACTGCCCTGGGTAATGCTGTCAGAGAGGTTACCAAAAGACATTTTCCCTTCATCTCTCCTCCACATCTTCGGGGCCCTAAAATTTGGAAAAATCCACCTACTTTCTATATGTGAACACCAATCAGCCCATGTAGGTTTGTATAAATGCATGGAGATGTTTGGAGACACAAGATGCTTCTGCAAGAATTCAGATAATATAGGCATTATAAAGATATCTTAGAACTCTTCCAATGAGGTATCATTTACTCTCCTGGATATAAACTCTCTCTACCACTCAACCTTCACAAAATTGGAAGCCTCATTTTTGGCAAAGTATCCAAAGAATCAGTTTCAAATCACTGATATATCCTAGCCCTATCCTAGAAGTAAATTTGTTTTCCAAAAAAAATTTAAGCTCTACTCTAGGCAGTCAAATATCTCCCATGTCAGGTACATAATTGATTCTCTCTCTCTTTTTCTACTTATATTTTCCTCAATGATTGAAACATCTTACTAGCCTGCTTACATTTTGTAGTTTCCAAATCTTCAGGATTTTAATTTAAGATCAACATGTTATGCCTTATGCCTTCTCAGACTGACCTACATCAACTTCAGAGTCCAGAGTGCTAATCATTTCATGATGGGACCATGACCTGTGCCACCTTCAACATATATCACAGTATTCATCCTCAATTCAATCATTAAGGTTATGAATGTTCACATTTGTTTAATTTGGGAGTTTTACCCAAAGTAATATGATTATTTAAAGCTATATATTTACTTTATCCTTTTGTAACTGTATGTATCCTTATCTCTCCACTACTTTCTACTTGTGATCCTGGGAGAGCAGCTCTTGTTGACACTAGAAAAATAAGATTGATAAAATACATAACATCACAGGTCACAATGAAATTAAATGAGAGACTATTAAATGAGAAGAAGCATATATGTGATAGGAATTATTTTGAGCAGCACGATCACATCAAATGCCAAGATCTAAAATTTAGTATTCAACAAATGTTGAAAGCCTACCATGAGAAAAATATAACATTTAACACTTTGGAAGAAATGTGTATGAATAAGAAGGTTCTTAATGAGTCTTTACCCTTAAGAAGCTTAACAACAGAAATAAGAGGTATACACGTACAAATGGGCTGAAGGCAAGAAAAACAAACTAAGCATTGTGGGTAAGAAGTAAGGCTTTTCTACTTCTACAGACAAAGTGCTGAGAAAAGAGAGGGAACCTAATTTCCCCAATACTTCTAGACTTTCTATCCCTAATCCTTTACTTCACCATATTAACTAGTTTTCAGTTCCCAAACATAGTAGGCCTCCATAACTTTGGACACTTGATTCTCTGTCTAGAAATTCCTTCACTTTTTCTTGGCAACTTTTCTTCTCAAGTATCACTTCCTAAGTGAAGTCATTCTGTAACTTATCACAATGCAACCTAATTATTTGAGTATGGTATGTCTGTCAAATTATATAGGGAGTACCCCAAGAAGAAGAACTGCACTCCATCTTATTTATTTTGTATCCCTCCCCTTTCTTCTCCACTCAATGCCTATTTCCTACCCTGGTATTTGGTACATTAATAAGGACTCAATAGTCCTTGAATGAACAACTAATAAACTACTAACTACAGCATTACTGGAAAGTACAGATAAGAAAAGATGTCAACAGAAATTTTTGAGCTTGGTCAACTAGGAAAACAGTGAAAAAGCTAGAAAAGAAAGGAAGTGAAAGCATTTTAGACAAATGAAACAACACAAAGACTCTTAGATGCAAAATTCAACAGTGTGTTCTAAAAAGGGCACACAGTTCTTTTTTTTTTTTTTAAGGGTACAAAGTTCTAATAGCACATAAGCACCTCACAAAAAAGGGTCTGTATTCCTCATATTTATCCCTGTTCTTACCACTTATTAAAATGTATTTTTAAAAATACAGTTATTTATAATAGGAAAGTCTAATGCTGTTTACTCTCTGAACTAGAGCATTACTAAAGTGCTAAAATAGAGTGAAAGTCACATTTGCACTAAGTGAGGATGTCATCAATTCTTGATAAAGTAATGAAGTATTATTAGGCAGGCCAACAGTTAGTTACAGTACCTATTTGCAGTGACAACAAGAGTTCTATAACATGGCTAAATACACAAGACAGTGTAACAAAAAATCACTTTGAAGTTTATTCTAAATAGGATTATTTACTGTGATTTTTAAAAATAGTTCATGAAATGTTTAGTCAGTTCAAATTTCTAATCCCCACTCCCACTCTCCCCAACAGTTTGGGTCAGGATCCAGATAAAGTACACACATTGATGTGAATGCAAAATTGTTTTAACTAGAAAAGGTTGAAGAGGTAGATGTAAAGATTGCTAAAGACAACTTTTTGGTATTTTTGCCTCTTCTTAAGTTAGTGACATCTATCCTTGGTTATTTCTATATTATTTTTAAATCTCCCGGCTCTCTCCCTCTCTCTTTTTAATTGAGTAGTGTTTTACAATTATTAGCCGTAATTATACTTGATTTATAAATGGACTGAAGTAGAGAGTAGGTGGAAAGTGAAATGTGTTTTTCTAGCAATAAATGTAGTAGTAGATACAAATAAAGAAGTAGAAAGATACATTTATTTAGCTGTATTAGTTCCCTGAGAGGATGAAATATTCCCTCTATCCCCTATCATGTTTAGCCCTAGAGAGTAACATACTCATTAAAAACACTATGCAAGGGGCCTGCCCCCGTCCCTACAGACAAAACCTTGAAAAACTAGTCTGTCTTTGCCTACATCAGGCTGACTGTGTGAGTCCTCATCTAACACCTGCACTGAAACAACTTTATACCAAATCTGTTTGGAGCCATAGGCCAGTTAGTTTTATCCCCTCTGTCATCATTGGTCACCACATAAAATATAAACCCTTCTGTCATCTACCTGTTCTCATACTTTTATACTAAAACTGCTCTATGCTTCTCCCTGATCCAGCATCAAACTATTGCCACCTGTCCCATGATTTTATATTGTATCTAATGGGACTCTTCCTTCAATGGTAAACATCTTTAACTTAACTGTGGGTCACAGTGCTGCCATCCATCATCTGTGTGTCTTTGTGCTGATGTAGATGATCACCCAACTGCTGAGCCTTTTAGTTCTTAGACTGAGGCAGTTAAAATGTCTTTCACTTCCACTATACTTCAGCTACCTGCTCATGGCCATGTTAACAGGCCATATCATTCAGTAAAATGCTCTAACTATGAAATAAAATTCAAATATTTTACCTTATCACACAAACCATCTATCCTTCTCTCTCTTCAACTATAATGTACTTATATATATCATTCTAGGATTTAGTTATGCCTCCAAGTCCCTTGGATCCTCCACTTGTCCTTTCACATTTCTAACTCAGGCTAAATTCCACAGTTGGTGATCTCAAGGCCTCTTTCACAGCATCTGAAATTTTGTCCCTATTTTTCTGTCATAGCAGCCCCAAATTTCAGCCAGTGCTATGATTGACTCTCTTGGCACTTTTGATTCTAGATACCCAGGACTATGGGTGAGGAAGGGCATCCAGAATGGATCCATCCATTGGTCTCACTGGGTCCTTAGTGGTCCACTAATCCAAAAACAAGTAGTTTTTCTTCAGATCCCTTTCCTGTTTCTCTTAAACATTATTCCAAACCTTTACTGCATTTCTAAACCCTCTAACTTAACTCAATTGTTCCAATCTCAACTGACGTCTTTCCTCTTTTCTATCTTACAAAAATCATGGTCTCCTTCAACCTCTTCCCTTTCTCCCTCCATCCCTTACCTATTGCCATACCTATCCTCTCCCCTCCCTCACAAAACAACTCTCCAAATGTGCCCTGAATTCTTTTTTCTTCCTTTTTCAGTCTTCAAATTTCTTATCTATATCTTTATTTCCTGCTTTTTACTGGCATCTTTCTTTTAATTTATAAGGCTCTCAAGTCACTACTAAAATAAAGGAAGAGGAAAACCTCAGCTTTATCAATAATCCAGGCATTCTGAGTTACCTACATTAAAGGAACTCATGTCATTCTTCAACATAAAGAAAGGCTAAAAAATACCACAAGTCACTTCATATCTTCAATATTCTGCCCCTGCCTCTAGATTTTTTCAAATAAATCAGTGACAACCTCTTTCACATTCCAGCAAAAACTCATCAAGAAGTATCTGTATGGCTCACTCATTTAGCTTTCTTTCTTACCTTTGTTACTGCTCTTCTCTCTCTGACCTCAAGAAGACTGTCTACTACAAACTGTCTCTTGAATGGAGTTTAAGAGCATCAAATAATGAAACACACTGTCCAAAATGAAACCATGGGATTTAAAACTTCAACACACTTCTTGCTCTTCCTTTCTACCTTTGCTTATTCTCGTTTTATCTGTGTGAATATCTTCCTCTTCCAAAAGCATCTCCTCAAATGAGCAAACAACAGAATTAAGAAAATTCTGGAGTGGGGGAGATGGTAAAGATAATATAATTTAATATAATGCCTTATCAGAGATAATGGAAAATGGTTTCAAACCATTTAAGGCTAACTTTTCAGACACAGATGATAAAGAATTATTATTTATTTTCCAGACTAGTCCCTCTTTCTAGAGGGTCAAAATCCTTTTCATTTTTATTTATTTATTTTTAAAAGATTTTATTTATTTATTTGTCAGAGAGAGGCACAGTGAGAGAGCACACACAAGCAGGGGGAGAGGCAGAAGGAGAAGCAGGCTCCCCGCTGAACAAGGAGCCCGATGCGGGACTTGATCCCAGGGCGCTGGTATCATGACCAAGTGAAGGCAGACGCTTAACCAACTGAGCCACCCATGCGTCCCTCCTTTTCATTTTTAAGTGCAGATACAAATATGAGGAAAATTAAAGAAGATTTGGTTTATTTATTTAAAACTTTATATTTTAATTATACATTTAGCATTGTTTAGCTTAACCTCAGTAAAACAGTATGCCAACACTCTCCAAACTTTATCACACACCTATTAGCAAAAAATACAGAGATCTATCTCTCCCTACTGTACTATTATAAAACATATATAAAAGAACAATGAGATCAATAAATATGAATAGAAGTTCAATTATTTCTTTCCCCAAAGAATCATCATTTATAACTGCCCCTTTGGAGCACATACTCTGGACTACCAAAGAGGAAAACAAATAATACACTGAATGGTTTGATATAATAAGCTAAATTTATACACTGATTTTTAAGAAATTCAACTGTTTAAAATAAAATTTTACCAGTGCTATTTATGAACAGTGTCATAAGGAGTACATACATTTGATGGTGATGAAAAGGAAGAAAAATCACATATTTCTGTTTAAATTATAAACAGAGCTATGGGTTACTATTATATTTACGGCAATTTACGGGCGCCAGCTCTAAGTACTTTCCTGCATTTGTCAAAGAGGTTTGAGGAGTTCTCTGACGCTAGGATTTAGCTTCAACTAGAACACTAGAACACCACTAAAAAGACTAAAAAATCCTTCTTATTTTTACACAATAGTATTATAACATAGTAGTATTATAAGCCAAGAAAGAAAAGAGTCAAACTTAGACAAAAAACAGAGAACTAATTACAAAATGCCAACATACAAAAGAAATACGTTACATATGTTTTTGAATGTATAATAATACTGAATTCACAATTTTTAGTTTGGAATTCATTCCAAACAGTCGTATGAATAAGAAAGGAAAAAAATAAAAAATATATAAAAGATTCTCCACCTCTTTGAAAGGAATTCCATAGGCCTAGTTTTATTTTACTATCTCTTGCCTGTGATGGATCATAATACGTACTAAAGTCCTTAGTCTTGCCAAACTCCACCTTCATTACACAGAAGAATTAAGAATTAAGAATTCAAGCACTTTATTTATAAAGTAGAAGTTATTTAGTTGTGGTTTACCTCAGAACTGAAAAGCCTTAATTAAAGAAAGCCCTGTAGTGAGGATAGAGTGTACCTATTATGCTTTTTAAAACCACCTTTTACTTACGTCAACTGGGACCAGAAGACTCTTGCCAAGATGCTGATTAAAGGACAGGCACCAGGCTTCAGTGTAACCATTCATGTTAGGAACATACTTCTTTATTGTCTCATCATTCAGTCTCAGCCATACCCCATCATCATTGTGGATCTACGGAAATAAGCAATGAAAACAAGCCATGCCCACCTGTAAGTCCTATGAGGCTAGCAAGGGCTAAAAGGCTACAGAGCAGGCAAACGATGGTGGACATGAAGATTAAGCATCTAGTTTTTGCAGGAGGTAAGTAAAAGAAAAACTTTAAGGAAAAAGCAGCAAAGAATGACAAGCAATGTAATTCACAAGGTAAGATAGTAAAAACAATGTCACTTAGGAGTAAAAGCACAAAGAAATCACACATTAAGAGAGTTTAAACATAAAATGTTTGTTTCTTAAAAGAACATAAATTCTTCCCTCCCCTCAATTTAGATTTCAATAATCAGAAGTTACTTAGTTGTATTAATAGAAAAATATGCTGTCCAAATATGTGTTTTAAACACATTTAAAAACAATACTTAAAATATTTAAGAAAAACTGTACCCATTTTTTTTTTTTAATTTTATTATGTTATGTTAGTCACCATACAATACATCATTGGTTTTTGATGTGGTGATCCACGATCCATTGTTTTCGTATAAAACCCAGTGCTCCATTCAATACGTGACCTCCTTAATACCCATCACCGGGCTAACTAATCCCCCCTCCCCCTCCCCTCTAGAACCCTGTTTGTTTCTCAGAGTCCATAGTCTCTCATGGTTCATCTCTCCCTCCAATTCCGCCCCCCTTCATTTTTCCCTTCCTTCTCCTAATGTCCTCCATGCTATTCCTTATGTTCCACAAATAAGTGAAACCATATGATAATTGACTTTCTCTGCTTGACTTATTTCACTTAGCATAATCTCCTCCAGTCCCATCCATGTTGATGTAAAAGTTGGGTATTCATCTTTTCTGATGGCTGAGTAATATTCCATTGTATATATGGACCACATCTTCTTTATCCATTCATCTGTTGAAGGGCATCTTGGCTCTTTCCACAGTTTGGCTACTGCGGACATTGCTGCTATGAACATTGGGGTGCATATGGCCCTTCAACCCATTTTCAGTATTTGTACAGGTTCTGTTTCTTTTGTTTGTTTGTTTTGTTTTTTAAAGATTTTATTCATTGATTTGAGAGACAGAATGAACAGTGGGGAGTGGAAGAGGGAGAGGGACAAGCAGACTCCCCACTGAGCTGGGAGCCCAATGGGGGGGGGGGCTCGATCCCAGGACCCCGAGGTTATGACCTGAGCCGAAGGCAGACGCTCAACGGACTGAGCCACCCAGGTGCCCCCAGGTTCTAGTTGTTAATTAAGTTTCTTTCAGGTTAAAAATATAATTTCATTTGTTTTTAAATCTAATTTTACTTTTTTGTTGATAAAATGTTTGAAACTCAATGAACACATCCCACAAAACAATTTTCCAAACACTATCCAAACCAATTAAAACACACTAGCAGAAAATTTAGTAACCTTATTATCATGCAAACAATGCAAAAACTTTCAGTCCAAAATTTATTACCAAGTGTTTCTTTACAAATTACCTCATCAATGAAAGTGATGGTTCCATTGACTTTTACTATGCCTATCTGCTCACTTTGAAGGGAAGGGTGGCTACGGATACGGAGTCCTGCACTGTCCTTGGCCACAAATTTTCGAACCTGGGAAAGGCAAAGACAGACAGCTGAGATGGAAAACCATAGCATAGAGATCTTCTAAATAACAAGAAAATTAAACAGATTTGAGAGTATTATAATTCTGAGAAAGTTCCCAAAATTATTTGCAGTTGGTTTCCCTGTGCAAGTAACATTGGTTTATTTATAACAACAGAATTTTACAAGTATTAAATGTACATATTTATAATTTCCTTTCTAAACTTTGAAGACATATGATAAAAAGGAGAAAAGACCCATTTTTTTTCTTTTTAGAAAGGTATGATACAAATTCTATTACCAATATTTCCTTTTTAATAGTTTACCAAAATCCCTATATTTACTTTCTAGATGTTAGGAAATTATTTTTTCTTTTAACAGTATAGGATACTTTCCTTGCAAACTTTATGTACTTAATTTCAGTAAAATTTTTGTTAATTGTAAATTTTCAATAACAGAAGTACACAAGGCCTATAAATTACTACAGCATTATACAAAGAAGCCTAAAAGTACAGATTCTACAATTTAGAAATGATTAGAATTACCACAAAATACTCTTCAAATTTATTTTGGGATATTTAGAATTCAAATACTGAAATCAATTAACTAAAATATTAGATGTTCGATGACCACCTTGGAGCATCAGTGAATAAAATTAATAAATCTCTGACCAATTTAGATTCTTATTTCATTCTATCCTAACCTTATTTGGTTGAGGTTCAGTCTTTGGTTTGACCAACTGAGTTCCTGGTGGTATCATCCCTTTTGGTGGGTCTTTTACTTTAACTTCTAGGCCAGCATCTGTAAGAAAAGGAAGGGAACTGTAACATTTAAGAATACAAGGGGGAAGGATCGTTAAACCTAACCTTATGTACATTCACAGAGTATTTTAAACAAATAAAATGAATATTTAAATTCTATCTTTTTAAGGTGATTAATATTTAAAAGCTAAAACACAGACTCCTAACTAGAGAGAACACACTGATGATTACCAGAGGGGAGGTGGGTGTGGGGATGGGTTAAACAGGTGATGGGGATTAAGGAGTACACTTGTGATGAGCACTGGGTGATGTATGGAAGTGCTGAATCACCATATTGTACACCTGAAACTAATATTACACTATATGTTAACTAATTGGAATTTAAATAAAAACTTAACAACAAGAGCAAAAACCAAAACTATAATAAAACCTTATGTCTATCAGAATGGCTAAAATTAACAACACAAGAAACAACAGGTGTTGGTGAGGATGTGGAGAAAGGGGAACCCTCTTGCCCTGTAGGTGGGAATACAAACTGGTGCAGCCACTCTGGAAAACAGTATGGTGGTTCCTCAAGAAGTTAAAAATAGAGCTACCCTATGATCTAGCAATTACACTACTAGGTATTTACCCAAAAAATACAAAAATACTAATTCAAAGGGATACATGCACCCCAATGTTTACGGCAGCATTGTTTGTTTTGTTGATAAAGAAAATAAAATGTTTGAAACTCAATGAACCCATCCCACAAAACAATTTTCCAAACACTATCCAAACCAATTAAAACATACTAGCAGAAAATTTTGTTTATGGCAGCATTATCTACAATAGCCAAATTATGGAAACAGCACAAGTGTCCATCGACAGATGAATGGACAAAGAGGTGGTGTATATGTACAATGGAATAATACTCAGCCATCAAAAAGAACGAAATCCTGCCATTTGCAATAACATGGATGGAGCTCGAGTGTATTATGCTAAGCAAAATAAGTCAGAGAAAGAAAAATACCATATGATTTCACTCATATGTGGAATTTAAGAAACAAAACAAACAAAAGCTAAACAAAAGAGAGAGAGGCAAACCAAGAAATAAGAGTGCACACTGATGGTTACCGTAGGGGAGGTGGGTGGGTGAGGGGATTAAGGAGTGCACTTGTTGTGATGAGCACTGAGTGGTGTATGGAAGTGCTGACTCACTATATTGTACACCTGAAACTAATATTACACTGTGTTAACTAACTGGAATTTAAATTAAAACTTAAAAAAAAAAAAAGAGAAATATTTGAAAAATGGCCTTAGGATTCCAAATGAGTGTCTCAGAGGTTCAAGGAAAAGAGAAGGGGTCCCTATTCCCTATCTATGAAATGATACTGAAAAAATATATAAAGAAGACAAGAAACCCTTGTGAAGTTAAATGTTAGCTCACATCAGATCGCTGCGCCAGCTCACTGCTTCAGGTTATAACATGAGTGACACCAATCACCATCCTAGCCAGCAGGCAGCACAGCATGGTCGTTAAAAGCTGGGGGAGGGGGGATTCTCATGTTAGACTGTCTTGGTTGTTCCCATATCTGCTGCTATTGTCTGTCTCTCAGTACCTCAATGTTTTTATCTATAAAATGAGAATGAGAGTAGCACCTACCTGGCTGAGCTATTGTGAGAATGAGACGATTTAAAATATAAGGTGTGCATAAGACAATGTAGACATAATTAAGTGCTCAATAAATATCAGTTATTAATAGCATCGTTATTCTAATGAATTATTATCTGTCCTTGCCTAGGGTCAAGCAAGGTCCCAGCCTACTGACAGTTTGGTCACCTTGGAAAAAGTTAAATTTGAAAGGTAGGGAAGAAAATGATGCTAAGTAAATATGAATCATTTCCTTCAGTTTCATTTCAAAAAACAAATATAAGTGGATTTTTCTTATCTACCTTGTATCAGTTTTCTTCAGCCCATTATTAGTGAAAATTAAGCCATTCTTGACTACCTCCACTTTGAATTCTTATAATTTGTACTTCTCATGTATCACTACTTACATTCTACTTCATGTGATTTTGTTTGCCCATTTTATCACGCAGTCATCAGTAACTGTTAACATTTGAGGAAATGTCTTACCTAGAACAATGTTTTGCTCAGAACCAACTAAAGTTTGCTGAACTAAAGGCTTTATAGATATGTTGAAATAAAGGAGAGTGCAGCAAAGACTGAGGATAAAAGTCTCTGGAATAGGGGAATCTGATATATCTGATTATATACAGTTACATTAATGCATATTCTATACCGTTACATAAACATAAAGTGCCTCTTTACCTTCACTGTAAAAACAAACTACTTAAACCAGAGTTCTTCAAAGGCTATTTTGGTGGAATGTTAATCAGTATTGCTTTTATCTCTACCTTCACTCCCTCTTCCCTACAGCAAAAGGTCTCAGGATAAGGGTTAAACAAAGTTAGACAAGATTCTTTTTTTTTTTTTTTTTTTTAAAGATTTTATTTATTTATTTGACAGAGAGAGAGACAGCAAGAGAGGGAACACAAGCAGAGAAGTGGGAGAGGGAGAAACAGGCTTCCAGCTGAGCAGGGAGCCCAATGCGGGGCTCGATCCCAGGACCCTGGGATCATGACCTGAGCCGAAGGCAGACGCTTAACGACTGAGCCACCCAGGCGCCCCTAGACAAGATTCTTAATTTCAGGGCTTTTAGAATCCCTTCTATGTTAATGTGAATTGTATGAATGTCTAAGATGAGAGTTTTAGGTTTTCCAAATCTACCTCATCAAAGAAGCCCTTTCTCTTGAAAAGCATCAGGAATTAGTGTTACAAGGAATTTATATTGATAAACACTTACTAAAGCTTTCTTGTTCTATTGTTGTCTCTTACATGAATAGTAAAGGAAAAGATTAACGCCCAAAGGAAAAGCAATATACTTTTCAGAGTTAGTGGTGGATAAAGAAAATTCATTCATTCAATAGGTATTTACTGAGCAGCCATTACGTGCCAGGCACTGATCTAGGTACCTGACCTGACTGAGATGGTCTCTGCTTTGTTTAAAATACTCTGTGAATGTACATAAGGTTAGGTCTCTGCTCTATGCAAGGAAGGGCAGACAGACCATAAGGGGGAGATGAGGATGCACATGGTTATAAATTTAGCAACAGAGAGGAGATCATACTTGACCAGTCACATTAGAGAATGGAGGGAAGGAGTCATGAGCGCTATAATGATACCATAAATTATTACAAAATTTTGAGATGTTATGAATGCACTAATTAAGTACTCACTGTAAAGGAGGAAATGAAGACCCAAATAAGTAATGAAACCTGTCCATGTGTCTACAATATAAGTTAAGGAGAAAACTAGAACAGAAAGACAATTCTGATTCTGGTTGTTTGCACTAAGTAACTCATAACTTAAAAAAGAATACCTATTTCAATGCCATCGATAGTCACATGAATAGTGTAGAGTCCAATAGCCCCTGGAGTCCAATTTGCACAATAAGTGCCATCATTATTGACACGGATCAGCATATTCTCACTGGGTCTGAAAAGAAATAAGATGGATATTGGAAAATTTACTTTTGGTTAAACAGCTGACAACATCATTAAGATAATTTCTAACTGTATTATTACAATGGATGGCAATCCTATTGTCCTGCCACAGTATGTGTTCTTACCCTCCAAAATGACAATTTCATGTTTTTTTTTCTCTCCTCAAACCTCCATCACCCTTCTTCCGCACTCTCAGAGGATCATGATCTCACCACTTTTTTTCAGTGAGAAACAGAATTAGATACAAACCCAAAGTTGCAATCAGATTAATAAACCTACTTTCCATTTCTCTACCTTCTATCCTGTTATAATGCAAGAAGTGCCTTGGCACTCATTTAAAGCAAGCCCCCTCATTTGTGCTGTGAATCTCATTCCCTCAACACATCCATGCTGTAATTACCTTGCTCGCTCTCATGCATCATCAATTTCTCCCACTTTACTGAATCATCTCTATTTCCATCTCATTTCTATACAGACAAACTTCAGAATCTCCCAACTTAAACACTCCTTAATGTGTCATAAGACCACCTCTAATAAGGTCTCATGTCCCCTTTCCCATTTATATCAAAACTTTAATCTAAAGAATGGTCTACAATCACCCTCTCCCATTTCTTCTTTCCCAGTTCTCTTCCACAACTTATCCTAGTTAGGCCTATGTTCCCAGCACTTCATTGCAATTGCTTCTGTCGGTCACCAATGACCCCAAATTCAATGGTCATTCCTTCATCCTCAGCAATCTCTCAGTAGCATTTGATAACAACTCCTACTTTCTTGAAATAACTTCTTTTTGCTTCTGCAACATTCTCCTAGTTTTTCTCTTACCTCACTGGCCACTGTTTTTTAGTGTTTTGTTGGTTCTCCTTCTTCTGACCACCCCTTAATTTATGGACATTCCACAGGGTCTGGGTCTAGTTCTTTTTTCTTTCAATAGCATCTCTCTAGTTGATCATTTATCCATTCCTCAGTTTTAAATACCATCTCTATGTAGATGACTCCAAATTTTATTTCTCCCCTGTATTTCAAACTGAAATGTCCCCACTTAGATAACCAGGAGACATCTTGGCATCTTAACTTTAACATATCCAAAGGAGAACTCTTATTTCTCACCCCAGCACCCGACAAAACAGAACAAAAAAACGCCCACTCATTTCTCAGACTTTTTGACCCTCATAGAAATCATGATATTCTACATCAGAGGTAACATTTTCAGTAATGATATTTTAGTCTACTGTTCCAAACAGTCTCTGTCACGCTACTTAACTACTCTACCACTGTGGGGCGAAAAGTAGCCAAAGACAATACTTAGCTAATGAGTAAGGCTATGTTCTAACATAATTTTCTTTACAAAAACGGGCCTGATATGGTCTGCAGGTCGAAGTTGGCTAACCCCCATATTACTATACTGCTCTCTGATCTCATCGTCAACCATTTTCCTTCTTGCTCACTACTCTCCTGCACCACTCTCTTTTGGTTCCTCAAAGACATCAAGCTCCATCCACCCTAGAACAAACTTTTTTTCTCTGCCTAGAACGAACTTCCTCCAAATCTTAACACAGCCAACTACCATCCAGCTTTCCAATTAGAAAACACCTCCTCACACAGGCCTCTCCTGTCACCCAATACTTTGGTGGCCTGTCCTATCCCCATCACTCTCTATCAAAAAAACCCTTAATTATTCCTATTTTGTTTACTTATTTATAGTTTGTTTCTCCACAGGAATGTAAATGTCGTAAGAACCACTACCTTGTCTATTTTGTCATAAAAGTATCCCAGAGCCTGTATCAGTGTCTTTCACACAGCAAATGCTTAATAGTATTGCTGAATAAATAATGCATTTACTTAGATGAGACTATTTTAATTAGGTTTAAAATGCCTAAGTATATGAAAAACTATTTCCTGGCAAATGGCCATTTTTTCTTATTTAACATATTGTAAATGTATAGAGTTCATATTTATTTTATGAAAATCATATGCTTCCATTGTATGGACATTTTGTAACTAAAATTAAGCCTGAGACAGAATGTTAATTCCCTATTTCTAGATAAAGATACATTCTCAAAACTTGGCTATTTTTATAGAAAACTTTCTACATTGTGCATTAAAACTCTATTTTGAATACATGTCAGAATAAAGTCACAGTAACCTGCTAATTTCTAATAAATCATGTGATATATGATTTAACAAAATGTGTAAGAATTTTTTTTAGGTCCACTTTGGAGTTTTTTCTAAATTTTATGGAGGTAGTAGCCTCTCCAAGGTACAATCCATCCAATAATTTTTTCAAGGCTTCCAAAAGCACTTCTCCTAACAAGGAAATAAAATAGTAAGTCAAAAAATCAGCTCAAATCTGGAGTTAAAACTACTCAAAGGCTGAAAAATTAAGACCTCAGAACTAAAAATACAAGTACAACATGTACTGAAATCACTCTGTAACTCATTAGGTAAAGGAGAGAAGGAAAAAAAACCTGGAAAAACAAACTAAACAACTCTAAAGAAGCCAATATATATCTTTTTAGATACTAATTATCCTTTCTCTAGTACCTTAGTATTATATAATATATTGGCAGTATTGCAACTGAATATAATATATTCTATCTGTAAATCTACCCATTATAAAATCTGTGGTAAATCTCTACTGGAACATAAGAAATGCTATAAAATATCTACTTATGGAAAATAAAGTTGGAATGCAGGGTGATGTTGGTTGCAAGCAGTTGACAATACATGTCTTGGCTATGTGTTGCAAAAATGATCCTTACCTTTTAGGAGTTGGTGATGCAAAACGCAGTTCTTCAAATGAGTAATTTTCATAAACCTTTAAGAAGAGACCAGTAAGAATCCAGTAAAGTAAGAAATTCCATCAAGACCAGTAACTCATTAGAAACATTCCTAAGGCAGTGATAAGACATCAATAAATGGTGCTGAGACAACTGGTTCTCCATATAGGAGTAAAAGAAAAACTCAATTACCTGCATCATACCCTCTACAAAAATAAATTCTAGGTGTGTTAAAGACCCAAATGTAACAAACCAACCATCAACAAATTTAGAGGGAAAAAAAAAATCTTTTGAGTACATCAAAATTTTAGATTTTTCCCAAAGACACTATAAATAAAGGGCAAGGATAAGCCTTCACCTGGGAGAAGAGGATTTGCAATTCACATAACCAAAACAGGATATGAATCCATTATATAAAGATTGCTGCAACTGGACCTGGAGAACAATCTGTTTCTTAATAAAAGGAACAAAAAAGTCTGGAAAAAATTATGGTGAAATGTAAAGACAAAAATGGACTGTAGGTCCCTGAAACTAGTTACATTATTCCTAATATTTTTGTATTCTTGCAACATTGCCAAACTGATCGTTATCTTTCAAAGTTCAGGTAAAGTTCTCCAATTGCTCATTCACTTCTAACTTCTACTCTGCTTAGAGTAAAGAGAGGCACACCCATACCACTCAGAAGCCTCCTTCCTTTCTCCCACTTTTCTATTTTCATGAATGTGATTTAGAAGAGATCTAGCTGCCTTTACCTACTAAAAGTCACAAATGAGAAATATGCTGCTTAAGGTTAGGTCTAGCAGAAAACCCAGGGTTCCAGATTCCTAGCACAATGTGTTTTCCACTCCACCATTTTCCCTCAAAATACATATTGCATTTACTAATGAAAGAATAGATCATATCTCATTTTCCCATCCTCCACAATATTTGGCTGACTGCTGAGTAGCACAGAGTAGGTGTGAATGGCTGATACAAGAAAATCCCTTTCCTGGAACATGCATTGATATCTCAGAGACACTGTGGGAATGGTATTCTGTAAATGCTCTAACCCTAGGCTACTCAGAATAGTCTTGAAAAACTGCATCCAGTTCTGATAACTAGATTTTCAAAAGAAATTACACAAACTGAAGCATGTTCATAGGAAACTAAAAGAATGATTAGGGAGGTAAGGGGACCAAAAAGTAAATCCTTAAATAAAAATGGAAATGAATGAGAATGTTTATCTTCAAATTCTTTAAGTCAGTGGATGAGTCATCCAAAACTCCAGCTTTCAGTTCCCTCAATTCTTCAACCTCAACAAACTTAACTTCAACTCACACCAAAAGTCATAGACCTGTGACATTCTGCAGAATTGTTCTTTCTCGGAATCACAACAAAAGGGGCTGCTCACAGTCTTCTGCCTCAGTGACTCCTACTGTATCTGTTCTGAGATTACTAGTCCTTTTCTTCCCAATTCCCTCTCTGGATCTTCATCTATCATCCTGTCCAAACCAAGGAGGTTCCACTGTCCTTTCTTTAAGCACCATCTGCTGAACTCCCTTTTCACACTGCTCATCTGTGGAGCTATCTGGCAAAACTTCAACGCTGAATCAATCCAAATGATTACCTTACCCATGTTCATACGACACACACTGCAATGTTAATAATACAGGATCTCCAATTTCATCTGATTCTTCAAGGATGGGTGATAACTCTTTTCTCATCAGTTCTCTTTCATTCTCCGTAATGAATATTTCTTTTTCCCCCTTTGTTTTAAAATCTTGACCCTGACATTCATCACTCCTAATCCAACTTAAAACGTGTAATTACTGGGGCGCCTGGGTGGCTCAGTCATTAAGCATCTGCCTTCAGCTCAGGTCATGATCCCAGGGTCCTGGGATCGAGCCCCACTTCGGGCTCCCTGCTCGGCAGGAAGCCTGCTTCTCCCTCTCCCACTCCCCGTGCTTGTGTTCCCTCTCTTGCTGTGTCTTTCTCTCTGTCAAATAAATAAATAAAATCTTAAAACAAAACAAAACAAAACAAAACCCCATATAATTACTATCATAATAAATAATTCTTTTGGCTGCACAACTTACAAATTAACAAGCATCTGTATTAAT
Organism: Phoca vitulina; assembly: GCF_004348235.1. NCBI lineage: Eukaryota > Metazoa > Chordata > Mammalia > Carnivora > Phocidae > Phoca > Phoca vitulina. The sequence goes on along the minus strand of NW_022589708.1, from coordinate 30,127,929 downwards.
TACTTTCTTTTCCCTCTCCCGTAGGGTGAAAGAGGTGATACTCCTACTTAAGGCCCACCCCTCCCTTATAAAGAGTCTGGAGCTCTAGACTCTATTTTCATCTCTCAGACTATCTTCCTGGTTTCCTTCCTCTGGACTGTCTCCTCATCAGTATTAAAATATCTAAGTCCTTCTCCATTCATCCCAAACTTTAAAGCCTTTAGTCAATTTCATTTCTGCTGTTTCTTCTTAGAACCAAGTTTCTTGAAAGACTTAATCTACTCATTTTGTCTTTATTTTCACTTCTGCTCCATCTATAAATTCTTCCAACCTACGATGCCTTTAAAACTGCTACTGCCAAGATCACTGATGAACTCATTGTTGCTAGATCCTTCTGCAGCATAACTTTGCTAACCCCTCCCAAACTGCTCTTTCCTTTCCTTTCAAGACATGCTGTAAGGAAGTCGGCAGGAAAATCAAATATGGAGTCAGACTTCCTGCCACTTGTGTGGCCTTGAACAAGTTACTTAACCTCTCTCTGTGCTTTAGTTTCCACGTACATAAAATGGGAATAAAAACAGTAATTTATAGGGCTATTGTGAGGATTACATGAGTTACTGTATGATAAGTGGGGGAAAAGTGGCAAAAAGTAAATGCTGGTCCTAGCTTAATGTCTTACCTCTTTGGCTAATATTCTTATCAATGTTTCTTTTTTTCTTTCCTTTCTTTCTTTCCTCTTACCTATTTATTTTGTAAATTAATGTTTCTCAAAATGTAGGTTTTGAATTTGAATCATCACTCTGTATATTTGCAAATTCTTGAACCTCTCTCCAGACCTACTGAATCTCAATCTTTGGATTACTGGAAAATCTCCTTTTTAAATAAGTGCTCCAGATGATTTTGATGTAGACAAAAGTTTGAGAATCACCAATATTGGTGTTTCTCAGGATCCTGCCCTGGAACTTCTCCCTTCACTCAAAATGTAAGATAGATGTCATCTGCTTCCATGATATCATGAGTAATCCAGTGCTAATTATTCTCAAATTCTTTTCTTGAGGTAAGATCTGTGATCACTTCAGGTTTGTACAACAAACTTCCTTTTATTTATCTTCGCATAGATATTTCAGAGATACCTAAAACTCATCACACCCAAAAATATTATCTTCCTCAACCAAAACCTGCTCTTCCTCCAATATCAATCTTACTACTTAAGGTCAAACTGTGAATTTCACCTTTTAATTCTTACCTCTTTCTCTTTATCCTCTTCAGCCACCAAGTACTACTGATACTAAATATCTTCTGAATCTATTCTCATTAGTTCAAGGGATTAGCACATCTCACCACATTAAGTCAACAGTCTCCTAAAGGGACTTAAACCTAACCATGCCTCTTGATCATCTGTCCAATTATTCTCCATATTCCGCTATGATCTTTATAAAACACAAATCTAACTGTGCCGTTCCTTTAACTGAAAGCCTTCAATGGCTCACCACTGCTCTCTGTTACTGGCACAATTCCTAACTCCTGCTTTAACTAATGCACAACCTGCTAATTTAGTCCAGTGTTGCCTCTGAAGAGAACTAAAAATGCTGCACAAAATATTTTTAAAAATCTGTCTAAAGGCACTGGAGAGCAAAAAAAAAAAAAAAAAAAAAACAAAAAAACCCAAAGAAGTAGAAAACCCAAAGACATGAGGCTGGCATGTGAGAGAACCCCAAAATCGAAGGGGGCCTGGCATGTGAGAGAACCCCAAAATCGAAGGTAAACCGAATTCCTGAAGGGCTATGTCCTAGGTGGGAGAAATGGTAATTGAAAATAGACAAATACTTTTGCAGGAAATGAAACTGAGTTTTCAACCATCTCAATCTCTGATTGGATTAACTTGATCTATTACTAGAATCCCCCCCTAGGCATCCGCCAAAAAAACAAATGAAAATCCTCTTTGGAGGAAAAGAAATCATCCTAAAAAAAAATACTCCAAATTTGTATCTATCAATAGCTCTCTAGACCTGTAATTTTGTGTCTGCGTTTGGATCACTGAAATGTCTGTTAAGTGAATAAATGATGGAAAATAAAACTTTTCTGATGAGTGAAATAAATTACCTTCATCATGGTAATGGCAATATACCGAGCCTCCTTCACTATCATCGGTTCGTAGGAAACATCCAGCTTTGGTGATGCCAGCCCGCCAAAGGTCATATCGGTATTAGACAGTGCAGCTGCTGCTGCAGGGCTGCCAGGGATCCTTTGAGGTTTTTTCACTTGCTCTTGTTGCAAAGATGTTTTTTTCTGAGAAACAGGAACGGCTTTCACTTCCACCTAACCATATTATAAAAACCAAATACTATTACTATATAATTGTCCATGACACATTCAGAGAAACAATTAACAAGTATGGACCCACAACTCCATAAATTTTATGTGACCACTTGGTCCGTCTTGGGCATTCCTTTCAAAGGTGTGCGGAATGACTTCAAGATAGTTCCACAATGTGAATCTGGAATGCACCATGTAAAAGAGGCCTTGATTTTTGGAACAAACAATCATAGATATCAAAACATAAAATAAAAATAAACGCCACTATTCATAAAGTACAGGACAGTAGAAGGAACCTACACCAAATTCTTGAATTCTTGCAGGGAATAACATTAAATTACTTTATTAGGTAATTCAAGTATACTTTCCCACAATCTCCACATATTTTAAAGCACTAATCTCAATTTTAGCTGTACTATTCTGCAGAAGAAAATGTACTCCATTGATAAGACTTAAAAAATAACACATAATAAAAGAAATTTGGACTGACATAATGTCCTGGGAATATTACAAATCCATCTTATATTTAAAACACAGAAGTTTAAAGGTATGAAGTAAAATTCTTCAGCTTATATGCATTGCCATCATTAAAAGCTTTAAACTTTAAATGTAATAAAAAGAAGAAAAGGGGGAAAAGAGAAAAAGTAAACATTTTCAAATTTAAAGACACTTGATTTTTTAAATTACAGCCATTATTTTTATACATATATTTTGATTTAATCTTTCTTTAAACAACTACATTTACTCTAAGTAAATTAGCATCAAAAGTACATTTGCCTATGTACTATGAACCTTGAAGTAAATCACTAAACAATTTAAGAATCTAAGAATACTGAGATACTGTAGAACGATAGTTATTCTGCTTTCTTTTTATAAACTACTCTGGGAGTGAACAGGATTTCGTGGCTCAATCAATTCTAAGCTTCAAACAACCAAATCACTTTGTAACAACACATCTTTGAGGGGGTGGGGGCAGCTGGGGAATTGCCTATAGCCAATTTTAATTCAATACACATTTTTTAGAAATATAATAAAAGTTTTAAATGAGATATTTACATTAATTATACCATAATGGATTCATTTTATGCATTACAATATGCTCTAAAATGTCATTATTAATTAATGTCTCAGGAAAGATGTATCCAAATAACTATAGTCATTAATGTAGCGCATGACTATTTCCATTCCTCATTCTTTTACCATCCAAATTCATGTGTTTCTAATTTTTTTATTAAGTTTTTTATTCTAATTCCAGTATAGCTAATATACAATGTTTCAGGGATACAATATAGTGATTCAACAATTCTATACCTTACTCAGTGCTTATCACACTAAAGACCTACTTCAGTCATCATCCCCAAACCCCCCTCCCCTCTAGTAACCATCAGTTTGTTCTCTACAGTTAAGAGTCTTTTCTTGGTTTCTCTCTCTTTTTTTCCCCTTTGTTTTTTTACATTTCACATATAAGTGAAATCATTTAATATTTGTCTTTGTCTGACTTATTTCTCTTACTATTATACTCTCTAGCTCCATCCATGTTGTTGCAAATGGCAAGACTTCATTCTTTTTTGTGGCTGAGTAATATTCCATTGTGTGTGTGTGTGTGTGTGTGTGTGTGTGTGTGTGTGTGTGTGTGTATTACCACCTTTTCTTTATCCATTCATCTATTGATGGACACTTGTGCTGCTTGCTGCTTCCATAATTTCATTATTGTAAATAATACTGCAATAAACACAGAGGTCTATGTCCCTTTGAATGAGTGTTTTTGTATTTTGGGGTAAATAACTAGTAAAGTGTGATTACTGGATCACAGGGTAGTTCTATTTTTAACTTTTTGAGAAGCCTCCACCACATATTTCTAATTTAATATGTATAAATATTGTATTTTAAATGTTGTTTCAGCAGTACCAAGTGCAGAATGTATTTGAGTCTTTTTTAAAATTTAAACCCAATTAACATACAGTGTATTATTAGTTTCAGAGGTAGAGTTCAGTGATTCATCAGTCTTATATAATACCCAGTGCTCATTACATCACATGCCATCCTTAATGTCCATCACCCAGGTGTTTGAGTCTTTAAAAAAATACATACAAAATTTAAAAATGTGTTCTTTCATTGATTTATTCAACCACTATATATTACGGGCCTTCCTTCTATGTGCATATATGGATACTTTCTTATCCTTCCCTTGAATCACCATAGCTCTTAGCAAAATGTAAGACACAAACAATAAAACATATAACTTGAAAAAGTGTGTACTAATTAATATAAATAAATCATTTAAACAATTTTTTGGCTTCCTCTACTTACAAGTATGAAGACAGTACTGCAAATGGACTCTAACCACTGGTTTTTTCTAAAATTTTATTAGTTAAAATAGTCAGTCCTTTGATGACCATTAATTTAATTCTGATATAATTACCTTCATATTGGGAACATGTACCACATCCCCATATTGGTCTTTTGTTTGAACAGTTATGGTGGTAGGCCAACCACAACGAATATCATCCTTGTTCAGGATCAGAGATGTTTTCTGAGGATCAGCATAGGAGTCCGGCTGAAGCCACCTGGCAGTGATGAAAAAGCAAGCAAAAAACTAAATATTCATCAGTATCTTTAATGATTAACATGAAATTAAGCCAAATGAATAAAACCTGTATCAAACAAAATGCTAAAACATCTTCATTTCCAATTCAGTGACAATCACAAGTGTCTCCCTTGCAAATTGTTAATGACAAATTCGTTAAAAAATACACCAAAGTACAGGAGACTTCTGATGTTTTTATAAATAAAATAGAAATAATTTTAAAATCAGAAAAATTGACATTTTAACACGGCTGACATAAAATAACCAAGAAAATGAATTTAGGTTATATATATATTTGAAGTCCTAAGTACACTCATTTCACTGAGGGAGGTCTGCCTTAATTTGCCAGCCTGAAAACCTGGGAAAGAACAGCTTCCAAAGCAGTGACAGAAATGGCATTCTGCTTGCTTGAGAACAGCTAGGTTAAAGATACACTGTCCATCTTCTCCTCACACAATTTTCCAACTATCTTCCCTCATTACCTTCCCTGAACATTTGTCAAATTTCTATACTTTGGGATATCCGTTCTTGAATTCGTTGCATGACCTACATTCAAGTTGTCCTGGGAGATGAGTGATAAGTAATTCTGTTACATAAAGATGTCCACAAAGTTAGGAGTGAGGCTGACTTGAAAGATTTTCTTTCTCCAATTACCATTTTGGTTTTTAAAAACCACAGAAGAATCTCTTTTTTTAAAATTAAAACTGGGAAGAAGTTAGACTTCTATACTTACTAGTAAAATCAAACAAGCTAGCATATTTTTTCTTTTCATTAAAAAAAGAAAAGCAAATAGCAAAAAAAAATGAGAACTCTACAACCTCAAATGATTTCATTTAAATTCTTAATTTGTATTTATATTATTGGTAGATTTCCAGAGAAATCTTATTAAAATAAAATATAGTGATAAATTTAAGTTTAGTCTAGATATTAAATGTTACTATCGAATACATATACTTCTCAATTACACCATGTGCTCCACCTATTTTTTAAATAAAAGTTCACCAAGGAAACTTTAATCAACTAACAACTACCATATATTTAAAAGATATTTTAAAATATTTATCATTTTATACTTCAGCAAGTTCAAAACACATACACCAGATTATTTTAGGCTGCATTTTAACATCCTAATGACTTTCCTTTTGTTTCTCTTCAGAAATGAAGACAGCGGTAAGCCCTGAAAGTCAGGAATTGTAGTGCTTAAAGCATATTACCTTGCAAGCCTGCCACCACTTGATCCTGGAACACAAGCAATAAAATCATCCAGAAACGACTGTTCATTGCTTTGGATTTGAAGTGGTAAGTTTCCTTCAAGTGCCTCTAATATAGTTGGTGAATGAGAAAGAGCTAAACCCTTTCCAAGAATACCAGAATGGGTTTTGCACACCTGATGGGTAAAAGAGAACAGTTATGTATTTAAAATGTAAAATTTCAATTACATGAGTTTCTTGAACGTGCACAATTTTAGGGAGGCCTTTTTGGGGAAAGTATTTTCTCTCTATGCCCCAGGGCTCCTTTAGCCTACAATATAGAAAACCTCCCCAGGACGGAAAAAGATGGGATAATACTTCCAGCCTCCTTTCTTCCACTAAATCAAGTGACACATCAGAGACCTGCAAGCTAGTTGTGATAGTGCATCTCTGCCCACTCTGGCCCTCCCTGTGCTGCATCCCCATCTGTCTGGGCCAGGCTTCCCTTCTACAGGCAGCTGTGGAGGTCTTCCGCTTTTTGTGTTCCCATTATTGGTATCTTTTATGGTTGGACTATCTCTGCTCTCTTAGGTGGGTGGGTACCAAGGTCCTACCTTGGGCTAAAAGTGGACAGAAGCCTGACCGTGGCTGCACATAAACTCTATTAGCCTGTCTAAGCCTTAATTAAAATTAAGAAAAAAAGGCAGATAAAACTGAAATTTTAGTTCTCATTGATCTGACAAGCAAGCCTTATGTTTTGGAAAGACCTGCTTTAAATGCTGAAACTCTAGAAACTTTTTAATGACTATATTATAAATTTCAAAACAAAATACTTTTCATAGGAAAGGATTATACTTCCAATACTACCACCTTTATACAACAGTACCTTCTGCATTCTAAAAGATAATGCCGTTTTAAAAACAATGATCTTTAAAATCAAACTGACTTGAGTTCAAATCCTGACTTTGGACAAGCGCTGCTGTGTACACTTGAGCTAACAAGTTACACACCATTCCTGAATCTGCAAAATGTATAAACCGGTGATCAAATAAATATTTCTCTTCTGTGGTTATTATAAAATTTAAATTATATAACACATATAAAGTGCACACTACATTGCCTAACAAGTAGCAGGTCTTTTTTTTTTTTTTTTTTTTTTTAAGATTTATTTACTTATTTGAGAGAGAGAGAGAGCGAGAGCGAGAGAGAGAATGGGGGAAGGGGCAGAAGGAGAGAATATCCAAGCAGACTCCCACTGAGCCTGGGGCCTGATGCAGGGCTCAATCTCACAACCCATGAGATCAGGACCTGAGCTGAAACAAAGAGTCAGACGCTTAACTGACTGAGCCACCCAAGCGCCCCAAGTAGCAGGTCTTTAATATATGTTAGACCACCGTGAGTGACAACTACCGTATGTGCCAAAAACGTGGGCAATCTGGGACATCAGGTTTTTTTTAACAGAAGCACAATAAACATCTCTTTATATCTGGCCTAAGTGACATTTTATAAACCACAATAATCCCTGTAATGATGAATAACATATGAGCTCCCTGATAGTTCTCTTTAAGTAGAATATTGTCTGATACATACTGTATTTATTAAATGTTTGTTGGGAATTTTTTTGTATCTTAAAGCAAAAAAAATTTAACTTTTTTTAAAAAACAAACACAAAAGCTGGTGATCTTTAAAACCCAGAAGTTTCTTAACATTATTGAGGATACCAGGGCTCTCTACAATTAATTAGAACATAGTGATCAAGATCATGGACTTCGTAACCCAATTGCCAGAGGTCAAATTCTAGCCTGGCTGCATGATTCTGGGCAAGTTACTTAAGTTCTCCATGCCTCAGTTTCCTTACTTATAAATGGAGATAAAAGTCTTTCATTCATGGGGCTGCTGTGAGGACTAACTGAGTTAAAAATCTGCAAAATGTTTGGAATAGTACTTGATAAGGTCAAGATCAAATAAATGTTTGTTTTTATTATTACTGCTGTGATCAATTCATCTCGGGAAATAAATAAGATTTAAACCACTAGCTGTAGGTATTAGACCTGGATACTAGCCTCTATCTCCCAATTAGTTGAATTCTTGGCCATATCACAGGACTTCTTTGAACTGCAGTTACTGTAACTGCAGTTACAATAACTGACCTCAAAAGATAATACTGACCTCAAAATGTAAATGCTAAAATAGATAATATTAAAGATAAAATAAACTATAAAGTGTTCTATAGATATTATTTAAATTACTACTACTAATACCCTTTTTTCTCTTTTTCTAACTGGTAAATAAAACTTCTTTCGAGATCCAATTTAAATGTCAACAGCTCTTCAAAGCCCTCCCCTATGCCCCCGGCACTTGGTAACTCTTCTTTCTCCCACAGGATTTATGTCTCACTCCAGATTTAACAACCACCATGCAGCACAGCAAGAGCTCGCTTGGGTTTCTCCCACCAAGAAATGTATGACTTACGTATCTTTATCTGCCAATGAATAGAATGAAGTACTTAATGAAAGTCCTATATTCAAGAAAAATAAGGTTATCTGAATGAAAATACTGCTTTTAAATTAATGTACAAAGTTTATCCTTATGATGTTTGGGACAATACCTGCAATGCGGCCTCTTCAAGAATTTCAAGATCTTCCTCTAATTCATTACCTGTTGTGTGAATGAAAAGTTTTATCAACATATATCAATATTTAGTTTAACTTTCTAGTCCTTTGCATTTATTACACCTTTTTCACAATTCTGATATTCCAGATTGAAAAGAACTATTATCATTCTGGATCAGTCTCAGTGCTTTACATTTTAAAATGTAATTTTCAGTGTGAATATAAGCCATAATTCTCAAGGCAATACTCAAAAAGTATCCACTGAGTGATTTGCACAAGATATATACTATATTTAGGCATATAAATATGTACTTTTGAATTTAGCCTATTTATAATCCCTTCCTCCCCCAAATGAGGGAACTGATTATTCAGAATCTGAGCCTTTTTAACTTTGGTTATGTTATAGAAGAGCTACACCTTTAGTAAAAAGAGTAACTTACAGGAAAAAATAAGGTAGTGATTGTATCCTCTATCTGTTTTCTCCTTTATTGCTTAATATAAAACATATTTTATTTATTGAATTTCCTTTGATAGTTTAATTTATAAAATATTACTAAGGCAATACATCTTCAAAAGGAAATATTCAAATTATACAGAAATGTAGAATGAAAAATTCTCCCATCACCTCCCTTCTGAAGATAAACAGTGTCAACAGTTTATGTATTGTTCAAGAAACTGTGTGCAAATAAGTTTATGCATGTGTGTCAACATATATACTCGTGCACACATACACCTATATTCATACATATATATAACATTAATGTTCATAAAAATGGGACCCTCTTCTGCAACGTGCCTTTCTCAGTTAATATAGCTTGGAATCTTTCTTGTTCAGGACATAGAGATCTCCTTTTGTTGTTGGTTTTTAAGAGCTGCACACATTTGCACTGTATGGATGTACCTTGAGTTATTCAACCAGTTTCCAACCGATATTTTGGTTGCTTCCAGGTTTTACAATCATAAGCACTGCTATATTAATCTTACAACACATATTTTTTGAGCATTTGTGCAAGTATGTACAACAACTGCTATATCAAAAAGTAGAAGGCATATAAAATTTGAACAGGTACTAACAAATTTTCTCCAAAGGTTGTACCCATTTTCTTCATATAAATGGGACACAAGATGTCTCATTTGTTTATACATGTAACAACATTCAGTAGGAGCAGGGGAACTGACAAGCATGGAAGGGAGCAGGAAAAGCGAAGGGAACAGAGAAGTTAGAAAAGAGAAGATAAAGAGAAGGGAAGGAGGAGGAGGAAGTGGGAAGTGTAGTCTCAGAGGGAGGGGCTACAGATGGACTTCTTGGGGTGAGAATTGGGGAAATACAATAGTAATGCCTTTTATTCCCAAACACTGTGAAAATAAATGTTAAACCATGTCCAAGCATCATAGAATCAGTAAAGATTTTTAACTTTAGTTTCATCTTTACCATCCTGATCTTAAATCAACTTACATATCATACAAATTTGTGTCATATAAAGAGGTACTATTCCTGCCAGTGCCTCATTTCTCTGCTGTGCTTCACATGAAGACTCTTCTAAAGAGCGATCTAGTTTTCAACCTGCCCCCCGCCCCTTTCTGACTACCTATTCTCTCACTCCAATCTAAAGGCCTTCAGTTTCTCTTATATTTCTTGTTGAGTATATAAGTAACCAACCAGTTTTTCCATCTGATGGTAGATTTAAATTGACTTCTCAATTGCATTCAAAAGTCCCACGAATGTCGACTCTCCTGGTTTTACTTCTACCTCCTCGGCTGCTGTACCAGAGTGTTTTTTACACCCTCTTACTCCTGTCTGTCCATTTTTGACACTCTGGCAAGTCCCACCTTTGATCCTGGGTGATCTTCTCGTTCTCATTTGCATTCTCTTCCTAGCTTATCTTTCACATGGTCCATGCCTTTAAATATCACCTGTGTTCAAATGACATTTCCACTGACTTGTCCTGAGTGCCAGACAATGAATATTCAACTGCCTACTTGATATGTGCACTAAGATATTTAAGAAATATCTCAAACTTTTGGTTTAATATCATATATCCAGTGCTTAACCGGTGCCTGGCACCTAGCATGTATGTGCCTAAGGAGGGTTTGTGTACATGTTTGTGTGTGAATAAAAAAGACCAGAGGATACTCCAGTAAAGAAAACCCAAACTACCAGTATATTAAACAGTTACTATTCATGAATGTATCTATCAAATTCATTTTGCTAATTTATTTCAGAATATCCTAGATAAACATATTCTACTCTTGAAATTTTTTAAAAAAATCATAAACACCTAGTACTTGACCAGACTTACCAATAGGAAGTGCTAGATCCTTTTTCATCAAAGCTGCGGCACAAACTCCACCAAGATTGGCTAATTCTTTTTCCAGCTGAATGACTCCCTGGATAATTATTTAAAAAAAAAAAAAAATCAGCTGCTTTAAAAGAAATGTTTGGAGGATAAAGTGTTTGGAAGATAAGGTGGATTATCAACATAATGTGATTTGCACCCAAGCATAACTTTTGAGACCAGAAGGAAGAACATGTCAGCTCGTGGTTAAATTAAGAGAGGAAGAGGGTCAATAATATGTCTTCTGCATGTTAATAAGGTCCAGGCCTGCAGGCTCATTGTCCAAAGAATTTGTCATTCACTACTTTAAAGTAGCATGATCATTTTCTTCAACTTTTGTTTTACTGTATGATTTGAAACATTCAGAGGATATATTAAGTTAGTCCCACTGCGAAATCAGGTTCTATTATTTACTCAGAAAAGTAGAGCCACCTGAGTAGATTTGAAGCAGGCACAATTACACTTTCTTTAAAGGCTACATCATGGTGCACAGACTCCATTCTCTTCATGTATTAAAAGTAGCAGAAAAACCAAAAACCAAAAAACCACCACACAAAATTAAACTATAAGGTATTCTAAATTAGACACCCTAACTTAAAATAAACTTCAGACTTCCTGAATATAGGTAGCAAAATACAACTTTAGTTAACAGCAGCCCTCAGAAACACAATCTTAACAGAAAGAAGGTAATTCATTCTTACCTCATCAGGTCCAGGGCTAAACTCGTATCCAATTGCAAAACATTTAAAACCATAGAAAGAAGCTTTGTCATCTTTCACATAATCTGATGCAGTTTCCAATGAAAAAAGGGCCTCATTTCCTAAGGAAAAAAGCTAACATTGAGTTCAAAATCTGACACAATTTTATTAAAATTTTCTTATCTTTTATCTATCTCAAGATAGGTAGCAATACAAATCAGATACTAAAAAGCCCAGTCTGTTTTTGGGGTTGGGGTTGTTCCTCTACCTACTTGAGTAAGACTGCTAAAAACAACGCTAGCCAACAACAAAACCATCCCAAGTGAATTGTTATTATTTTTCTTTATGACCAACCTCTCCATATCAAATGTTCTACCCTTCTGTTACATGACCATTTTTCAATTACCTGTCGATTACTAGGGCGACCTAGGTTAGTTAGCCTTTTCTGTTTCAGAATGAGCAATCCTCTAACCTGGCCCCTCACAAACAAACAAGGCAGATCAGACTAGAAGACAGAAGCTTCTGAATTCAAATAGGCTGTGAATTTGAGGAATCACAAGAATATTTATGGTTAATTGGTTAAAAACACAACAGACCACATACAGTTTTAATAACTTACAAACTTTCTTTGAAAGGAAAATACCAGTAATAGCAATAACAAAAGTGTTGCCTGTCCCTGTCTCTGACACACACACACACACACACACACACCCTTCAAACCCGAAGAACTGAAAACAATAGCTTTTTTTTTTTAGGTTTATTGATTGATTGATTGATGTAGTGTTCCAAGATTTATTGTTTGCATATAACACCCAGTGCTCCATTCAATACGTGCCCTCCTTAATACCCATCACCAGGCTAACCCATCCCCCCACCCCCCTCCCCTCTAGAACCCTCAGTTTGTTTCTCAGAGTCCACAGTCTCTCATGGTTAGTCTTGAAAACAATAGCTTTAACATAACTCACTAGGTTAGGGGGTTGACCAATTCTCTTGAATGGAAAAGAGTCCTGGTAAGTTCTCAAAATCTTTCACTTATTGGGAAAATAAATCCACTTTTTCTATAGTTTGCTCCCAACTGTGCAGACAGCCACCCCTCAGTATTAACTCGCTTTGGTTAAGCTAATCTTTTTTCACAAGATCCTCACAACATTCTCTCTTCTAAAACTTAGTCGTGCTGTACCCCGCCCCCCCCACAGAGTCTTTTTCACTACTCAAGTGCAATCGGATGCATAGTAGGTCTTGAAGAAATCCTTCTAAAAGTTGTAAACATTTTTAATGACGTATCCTTACTAAACATAATTATTATAAATGCATAGATTTTACCATATAGAACAGAAGAGAAAAAATAACTTACCTGGCAACACTAAAACCATAGTAGGCCACCCAGAGGACCCTGAAAATTTCTTTAATTCTATCCAGGAATTAAGATTTTCATGAACAGATGTCAATTTTGGTCCATATCCTGAAACAGTTCTGACAGGAATCAACAAACGAAGGACATCTTCTGACTGTGCAGTGCCACACTGGGGGTCAAACTCGATTGTCATCCACCGTACACATTCCGGGAATGTCACCTGAGATCAAAAGGCAAGAGGACACTTTGTTAAGAAGAATTTGATTTTTGTTTTTTTTCCTATTTTAGAAACAGGACATACCGTAAAAATGATGCTTTCTCTCAACTAAATTTTAAGTAAGAAATTAATAGAGTAGTTTCAGTATGATTAGAAATCAAGGTATTAATGCTCAGTATCAATTGTTCCAATTGCCCACTTGCAGTATCTACTGCTTTCTACCTAATACTTGGTTGATACTACATTAATAATGTTTATAAGTGCACACTGATAACGTTTAAAAAATATTACAAGGCTGTTTAATTTCCATAAACATTAAACTATGTAATTTTCTTGTGGAAGTTTATTTATATAATAAATTTTCCATTTCAGTCAGAATGTATTTAAGGGAAATACGTAGGTAAATGAGAATATAATTTGATGGGTAAAATGTAAAGATATATTGATAGAAAGTGAATAAATCATTAAAATCTAAGGTTTTAGTCACTTTTAGGTATCTAATATTCATAGTACGGGCTACAAATGATACTTTTCATTAGCAAAATACTTCAGAACTTCATATATTATGAGAATAAATAAATATTAACACACAATGAGGGGTGTCTGAGTGGTCAGTCAGTTGAGCGTCCAACTCTTGGTTTCGGCTCACATCATGATCTCAGGGTTGTGAGATCAAGCCATGCAACCAGCTCCACACTCAGTGGAGAGTCTGCTTCTCTCCCTCTACTCCCCACCATGTGCACCCACAACTTGTGCTTGCTCTCTAATAAATAAATCTTTAAAAAATATAAAAAAATAAACACATGATGAAAACCTAGGTTTTTATATTTTCTTAACCTAAAGTTTTACTGTAATATAAGTTTTTCATGACATATAATTACATGTATTTTTAAGGCCACTTTAAGCTTTTGTCACCATCATGGCAGAGAAAAATTCTGTCTTGATAGCCAAATTACAATTAAACAGGACCATGTCAAATAGTAAACTATGAAACAGTTATAGGATATGATATGAGCATTAAGAAATTTCCCAAGTATGATATTGGTCTAAAAAAAAATTACCTAGGACTAATGCAAACATTTTTAGTAGAGGATTAAAAAAAAATCTCCATTTAAATGAAACGCTCAACCTTGTTCATAATTACATAAATGCAAATTAAAACGTTAAGTAAAATACCATTTCTCCCATTTTATTAGAGGTCCAAAATTTAACCATGTACTCTGTTGGGGAGGCTATGAGAAAACAAACACTCTCAAACATTGTTGGTGGGGACACAAAATGGTATAACCTCTAGAGAAGGGACTTTCTCAACATCTAGCAAAGATACATATTCATTCACCTTCTGAATCAGTAACCCCAGATGTATGAAGCATATGGCTCTTCAGTCTCTATTTGTTTGACCCAGCAATCCCATTTCTAGGAATTTACTTTGAAGATATATTTCTAAATACATGAATAAATAAACAAAAAACCCCAAACATATACACAAGGTTATTCATTGCAAAAAAAATTTGCAAAATACTGTAAACACCCTACAATGCTCATACACAAGACTGACTGAATAAACTATGATATATCTTCACAGTGGAGTACTAAGCAGTTATAAAAAAGAATGAGGATGATCTCTTTAAGTGGATAATGGGGAGATTTCTATGCATGTAGTTACATTAAAAAAGTACAAAATAGTATATTTGGTGTGCTACCATTTATTTTTTTAGATTTTATTTATTTGCTTTACAATGAGAGCATGAGAGAGAGAGCACAGAGGGAGAAAGAGCAGCAGACTCCTGCTGAGCAGGGAGCCCAAAGTGGGGCTCGATCCCAGGACCCTGAGATCATGAACTAAGCTGAAGGCAGACACTTAACTGCCTGAGCCACCCAGGCGGCCCCAGTGTGCTACCATTTTCAAATAAAAAGAAAATAAGACTACATCTATATCCATCTATCTATTTTTTAAAAAGGAACACAAGAAGGAAACCCCAGGGTACTCAGTGGAATAAGTGAGAAGCAGAGAAGGGAAAGAGAAGGGCCTCATAATTCTGAGCATATTATTTTGTATAATTTTATTTCTGGAGTCATGTTACTATTTTACACATTTAAAAAATAAAATTAAATCAAGTAGGATGGGGGAAAACTCACAAAAATAAAGTACAAAAAGCCAAATAGGCCTAACTTTATAGCAAAGCGATTGTAAACCAACCTGCGCATATAGGTAAGAAGAACTACTCCAAGTAACTTCTGAATAAAGTATTTTGTTATATAACGTCAGTGGGATATATTCTAAAGATAAACATTTTGCAGGGAAATTATTTTTTACAGTGAAATATAAATGGAATAGGCATAAAAAAAAACCCCCTATGATGTTGACTGGAACTAAAAAGGAGTGCTCAAAAACTGATAAAAACATAGTAAAAGGACATAGAAGCCAGCTTGAATGAACTTTCACTGGCCAAATCAATTAAAACTTGAGCATCAAAATGAATAATGACAGCAAAGGATTATAACATTAAACAAAAAGAAAATTTTTATTTTTTAATTTTTTTAAAAGAATTTATTTATTTATTTAACAGAAGGAGACACAGCGAGAGAGGGAACACAAGCGGGGGGGGAGTGGGAGAGGGAGAAGCAGGCTTCCCGCCAAGCAGGGAGCCTGATGTGGGGCTCGATCCCAGGACCCTGGGATCACGACCCAAGCCGAGGGCAGACGCCTAACCGACTGAGCCACCCAGGCACCCCTAAACAAAAAGAAGATATAAACACATAAATGAATGGATGGATGTTTAAAAGTGGAGGGGATGGGAAAACTGTCTTTTACAATAGAACACCACATGGAAGGGATAACAGAATTAGAAAGCCACCATTTTTTAAAAATTTTTATTTTATTTTATTTTATTATGTTAGTCACCATACATTAATTAGTTTTGTGTGATGTAGTGTTCCATGATTCATTGTTTGCGTATAACACCCAGTACTCCATGCAATACGTGCCCCCAATAATACCCATCGCCAGGTTAACCCATCTCTCCACCCCACTCCCCTCTAAAACCCTCAGTTTGTTTCTCAGAGTCCACAGTCTCTCATGGTTCGTCTCCCCCTCCAATTTCCCCCTCTTCATTTTTCCCTTCCTACTATCTTTTTTTTTTTTTAAACATATAATGTATTATTTGTTTCAGGGGTACAGGTCTGTGATTCATCAGTCTTACACAATTCACAGCACTCACCATAGCACATACCCTCCCCAATGTCTGTCACCCAGCCACCCCATCCCTCCCACCCCCCACCACTCCAGCAACCCTCAGTTTGTTTCCTGAGATTTAGAATTCCTCATATCAATGAGGTCATATGATATTTGTCTTTCTCTGATTGACTTATTTCGCTCAGTATAATACCCTCCAGTTCCATCCACGTCGTTGCAAATGGCAAGATTTCATTCCTTTTGATGGCTGCATAATAGTCCATTGTATATATATACCACATCTTCTTTATCCATTCATCTGTCGATGGACATCTTGGCTCTTTCCATAGTTTGGCTATTGTGGACATTGCTGCTATAAACATCAGGGTGCATATACCCCTTCAGATCCCTACATTTGTATCCTTGGGGTAAATACCCAGTAGTGCAATTGCTGGATCGTACGGTAGCTCTATTTTCAACTTTTTGAGGAACCTCCATACTGTTTTCCAGAGTGGCTGCACCAGCTTGCATTCCCACCAACAGTGTAGGAGGGTTCCCTTTTCTCCGCATCCTCGCCAACATCTGTCGTTTCCTGACTTGTTGATTTTAGCCGTTCTGACTGGTGTGAGGTGGTATCTCATTGAGGTTTTGATTTGGATTTCCCTGATGCCGAGCCATGTTGAGCACTTTTTCATGTGTCTGTTGGCCATTTGGATGTCTTCTTCTGAAAAATGTCTGTTCATGTCTTCTGCCCATTTCTTGATTGACATTTGTTCTTTGGGTGTTGAGTTTCATAAGTTCTTTATAGATTTTGGACACTAGCCCTTTATCTGATATGTCATTTGCAAATATCTTCTCCCATTCTGTTGGTTGTCTTTTGGTTTTGTTGACTGTTTCTTTTGCTGTGAAAAAGCTTTTTATCTTGATGAAGTCCCAATAGTTCATTTTTGCCCTTGCTTCCCTTGCCTTTGGCGCTGTTTCTAGGAAGACGCTGCTGCGGCTGAGGTCGAAGAGGTTGCTGCCTGTGTTCTCCTTTAGGATTTTGATGGACTCCTGTCTCACATTTAGGTCTTTCAACCATTTTGAGTCTATTTTTGTGTGTGGTGTAAGGAAATGGTCCAGTTTCATTCTTCTGCATGTGGCTGTCCAATTTTCCCAACACCATTTGTTGAAGAGACTGTCTTTTTTCCACTGGACATTCTTTCCTGCTCTGTCGAAGATTAGTTGACCATAGAGTTGAGGGTCCATTTCTGGGCTCTCTATTCTGTTCCATTGATCTATGTGTCCGTTTTTGTGCCAGTACCATACTGTCTTGATGATTACAGCTTTGTAATAGAGCTTGAAGTCCGGAATTGTGATGCCCCCAGCTTTGCTTTTCTTCTTCAACATTTCTCTGGCTATTCGGGGTCTCTTCTGGTTCCATACAAATTTTAGGATTATTTGTTCCATTTCTTTGAAAAAAGTGGATGGTATTTTGATAGGGGTTGCACTGAATGTGTAGATTGCTCTAGGTAGCATTGACACCTTTACAATATTTGTTCTTCCAATCCATGATCATGGAACGTTTTTCCATTTCTTTGTGTCTTCCTCAATTTCTTTCATGAGTACTTTCTAGTTTTCTGAGTACAGATTCTTTGCCTCTTTGGTTAGATTTATTTCTAGGCATCTTATGGTTTTGGGTGCAATTGTAAATGGGATCGACTCCTTAATTTCTCTTTCTTCTGTCTTGTTGCTGGTATATAGGAATGCCACTCTTCAGAGTATAGGGATAGAGGGTACATACCTCAATATCATAAAAGCCATCTATGAAAAACCCACAGCGAATATCATTCTCAATGGGGGAAAAACTGAGAGCTTTCCCCCTAAGGTCAGGAACACAGCAGGGATGTCCACTATCACCACTGCTATTCAACATAGTATTAGAAGTCCTAGCCACAGCAATCAGACAACCAAAAGAAATAAAAGGCATCCGAATCGGCAAAGAAGAAGTCAAACTCTCAATGTTTGCAAATGATATGATACTTTATGTGGAAAACCCAAAAGACTCCACCCCAAAACTGCTAGAACTCATATAGGAATTCAGTACAGTGGCAGGATATAAAATCAATGCACATAAAAATTCTATCTTAAGCCCTTTTGTGTCTCTGAGAGTGCCTAACCACCTGCTGATTTCTATATTTAAATACTATAAAAAAATTATACTTCTAACCAGAGGCAAAGTATCCTTTAAGATATCATTATAAAACATCAAATCAAGTTTTAAATTTAAACTCTGCCTAGGAATCGGTGCCTACCTTGTAGTGCATCACACATGCAGGCTTATAGGGGTGCTCACTCTCTATGACAGCATAGTGATTAGAGGTTGTACAAGCAGAGAGGCCTTGCTCAGGCTGGTTTCCTGTGGTGCTATCTGTTGACTGATTAGGATTGAATGCAGGGGGTGCATACTTCTGATTCAAAATGGCAACTGAGGGAAGTAACTGTTGGACAAGACCAAAGACTTCTACAGCCACCTAGTATAAAAAGAAATGATTAAAAAGATAATAAATGTAAAAATTGCTTTAAAATGATTAATTACTATAATTGTTGGCTACCCTTAATTACGAAGAACATTACTGAGAGTTTTTAGCTAAGTTTTCATTCAAAGAGAAATTTGTTCTATGGAAAAAAAACATTTACCTTAGATGTCTTAGATGTCATATGACAATAACCTCGTCTATACTTTTAAACACTTTGCCTTTTTGTAATCTGCTGTAAACTGGGTTTTACTCAATATTTAATTATGCCAAAGAATCAATAGTTTATGATTTCCTTCATGTCTTGACTATTTCACAATTGTAAAAGACTCCTATCCTTCTACATTGCTATTCTTACCCAAAAAGAAAGATTTGGCATCAACTTCATAAATTACAAAAATCTAAGTTAACTTAAGCTTTCCTTACATATCATAATTCTAAAATATATTTCTCATTCCCAAATTCTTCAAATGTAAAGCCAGTAAGTAAGCACAGCAATCCAACAAACAAAACGAAGAACAGTGAGATTTAACTGATAACTTTTACCATTTAACTTGTCTAACCTTATGTGTTATACTTGTAACCCAGGTACCTCAAAGATCAAAGTGTTTATAAAGGATAGATACAAAGTCTAAAAAAAAAAAAGATATTTAAAAAAATATTCAAAATTACAGAATTAAATTACACACCTTGGGAATAGCAGCAGCTACTGGTCCTATGTAGGCTATAATAAGGGGAAGCAGCATGGAAAACAGACTGGAAGAGCTAAGCAGTTCTGGAATGTCATCAGCTAAAAAAGGCATTAAAACTATAGTTAGAAGGTAATTTCATTGTAATGTATATATGCTGTACTAAATCTATATTCCATTCTCTTGAGCACAATAAAATTATAGTTGACATTGACTGAATGCTTATAAAGGACCTGGCCCCATTCTAAGGGTTTTATATGCATGAGCCATCTCAAATTAATCCTCACCATAAGATACTTTTATTATTTTTGCTTTTCACAAGGGGGAAACCAAGGCATACAATGTTAAGTAACTTATCCAAAATCATATACCTGTAAAGTGATAAAGCCAGGATTAGAACCTACAGTAACAGCCATGATTTTAAACCACGACCACTGATACCACACATGGCTATACGTGTGACGTTAGGCCAATTACTTAATTGGTATGTGCCTCAGGTTAGTCCTCTGTACAAAAGAATAATAACAGTACTTCCCCCACTGGATGTTATGAAGATTAAGTTAATATATGTAAAACACTGAGAACAAGGCCTGCACATACTAAGCACTACAAAAATGCTTACTGTTATTAAGCCATACTGCCTTCTATGTTAGCAGAGAAAGCATTTTGCCGATGGACATTTTAATCATTTATCTCTAAGCATGGTG
The DNA here is from genome assembly GCF_004348235.1 of Phoca vitulina. Taxonomy (NCBI): domain Eukaryota; kingdom Metazoa; phylum Chordata; class Mammalia; order Carnivora; family Phocidae; genus Phoca; species Phoca vitulina. Next base: position 30,107,553 of record NW_022589708.1, on the reverse strand, counting down.
CTAGGAAGGTAAGTTGAGTCTAGATTGAGATGATCTTTATATTAAAGGCCCATTATTCCCAAATACTTCTTTCTAGATCTGCTGTTGTGTCACAATAGGATGCATTTATTTAAAAATACAGTTTCTTAGCCCAACCCAAACCTTTAGTTTGGATAGGCCAAATATTCTTTATTTTTAGGAAGTTCCCCAGGTGATTCACTAGGTGATTCCCAGGTGTGCACTAGGCTTAGGAATACATGTTATAGATAACAGTAAGACTGGGTGGGTAGCAATGAATCCTTTTGTAAATGAACTCCGCTGCCAGTGTGGAGGGTGACCAGGTAACTAGACAGGGAGCGGGAGAAAGGTGGCAGTGAGATTGCTGGGATGCTGTCCATCCATGAGGAAGAGGACACATGCCCTGTACCATGGTGGCTTGAACTATGGAAGAAGGGATAGGGGAATACCAACTGGAGAGTTGCCAGTGGAAGAACTCACAGAACTCAAATCAGATAAGTGAGTTTGGGTTACCCAGATCTTTGGGTGAATGGTGATACCATTACTGGAAATATGATATATAGGAAGAAAAACACACCTAAAAGAGAAAACAAAATGCTTTTTGACTCCTAAAGGAAGGATAAAGCAAAGACTCAGCTTAATGGGAGAGTTTTTGTCTTACTAGGTTAAGTAAGAAAATAACAGGTATCAGGTAACTGCTTTTGAACATTCTAAAAAATCCTGCATATGGAGAGTATGGCTGATACAAAATGAATGTATATGTATGTACACATCTACAATGAATAAAACACTCTGGGATTCTATAAGACGGTTCGTCTCAGTAACTCTGTGTACAAGTTAGAGAATAAAGAATCTAAAATATGACTATTAAGAAAATAAAAGTCTTACCATCCACAGCAAGAGCTCTGTGCAAGAGGTCTTTTGCAGCTCGAACAACAGTGCTTACCACAGAGAGAGCTCTGCTACAGTTTTTATCTTCTTCATTGGCTTTACTTAGAAGCTGGGATTGTAAATCTCCATCAAATTCACTCCTGTAACAAGAGTCACGCATGAGATTTTACATGGTAGGTAAAAGATGATCTAGGTCCAGTTATCATATTTAGATCAGAGCTCCTCACTTAAAGTTATTTTAAAACAAGACCAACGAGAGTGTATCTTAGGAACTGATATTTAAACAAAGGCCTGAATTATGTTAAAAAAAAAAAAGCTGAGGGAAAAGTATTCAGGCAAAAGGAACAGTAAGAGAAAGGTTCAGACAAGAACAAGATCAGCAAGTTCAAGGAACAGAGTGACAAGTGTGACTGGAATGAAAGGACATGGAGGGTGACAGGAGTCAGATCATGTGAGCTTTGTACACCTCTGTGAGACCTTACATTTCATGCTGGGATGGGAAGCTGTGAGAGGACTCTGAGCAAGGGCAGACCTGACCAATGTACATTTCTGTAAGATCCCTCTGGCTGCACCGTGCAGAACTGAATGCAGCAGGCCCGCGGCAAAAGGAGGGAGACTGGGTTAGAAGCTGTGAGAGTTACCCAGGGAGCAGTAGTGATGGCTTGGACTCAACTGTTAATTATGGGAATTAGAAAAAGTCAGATTTAGAACATTTTATTTTGTTTGATTAATTCATTCATTAATTAATTTGAGTGAGAGAGAGAGAGAGTGCACGTGTGTGGAGGGGAAGAAGGGGCAGAGGTTGAGGGAGAGAGAGAATCTTAAGCAGGCTCCATGCCCAGTGCGGAGTCTGATGTGGGGCTTGATCGCACGATCCTGAGATTACAACCTGAGATGAAATCAAGAGTTGGATGCTTAACTGACTGAGCCACCCAGATGCCCCTAAATTTAATTAATTTTAAATTTAAAGCTAAGGGTATGTAAAGCTTGGTGGGAAACAAAAATATCTAAAACACTGTATTTTGTGTAAGAAATAAAGTCTAGATAGCAGATGCTTCTAAGGGGCTCCCCAGCCTTTTGAAATATATAACTTCTGTGCATGATATGATTTTTTTAATGTATGGTTTGAGAAAGAGAATACTATTTATTGTGGTGCTGTGTAACAAAAAGTTTTTCATGATTCGGTAAAAGGACTAGAAAACTTGTATCTCAGCAGCAACACACCACCAGGAAGCTATTTAACACCTACCATTTCTATTTTATTTCACATGCAAAAAGGCAGGAGAAAAATCTACATTCAGGGCAACAGCTTTGTACAATTGCCCAGGCAGTGTTCCCAGATTGTTTATGAAGGAAAGAGAGAAAGCAGCAAATCTCTGAAAGTGATACACAACCTTGGTGGGATCTGAGGCTAAGTCAGACTGAGGGTAGTAGATATGGTGAATGGTACTCACTACCTATGATTCCAGCTAATTCACTAAAAGAAAAACTGAGATGTGATGACAAAAGTACATTTAGAAGTTTTTTTTACCCCAAATTGTTATTATTTTTTTTTGTACTGTTTATATAAGGAATGGTTAAGGAACACATCATGATATACTCTAGGGTCCTCAGAACTAGATTCACAGACATCAAAATATACTGCAGACTGGATAATAGGATCAAGGCAACACTAGTACTTGGGTAGAGTTGATGTGATCATCAATTTTTGCTATTTTTAAAAAGAAATGAATAAATTCCACTTAAATTTGAAACTGTAGACAACAAACTATAAAAGTAACAACAAATAGCACATATGTCCAAGACATAAAAATGTCAAAGATGTTAAAGAAATAATGACAAAAACATTTTAAAGCATTCACCTTTACAATAAACACTGAATTTATATATTGAAATGAGATCTTTTTACATGGATTAGCACAAGTATGTGCAAGGCAGTTACACTAGAATTATAACTATGCATTTATTAGCATTTTTTACCTTGGTAATAAACTGTATGGCTCCTGTCACTTTACAACAGTCTCCTTACCTCTATACACACATTTACCTGTAGTAGAGTATCTGTGGAATCTGTCCTCTGGTTTGGTTTGTGCCATTACTACTCAAGCTGCATGTGCTGAATGTGAATGTCACACCATCAGGGCACTGAACTGTGGTCATTCCTCCATCTCCATTGGCTGTACGGCTTCCATAGTTCCTCAAGCGCACAGCATATTTAACATTTTCCTTCACAATCAAGATGTAAAACATGTTTATAATGTACAGAGGAAATTAAAAAACTGGGCAAATAAACTGAATTTCTTTGTCATATTTATAGATGATTTGGTTAAACGCATTTTTAATGTCAAAAAGGAAGATAAGTAACACTTACTGATGTTTATTATTTTAAAAGAACTATACTAAGTACTTCATGTGCTTTAATCAAGTTGATCCTTAAAATGACCTCATGAGGTAAGTACCATTACTATTCCTATTTTACAGATGAGGAATCTGAGGCACAGAGAAGTTAAGTAACTCACTCAAAGTCACACAGCTAATACGTGATGGAACTAGTATTTGAATATAGATAGTCTGACGATAGTTCCTGCTCTTAACCACAATGTAGAGTATTAACCACAACAAAAGATTTAAAATAACATAATCTAATATTTTTCTTTGATGGGTTTAAATTTTGAAATAATTTCAAATGTGGGAAAAAATAATGGTGAGTCTACTGTATCTTTTTAAGAGACACTCAAAGTCAGAAATGGTTAGGTAGACAGAAATGGGAAAAATATTCATAAGCAAAAGTTGTCCCAAATAAGATGCACTGTGCATAGAAAACATGAGATACAGACATTGGTGCCTTATGATCTACGATATAAACTTCACAGTGAAGATTTTTTGTTTTTTGGTACCTGAACTCTCTTTGATAATGTCTCTGATGAACTTACCTTATCCAAAATTCTGCTCTATAGTAAAAATAATAATATACAGTTGAATTCAGAATTACTCCATTTGTAATTAAGGTTAAGTAAAATTTCTGTTTTGCTAATTTGTTATTTACTGCTAGACAATAAAGTTATATGAATAAATAACTTTTATATAAAGTAACTTTAATAGTTAATACTCTATTAAGCTCACTTTTTTTTTTTTAAGATTTTATTTATTTATTTGACAGAAGGGAGAGCACAAGTAGGCAGAGTGACAGGCAGATGGAGAGGGAGAAGCAGGCTCCCCGCTGAGCAGGGAGCCCCATGCGGAACTCGATCCCAGGACCCTGGGATCATGACCTGAGCCGAAGGCAGACGCTTAACCGACTGAGCCAACGAGGTGCCCCAAGCCCATTTTTTTAAAAAGTGAGTTTTGGCACAATGAGAGAAGGAAAGACAGGAACTCATATTTACTAAGCTTCTATACTGTGTTAGGCATGGAGCCAAGTACTTTATGCCATCATTTAATTTCCTCTGAACAACACTACAATGTAGATACTATCCTTCCCAACCTACAGGTAAGTCCCAGAGTAGCTAAATAATGATGTCCAATGTCTTAGAGCTACTTTGTGGAAGAACAGGCACCTGAAGCTACTTCTGTCTGACTCCAAAACCTAACAATACTTTCTGCTATACCAGATTTTAAGAGATCTTTTGCAAAAACAGAATATAATACAGTACAGTATCAGGAGTATAGTAGTGACTCTATAAACGTTTAAAGCACCACTTAAAGGTAATACTTTTCATTACTTTTTAAGTAAGCTACATAATAATACCTCTTATTTACAAAAGAAACATAACTGAAATTACCTTTAAAGGAACAACTTTGTCAAGTCTGATTTCAGCTATATCACTGGGTGAATCATCTGTTGTATAGGTTCCTTTGACTAATTCTAGAGATGTCCATCTATGAGAATGAGTCGAATCTCCTGCATGTTCACTCTAATTAAAATAAGACAAAACCCACCATATTCTTAATTTTGTTTTATTGTTTTTAAGCAGTTTATTTTCTTGCATATAAAATTATCCATTAGCATTCCCCTATACATATTGAAGAAAAAATTTCTGGTATGCTGAACTATTCACTTTTATCGGATTTCCTGAGGACTCTAGAACCTAAATCATATAAATGGGATTTTCTCATCTGATGTTTTAAAATGATTCCCACTTCTTCATTAGGAGAGTGCAACTCTAATTATAGAACCTAATGAAGTAGGGAAATAATTTAAATTAATTACTAAAAAGAACCATGATACGGAAAGATTTCTATTTATTATGAAATGATTTCGCGGTAACTTTGTCCCATTTTAATAAACCTTTGTGAAAACTCGGGTTCTTTAAATAATTTAGAGAATAGAGCAAGATAGAGCTTAATCAATCAATCAATACTATCTTTACTAAGAATCATCCATTAACACTCTATGACAAAATTGCTTTAATCACTGATACAGATAATAGTATCGATCTGAATATTGTTCTTGTTTCTTAAAAAACTATAATAGCAAAAAAAATTATACAGAAGTTATCATCAGGAGCTTAGCTATATAATTTCTAGTCTTTTCATTTAACATCTCCCCTGGAAGTGCAAAAAATATGAGGCAGAAGTGATCCAGAATGGCACACAAGCAATCATGCAGAATCACTCTCATTTTCTTTCATGTCTGCCATGACCAAAGACTCATCAGCTAACCCCTCAAAGATTTAGGCAGTCTTACTATGATAATGGTAACCCACACAGCAAGATGAACACTGGAAGAGAGGTACTTACATCATCAACCAATACCTCTAATTCGTATTCATGAATTCCACCTCCTCCATAGACAGAAAAACCAACCACAACTATTCCAGGTTTGTCTACTGAAAAACAGATTGCATCAGGGGACCCATTCCCAGTGTTCCAACTTCTTCCTTGACTTGTTTTTGTGAATCGGTTAGCACTGGCCTTAACAGAGTGGAGAGAATTAAGTCCATCAACCTAGGAACAAACAAAAGCACAATTACACATCAGTAGTCTGTACCTGAGCGTTAATATACCTTTAACAAAATCCCCAAATTTCCAAGAAGTTCAAAAAGATAACCTACATTTACCAATTGGCTGTAAACCCTCCTAAACGTACATTCTATAGAGATTACCCAGCAATAAAACCAGATTTTGTCATTCTAAATTTACAAATCAGTATCACTTGACAGTATTTTCTTCTTAGTCATAGGAAACTATACATTTCACTTAATTTATAATGTCAGAACTATATACCAGTAAGTTATTACAGTCATAACATATGAATGAATTATATCACTCACTTTGAAAAGAGATACCAAAATTTCACTAACATTCTATGGACCAGCAGTTTTCAAACCATGTGACACAGAGCTCTAGGAATTCCGCAGAGATGGGTAATCCAGAAAGAGGTGGACTCAAGTTTCCCTCCGTCAGTCAGACTATCCCCCCTCCCATCTGTGAGTTTTGAAGACTTCATTTGCAGAAAATGTTCTATGTCTTAAGTTTGAATACCACTAATGTATGTTATAACTTGGCATTCAATATTTGAATATATATATACAAGTACAACCTCACTAATTACAGACTTGTTAGAGAGGATCAGTAAACTTATTTTGGCTTGAAACTGCTCTTTTTCATTACAGAGCCAGCTTTTGATCTAAGGTGACTGCAGAAATTTGGAAGACGTATAAGAGGAAAAAAACTGAAGTTTATGATTCTAGCAAGAATTTCAAACTGCTCTGGGAAAGAAAGAAATATGGATGTCTAAGCAAGGACCTTTGGAAACTCCCAAGTTTGTATATTAGGCACCTGCAATTTGGGGCATTCTTTTTCATTAAAAAAAAAAAAGTTAAGTTCACAAGGGAAAACTAGATAGTAACCTTCTGAGGGGGAGCTATGCATCACAGACCTTCTCTTCCAGGATCTGGTACAGAAGGGAAGTATATTAGAGGCTGATGACTAAGTGAAAAAAAAACAAAAAACAAAAAAAAACCAAAACGAACTAAATTAAAATTTTCTGACAAGGGTTCAGTGACCTCCTGTGCCAAAGTCAAAGCTAACAAAGAAATGAAGGAAATGCTTCCCAGGGTGAAATACTAAAATATGTGCAGGTACATGTAATCATTCAGAAATCCTAAAGGCTAAACTGTCACTATGAATCAGAAATGAGTATAGCCTGGATAGATTAATTCAGCATAGATCCTAAAATAAATCTGTAAGTAAGAAAAAGCAAGGGCTAGGAATTATAAAAGTAAAAGAGAGAAAAGAGAAAAGATGTTATCTGGCAGGCAACTGAATATATGCTAGCTATTAAACATTCATTTGAGTGATATAAGGTATTTCACATTACGACATGATTTTCAAAACCAATCTTCTGTCTGCTTTTTTGGGAAAAAAATTAGAAAACTTCACTAAATTCAGTCAAAACGTTTATATAAATTGTACAACAGAGTGAGCAGGGCAGTGAAATGGTTAAAAATAATGTTACTTTACAAAATGTAAAGCCCTTTTGTTTTTTTTTTGTTGTTGTTGTTGTTTTTTTTTTTTTTTTTAAAGATTTTATTTATTTATTTGAAAGAGAGAGAGAGAGCACATGAGAGGGGGGAGGGTCAGAGGAAGAAGCAGACTCCCTGCTGAGCAGGGAGCCCGATGCGGGACTCGATCCCGGGACTCCAGGATCATGACCTGAGCCGAAGGCAGTCGCTTAACCAACTGAGCCACCCAGGCGCCCTGTAAAGCCCTTTTGAAGTAGTTTTCTCAAACACAGTAATATTTGATCCTTTAAAAATTTTGTGGTCATGGCTGTACAACAATGTGAGTGTACTGAATGCCTATTTTACATACGTTCTTTGTCCAGTGTCAGTCAAGTGCGCAGAACTAAGGTTTAAACCTCTTTACCTTCTCCATCCCATGTGTTCACTATTAGCAGCCCCATTTCTATGACTCATTACCCAGCAATGTGAACGATTTTTGCTTCCATTGGGACATGGCAGTGAGGTTGTACTATGGAGCATATGAGAGGAAAACATACAGTTTGTATTACTGTGACATCCTGGGTAAATGTGAGGGGGGGGGGGAGCAAGCAAGAGCAAAGAAGAGGTATAAGGAAGGGAAAACCAAACAATTTAGCTTGAAGGTTGTGTTTTCTTTTAAAGAAAAACAATACAAATGGGATTAAAATTAGTTTCTACAAAGCCAAAAATATATGAAAAAAGAAACTGTGGAAAGTTTAAACATGTGCTTATTATCCAGTCTCAAAATATAACACTACCTCAGATCCCAGGGCTGATGCTGTCAGTTCACTGACAATACTGGCCAGCAATCCACAGGTGTTGGAAACCAGGTGGGAGGAGAAGAGCTCATTTTCTCTCCTCAGGCTATTCCTGACTGGGAGCACAACAATAACCAGCATTTTCTCCAGAACTTCACGGAAGCTTGTCATACCTGAGATATTCTCTTCACTCTAAGATACATGAAAAAAGAAAAAAGTTCCAGGATACTACTGCTTTATTTTCCTACACCCTTAATATTCACGCTTGACTCTGTGTCTATAAATCCATTCAGTTGTGTGTGGAACCACTGAATTTACTTTTCACTTAGAAGTTCTTTTTTCAATTATTCTGTGTATCATAAAAGTACATCTTTACAAGATGTTTTTTATTAGCTTTGAGTCACTTTCACTTATTCTCTTATTTAACTTCTCAATAACAATCACATATGACAGAAAAACACTCCTATCTAAAAAGCTTTTTTTATAGGACAAGATTCCAATCTAAGATAATTATTTCTGGTATATTTAGAGGTAAAGCAACTGAGTATATGTGCTGCCAAAGCGAACACGAGGTAAAGCAACTGAGAAATAGTCTGTACAAATCTATTTCCTAATAAAATGTAATAAAAACATGGAATTTTACTATAAATACTCCTATGCAGTTTTACATTTTCTACTGTACTTGATTTCCTAAGAAATTCCAACCCCTACCAATGGAAAAATTTCAAGAAATTATAAAGTCCCATTAAAGACTAAGGGGGAAAATATTTTTTTTCCAAAAATAAAGGGAAAAGATGATTAATTTAATTGATATCCAGCATGAACACTATTTATCTTTTTTACCATCCCTGATATCTTTTAGCCCGCTATGGACAGGGAGCAAAACATATCTGGTTTTGTGAGGGGGCCAATTGTGAGCAATGACCCTTTCAATTTTACTGTAGACTAGTTAATCAAACAACCTGGGATTTAGTTCCAGTTTCTTCATAGTGCCTCAACTTTTGTAAAATCAGGGGAATTATATGCTATGATTCAGTTATCAAAATCACCTGGTTGCCCCCTGAATAGGTAAGTTCTTCCACAATACTAACATTCCATACTGCATTATGACATACAGCATATGTAACAAATTCAACAGATTTCATAAAGTCATAAAATCTCAAGGAAGTTAAGTCAGCCTTCCCAAGACAAATCAAATATGTAAATGGAGTATACATTCAACCCATGACAGAAAATTAAGTAACTTTTCAGTTAAAATCATCATAAGCATTATTATACATCTTTCTTAATGTACAATCTTAGGCTGAACAAAAGTCACTTAGAGATAATCTTCCATCTTTAAATTATTTCTATTATCATTTGAATAAAACTACCATGACACATCAGCTTCTTATGTAATTAGCTTTCCTGGCTTTAAAATAATCAATTCCTGATTTTGTTAAAATTATAATTCTTCTATCCTTTACATCACTTTGATTCTCCAGAAACTTTACTTTTTGGAACTTCTCAGAAAATCAGCTTTGGATGAAACTCAATCCCCAATTGTACTCCATAATCAATAATCTTGGAAGGGCTTTATTAGGGGGATGGGTGAAGTGTATTTATCTAGTTATACCCACTTAGTTTCTAATTAGTAACTAACAAGATTAATACAAGAAGCTTCCCATATAATCTTAAAATGGAGTTAATAGTGTCAATGTTTTAGTTGAAGAATCAAAAAAATATACATATACATATATGCACATCACTAGCCACTTAAATTTTAGAGAAAGGAATTCAGTCACTAGTGGTGGGGAATGCAAGCTGATCACTAGCTTTCTGGAGGGCATTTTGACAATTTGTAGTAAAGTCTTGAGGTGTTTTCCTTTTACTTAAGAATTTTTCCACTCCTGATGATTTACTCTGGAAAGATCACCATGAATATGCATAAAAATGTAGTCAATGATACTTTTAGTAGCATGATTAAAATACTAAAATATTGGGAATAAGCTAAATATGTATATATATGTAGAGGGAAAACATTAACTAAATTACGCTATACCCAAATGGTAGAATCCTGCAATATCTATTAAGAAAAGGATAGAAGGATATGTACTATCTTCATAGAATATTAACAAAGACATACAAATATACAATTATTAATAATTACCAAATGTGTGTGGTTCTGAAAACTTTTAAATATTTTTAAATTTTACTATACTTTTAAGGAAAGATTGTAACACTAAAGTGAATTCTAAAAGAAAAAGAGAATTATCCATAACTTTATCACCTAAGCATTATTTTCATTTCTCAGTATTCTTTCAAAATACGTACTACATACGTAATAGAAAAATACATATGCCTTTTGCATACATAGTTTACACAGTCATCATAGTATACCATAGTCATAAAGTATATATACTTTGGTTTCTGATTTTCTAATTTAAAAATGTAAAAACATCACCCTTTTTTTTTTTTTTTTTAAGATTTTACTTATTTGAGAGAGAGAGAAAGCACGAGCAGGGTTGGGGGAGGGGAGGAGGGGCAGAGAGAGAAGTAGACTCCTTACTGAGCAGGGAGCCCAACATGGGGCTCAATCCCAGGACCCTGAGATCATGACCTAAGCAGAAGGCAGACGCTTAACTGACTGAGCCACCCAGGCGCCCCAACATCACCCTTGATATTAAATGTAAATATAGCTATTTTTAAAGGCCAAGCCCTTTTTTATCACACTGATATATCCAAATTAAACTATTTCACCTAGTGATGAACATAAAAAGGTCTAATTAAGGTTTTCCATTTTTCCTTTTAATAAAATACACATAAAGCTTTAGTCTTTCAATTATTCCCTTGGGCAATTTCCTTTGCAAATACTCATCACACCTAATACTGAATTGGCAATTTATCTTGTAAGAATATCTTCCAGTTTATAGACACACCCTGCCCCGCCAATTCAAGAGCTGGTTTATCTTTTTTACTCCTGTCTCAACTAGTACCTAATTACAATCCCAGTAAATAGTAGGTACACAATAAACTTGCTGAAAGAAAAAGATTACTTAGACTAATTACATAATGCCAGAAACCATCCAAAAGTTTAGTAGGTTTCCTCATAGTCTCACCAGAGTAGGACTTAATAAGAGAAAAAAAAATCATTTTTCCTAATTTTTTACAAATAAATCAGTACTTCAATTCATTCACATTTAGTTTCTAGTAAGGCTGAAATTTTTCCCATGCTGGCTTGCTCTCTAAAGTCCCTCTTGTATTTACTCTTATTATTTCTACTGTAATTCTACAAAGGTATTATATTAACTGTAAGTTTTCTTTCCCATTCTGCTATTGTCCTTCATTCTATATGTCACTTACAATTTTCTCATAGTTTTTCTGTTGCTTCAGTCAACAGAAAATTGCTACTGTACATTAGGATACTATTCTATATTCTACTGCTTTTCTTGGCTTTCATTTTAAAGATTACTTCTCATCAACTTGGTAATATTACATATGGTTTTCTTGTGTATTTAATTTTTCTCTATAGTGCTTTCTAATAAACCAGAAATGGTTCCTACTATGACTGTTTTAGAATGTTTATTTTAATATACCAAAATGTTATAGAAAAAATGTTTCAAAAATTTATTTATTTCCCTCGAATTCTATCTTGGCAATCTAAAATATTAGAATCTAAAAGTTTGCTTATAGTATCTGCAACTTTCAAATGGTTTGGCAAATAACAAATACATGGGAATTCATTGCATAACCCTCACATTTTTTTTTTATAGGTTAGGTTTCATTCAGAATTTAAGAATTAGAGAAAAAAAATTGCAGATTTATAGGTAAACATAAGAAAATTTTTCCCCCTGAATTTTAGCTCTTCTTGTGAAACACATACTTATTTGGTAAATGCCAATATAGAAGAATAAGCACCAACTTAAATATGCCCTCATTTGTGGTTTTATTGCTTCAGTATAAAAGATATTTAAGAAAAAGACCTACCTGGCTGAGTTTTTCCATATGTGCTACCAAAAGGGGAAACCGATGAACTAGTGTTGAGTCATTCTCCGTGCTAACTTGTTTGACAAGTGATCGTAGTAGTACTTCTCCGTCGTATGCAATAGGGAAGATGGAAGTCAGCTTAACGGAAGTGTGGCACAGAGCCGACATAACAGCTGCCAGCAGTCGGCTACTGGAGGTCTTGAAGTTGGCTTCTTGGATATCCTTTTAAAAAGAGAAATATGCACCCACCAAAGAAATACGGCATCAATATAATCCACATTTTTGGGTATACAAAAGGTAAACAACTTTTTAAATTATTCCAAAATTTTCTAGGATTCATTTTAATTGTCATGTTATGGGATTTAATTATATCAATACTTTTAAACACAACTGTTCAAGTTACTACCCAATGAAGATGGAAAAATTACTAAATATGGTCAAGAAAAAGCAGCCTCCTATTCTCCAGTCAATGACTTTAATATATCCTCAGAATCATAGTCCTCTTTAGCACGACGCTGAAAGAATGACATCAAAAAGGCCCCAATCAGTATATATCCATGTCCAGTAAAACAAGCACTGAAACCGCTTTCTTCCAATAACAAATGATTTAAATTGTAATTCGGTGCTACTATAACATTTCACTAATGGTAATGTAGCATAATGAATAGCTACTATAATAAACATTCTGCTAAGGTCACAAAATTATGTCATCACATTATATAGTTTATTCAGAAAAATAAGTAGCATACTTGTAAATTCTTTTCAAATTTTATTTATTTATTTGAGAGAGAGAGAGCAGGAGTGGGAGCAGGGGTAGGAGAGGAAGAAAAGGGAGAAGTAGACGTTCTACTGAGCAGGGAGCCCAAGACCCTGAGATCATGACCTGAGCTGAAGGCAGATGCTTAACCAACTGAGCCACGCAGGCTCCCCAGATTTTTTAACAAAATATTAAAAACTTACCAAGACAGGATATACTAATTCACAAAAACTACGTACACACTACTTAGTTCAGCAAACATCTGTGTTACAAATTCAGGCTAAATGCAACATCCTATCTGTTAAACCAACATTTGTTAAAGTTAGCCTGCCTGTAACCTGTTCAGTGGCAAAGAAAACAACCATATGAGACTGCACAGGTCGACAGAGTAAGTTGTGCACGAATCCAGGCAATAATCTTGTCCCAGGAAACCGACTGGTAAAATATACTATTCTGCTATAGAACATGGATGAACCTGGAGGACACTATAATGAGTGAAATAAGCCAGTCAGAGACAGACAAAATACTGCACGATTCCACTTATATGAAGTATCTAAAATAGTCAAACTCACAGAAGCAGAGAATAGAATGGTTGGGAGAAGGGGGAAGTGGGGAGTTGTGTTAAACGGGTATAAAGTTTCAGTTATGAAAGATGAGTAAGCGCTAGTGATCTCCTATACAACATCATACCCGTAGTTAACAATATCATATTATATGCTCAAAGTGTATTAAGAGGTAGCTCTCATGTTAAGTGTTCTTGTCACAATGAAATAGTTTTTTTAATACTAAGAATAAATTCAGTATGGAAATTGCTTAAAAAATAGTAGTAACAAAATAAAAACAAAGTTGCCTACCCAGATGTCATCACTGGACTATCTTTCAAATAGGCTAGGATACCGTGGTGATGACAGTGAACTTTCTTAGGGGAGAAGGCGCTAGAACTTCCACTACAATGTTAAATAGAAGTGGTGAGAACAGTTACCTCGTGCCTTGTTCCTGAACTTAGGGCAGTATTCAATATTTCACCATTAAGTATGATATTAACTGTAAATTCTTCTGTAGATATCCTTTATAATCCTAGATTGAAGAAGTTTCCTTAAATCCTAGTTTGATGAGAAGTTTTCATCACTGAATAAGTGCTAATTTTGTCAAATCCTTTTTCATCACCTATTGAGAGGATTATACAGTTTTCTCTATTTATTCAGTTAATATGGTGAATTACATTGATTTTTGAAAGTTACACTAATCTTGCATTTCTAAGAAAAACCCTACTGTGTGTGATGTATTTTTTATATTGCTGGATTTGATTTGATAATATTGTTAAGAGCTTTTGTTATCTATATTTGAGTAATGTTTGTCTGTACTAATTTTTTCTTCTAATATCTTAGTCAGGTTTTGGTATCAGGATAAGGCTAACTTGACTAAATTAGTGGGAAATGTTGTCTCCTATATTTTCTAAAAGAGTTTGTAAAAGACTGGTATCATTTCTTTCTTGTAAGTTTAATATAATTCAGCAATGACAATTATCTGGGTATGGACTTTTCTTTGTGGGAAAGTCTTTGATAATAAATTCAATTTTTTAATGGATATAAGGCAGTTCAGATTTTTCTATTTCTTATTGTGTCAGTTTTGGTTAAGCTGTATTTTTCAAGGTATTTGTCTACTTTATCTAAAGTTACAACTTACTGGGGTGCCTGGGTGGCTCAGTCGTTAAGCGTCTGCCTTCGGCTCAGGTCATGATCCCAGGGTCCTGGGATCGAGTCCCACATCGGGCTCCCTGCTCGGCAGGAAGCCTGCTTCTCCCTCTCCCACTCCCCCTGCTTGTGTTCCTGCTCTCGCTATCTCTCTCTGTCAAATAAATAAATAAAATCTTTAAAAAAAATAAAATAAATAAAATAAAGTTACAACTTACTAATATAAAGTTGTTCATAATATTCCCTTATCAGTTTGCTGGATCTACAGTGATATTCCCTGTTTCATTCCTGATCATGGTATTTTGTGTTTTTTCTTTATCTCTTGTCTCTCAATCAGACTTGCTAGGAGTTTATTAATTTGGTTTTCATTTCAAAGAACCAACTTTCAACTTTGTCAATTTTCTCTATTTTTACTTTACTCGTTTCTGCTCTTATCTTTATTATTTCCTTCATCTTGATTACTTTCTTCTTACTTTGGTTTGCTAATTCTTTCTGACTTCTTTAGGTAGAAACTTAGATCACTGATTTTAAACCTTTCTTCTTTGCTAGTATTATCATTTAATGCTTTAGCTACACCTCACAAATTCTGATGTTATACTTTTATCTTTTAGTATGAAATAGTTTCCAATTTCCTTTCGATTTCTACTTTGATTCACTGGTTACTTGTAAGTGTTGTCTATTTTCCACGTATTTAGTGCCTTTCTCAATATATTTTGCCATTGGTTTAGTTCTATTGTGGTCTGAAACTCTTTAATTTTAATCTTTTGAAATTTACTAAGACTTGTTTTATGGCCTAGCATATGATCTATCTTTGTGAACATGATATGTATACATGGAAATAACATGTATTCTGCACTTGCACTTTCTGTTTTATAAATATCAATAAAACCAACGTGGTTGATAGCACTGTTCAGATCTTCTATTTCTCTAATGATTTTCTGGTCTACTTGTTCTGTTAATTACTGAAAGAGGAGCACTGAAATCTCCAAGTATCATTGTGAATTCATCTATTTTTCCCTTTAATTCTGTCAGTTTTTTGCCTCAAGTATTTTGAAACTGTGATTTGGAGCATACACATTTATGAGGCTTGCAGTTTCCTCATGAATGAATGTTATTAGCAAGCAAGTTCACTCATAGCTCTCTCTCCTGACCGTTCTGAAGATATCTGGGTGGCAGAAGCTGCCCTTCTAGCGCTATCCTTGCTCTTACACCCACACTCACGATTGTTCTTGCTCTCTTACATGTGCACACTCACTCACAGATTCAAAGAGCAAATCAGCAGCTGTGCAATGTGCCTGCCAATTTTATAACTAAGAATGATAAAGCACAGAAAAAAAAACAAGTCCTTCAACTTGGATTATGTAAGTCACACATACCAAGCCAATGTCCTAATTTACCTTTTATAAAAGTTAGAAAGATTGAGGCAACAGCACTTTATTTTCTTGAAGAGTATTAAGTAATATATCATTTTTCAACCCACATTTTACAAACTTAAATTACCTGATCCAAACAATTCAGCAGATCACACAGGCAAGCCCACTGTAAGGCAGGAGTTGGGTAGAAAGAATGAAAACAGGCAGTGAAGGTATTATGACACTCCTGAAGGACAGCTTCTAGGAGACTCAAGGGTTGACTGAGATATCCTTGAGGATCATTATCCAACTTCACCATGCAGTGGTCAACGCCTTCTGATAAAATTTTTCTTAACAAAGTTCTGGTTTTTCCAATACATTCTGCTAATTTGCTAGTTTCTTCCACAACTGCTTTTCCTGTAGCTTTGAGGGAACAAAGCAGATTGCTAATTAAATAGAATAATAAATATGCATGGAGATATTCAATATAATTCAAGTAATTTCCTGTACAGCTAAAGATTGCAAGTACTCATAACCAAGAAATAGAACAATTTAGAGTTAAATGTGGTCCAAAATAATTTCTTTTAAAAATCTAAGTAGGGCAAAAAACAAACAAACAAAAAAAAACAACAGGAACATTGGTTTCAGCATTTAAGTCCAAATGAGTTGTTCAAAAAATTTCTATTTGACCGAATCCGTTTAAAATAATACATTATTAGAGTATTTTCTTAGCTTAACATGAATTTTTGTTATCAACACGTAATCTGTTTTATTCTTTGTAAGTAAATAAATAATAAGGCAAGCTTAATAAATAATAAAAAATAAATACGGCAAGCCGACTTTCTTCCCTCATTTTAGGAGATTAAAGGCAGCTGGGGATCTTAAACTCCTGGTTATCCCTATACAGACCTTCCCGATGTGTCAAATATTTTCTCCCTAAAGTAATTTAAAAACATGCTTCATACCTGATACTGGGTAAATTTCACAGGTATAGACACGCAATAACCTCAGACAACAGGTACCCACAAAGCGCAGTCTCTCTAGATCTAGAAGTGTAGCTGTGAACTGGAATCCTTTTAATCCTCTAAGTTCTTCAACTCCTAAGACTAAGGTGGTCCAGCTCCAGTGAAGAATACTTAACAATGACTCAAAACATTCCTAATCCAGAATATAAAAAAACAGATAACAATTAGTTCAAATGATACCATAGGCTAAATCAAATGCAGAGATGACAGTGAACTTCAAAACTTTATTTGAACTTCTTTACTGAGTTTTGATTAGCCCAAATAATGGATATTTTATTAGTTCATTGATCAAATTACCATTAGGAATATCTTTGAAGTTTGACAAAAAAGGTAAAGTAGTTAGGCATGTATAAAAACAACATTCTTCAATATTTGCCTATTTATTTTTAAAAAGATTTATTTATTTGTTTGAGGGAAGAGAGCATACAAGCAAGTAGGGCGATGGGCAGAGGGATGGAATCCCAAGCAGACTCTGCACTGATCATGCAGCCGGACCCGGGGCTGGATCTTACTACCTATGAGATTATGACCTGAGCCAAAACCAAGAGCCAGAGGCTGAAGTGACTGAGCCACTCAGGTGCTCCCATATTTGCCTATTTAAAAGTACGTTTTTGTTTCCCTGCTACCAACCTATCTAGTTTATCATATAAGTAAGGGAAAAAATTAAAAACATTTACAAATACATGATTACTTGAAAGCAAAATTAAACTCTACACTGTAAGCCAAAAGTATTTAAAACACCTTAATAATTTTTTAATATAATAAAGTATTTTGTTTAGTATCAGGTATTGGTGACAGTATCAAATAACTTATTTTATGTCTACATATTAAATTTTACCACACAAACTACAGCTAACCCTTGATAAACAAGTTAATAGAAGATAAAATTTAACTAGAAAATAGTAAAAAATTCTTACTAGATTTTTAAATTCCACAATATGGGTTTAGGGTGGTGGGCTTCCCTTTCAGTTCTAGTGGTTCTGCAGGCTTTACCATACTTACATGATGACAAATACTAGATCATCTCAAAGCAAAGCACTTATTCTCTCATCCCCACCAAATTCCAGTCCTCTGGTATAGTAATACCAAGAATAAGAGTTTATAGTTTAGCTTTTTAAAGAAATAGTAGAATACATTTCTTATATAAAGATAACAATTACCTAATGACCACAAAACCACTTAGACATACATATCAAAAAATTACTAAGCACAGAAAAAGAGATCACTGAAAAAGACATACAAAGTCAAGATACTTATTTGGATCAAAAGGTATCTAACTGATATTAATACTAAAAGGATGCCAAAATACCAAGGAGCCAAAGTTCTTGTAATCTCTTATTGCAAGCACTATCTCTATAACTACCACAGATCTTTTGGAAGGTCATTTGGCATGATATATCAAAATTTAAATCAGCACACTTCCAGTAGAAATATTCACATAAGTACGTAAGTAATCAAAGATGCATAGGGAAGGACATAATAGTAAACAAACAAGAAATAAATAGTCCTTTGATAGGTACAGGGTTGAATAAATTAAGGGTACAACTATTTTATAGGATGCTATGCAAATACAAGATTAACATAGAACCAAATATACTAACATGGATTATGTCCTTGATACTACGAAAATTTTAAAAAGGAAGATGCAAAACTTTATCATTACAAACAGAGCTGTACAGCATACTGTATATATAAACTAACAAGTCTGTGTATGTATAAAAATGGTCTGGAAGGATATACATCAAAATGTAAACAGTAACAGAGTGATGGGGAAAGAACTTCAGTATACTTTTAACATAGGTTTATCCCCACTCCACCCTCTTCCTAACCAGGAATGTATATTAATCTTGTGATTTAAAAAACTAATTTAAAAAGGGGGAAAAAAAAAGCATTCATCCTACACAGTTCACGAACATGAAAGACTACCAACTATATTAATAAATCACATTCATATAGTGCCTTACAATTTAAGATGCATTTTTGCATCCCTTATCTCATTAGAAATTCATAATGATGCTATCACAAGGTTTATTTAGATAACTGGCATAAGAATGCTCAACTAATAAATGAAAGAACAAGAACTTAACTCAGACTTCCTGGGCACACATACCGTGATCTCTCAATTACATCATGTTGGCTTTCCATTCTACACTGGCAACCTGAGTAATGTAGCATATCTTTAAATGTAAAATGTGGATGGTCAAGCAGTTCAACAGAGTCCTTAGTTAGATATACAACTCTTCTATTTAGCTCCTCAAGCATTAGGCTACCACTTTTTGTCAGTATCAGTTTTAACTTTTCTTTCACTTTTTAACTCCTTCAGCATATGTACTCATACATGATTAACGAGAAAACCCACCAGTTATATCAGTTCATGTTGAAGTTCATGTTGAAAGGGCATACTCTTTGGCCCAGGATCTCAGTAATACAAAAACACATCTGAGTTCATAAAACTGTGCTGAGATGAACTCTTAGAAGAGTGGCTAAATGCGAAACATCAAAATGAAATGGAGCACTGGACAAAAAACCTGAAATTTTAAAAAAATGGCTTACCACTGAGACAGTTCTTGCAAAAGATCTCTTTAAAATGTGTACAGGTTCGCTGGTTTGCTGTTTGCCTTTTGAAGCACTGCCATCACTGGTTGGAAGTCTGACGGTGGCAGACACACAGAAATTTATGTTGGAAAGTCCAATGACATTTTTCTTTTCAAAATATACATTTTGTAAGAGCAAAATATGCTACTATTAAATATTAAGTGCTATATTATTAAGAAGTTATTCCACTAGTGTACCCAGGAGTAGTCCAAGCAACTTGCTATGTTCATAATGCTACATGTTACAAATACAAACTATAATAAATTGCATAAAAACAAACAAAAATCTCTTCTTGGGAAAATTGAGGTTTATACCACCTAGATTCTTAAAAGTGATTACTAGGGAAGGAAAACATGAGAGACAGTCACTGTTCTAGAGGTATTTCTTTAGATTTTATTGCTACTCAAAGAATGACATATTTTAGTGGGGTTTATATCTATTCAAATTCTTCATTCTAAATATTACTGCAGTAGTTTATTAGAAATAGATGGATACATAGGCATATGCTTCCATGTCTCAAATATATGAAGTAATTAAAATTCTTAAATAATGTTATAAATATAATAAATATTATCACATGGACAAGTTATTATTTGATATTTCAAGTAAAAGGAAATTTTTCAGCTGTAAGGGATTTTCTTTTCTTTTTTTTTTTTTTTAAGATTTATTTAGAAAGAGAGAGAGAGAAAGAAAGAGAGAGAGTCGGGGGGAGGGGGATAGAGAGAGACAGTTACAAGTTACTGAGCATGGAGCCCAAGGTGGGGCTTGATCCCACGACCCTGAGATCACGACCTGAGCTGAAACCAAGATCAGACACCTAACCGAATGCGCCACCCAGGCGCCCCTCAGCAGTAAGGGATTTTCTATTCATTCCATCACAGTACAAACAGGAAACATAAGACAACAGCAAATCAATCAGGCCTGCATCTGAAGTCCCCATCTAACACCCCAATAGCATTTCTCTAAGACAAATTTTTATTACTTTGTAATATTTTGAAATGGGTATGAAAATCCAGATTAAAAAATAAGTTATTAAAATACTGTTAATGGCGTAATACAGATAATCTGAGTCATGAGGTAAAGTTTAAAATTAAGCTTGATGTAGAAGATGTTTAAAAATATACAAAATAAGTGCTTTTGTTAAAAATAGCTGTATTTCTACTGGTATATTATAACTTGCTGAATGCTTCAAATAATTTCTTTCATTATGTCACACATATTTTGTAGTATCCTAGATCATTATAACAAGGGACTAAATCTATTAATTAACTATAAATATGCTAAATACCTGTATAATAATTGAGGTATCTGACCAGCATTAACATCTGTACCATTATTTGACTTCTTTGAACTCTTAAATTGGAAAACCACCCTAAGAAAGAGAAAAAATAACAATGATACCAAAAAACATGATTCAAGATCCATGAAAGAAAATAAGAAATTTGACAATAGTGTTTTCAAATTTTATGTTAATGAAGATAGATTCATTCTTTAAGGAAAAACACAAGTAAAAAGGAATTGTTTTTATTTTGGTTCAAGCTCTGAATGGCTTAATGAATAAAATGAAGGAATTAAACCTGATCATGAACTCCTGGGTAAGCCGCTGTCCTGCCCCCTTTTAGTACGCCCCGGCTCAACTTTAACCAGAACAATAAGCTTTTAACAAAATATTTCAACTTACAAACAATTTAAAATCTGTTCAACCGCACACATGATAAGCTTTAGCTTCAAACTGCTGTGATATTCCATAGTTCAATAAACTGCACATGGAATCACACAGTCCAAGATCAAGGCAGTCTCCCCAGTGCTAGCTCACAATCTTAGAATAAGTCTGAAAGGGATACTTTACAGCAGACTTAATTTTTCTATGGCATTCTACTTGAACATTCAGGAACAAAGAATTCTCCTCATTAATTAGTCCGTTCTGTTTTTGGTAAGCTCTGTTATGAATTGAACAAAACTATCTGAAATATACTATTACATAACTTCTACTCATTTCAAATAGTTTATGCTCAAGAAGAGTAAGGAGTAAATTAAATTTCTCTTCTAAAATAATGGTCCTTTCAAACACACTAATCCAGAGTACTGAGAATAAAGAAGATTGGAGTTACAGTCAAGTCCAGATTGGGTCCTGCCACACAACAGTGATACGATGTGCAGCAAATCACTTCACCTCCTGTCTCTCTATTCCCGAGTGGAAAACAGAGCTAATAACAGCTTCACAAAATTGTTGAGAGAATCAAATGAGAATACAGATATGAAAGTGTTTTATAAACTAAAAAGCACTCCATATATGAAATTTAAACAGTAAATCTCCCCCTACATCTTATTAAAACTATACCATCTCATATTGCTAAAACTGAAATTGTTATAAACGTTTTTATAAGCACTGTCAAATTTTACAGCAAGTGTTTCTTTTTTATGGTTTCCAAATTCCTCAATCTTCTTGTCACTTTATATAATTTCTAATTGGAAATAAGTTCTTAAATGATATAACACCCAGAAATACATACAAATGACAAATGACAAGAGCAAAGAGTAGCAGTCCTATTCTCTCCCTGCTCTGTCTAGACCTTAATCTGGCATGAGACTGCATAAATTTAATGTTTGGCAGTCACATTCTGTTCTAGTCTTACTGACATTTTTATCCTCCTGGAAGACCTCTGAGCTGCTAAAACAATATTCCACTAACAAAAATGAGAGTTGCTTAAGTAATACTTAAACATTTTGCTTACCCATCATCTGTGGTAATAGAAGCTTGTCCATGAGATCCACAGTCACTGCTGGGTCCGGACACTCGAGCCCATGCTACATACCACCAACCAGCTTGCAAGAGAACTGGTTCATCAAACATCATTGCATATTTTTCTCTGAGAGAAAAATTAGTGAGTCAAAGACAATGCCTTTGCACTTCCCTGTTACATATATTTATTTGTTTTAAATCCTTCATAACAAAACATGAAATTCATTGTGTAAGATTCTTGTTGAATATCATTAAAAACCTTCTATTTTAAAAAGTCTGAAAAAAATTAAAAATCAAAAAATCTGGACAGGAACATAGAAATAATAGTCATTTGTGTCATGGTGATGAACTCCTCACCTTGAATTCTAAAACTTGCTTAAATATTATAAAGGTCTCATATTAAAATACAAATTTTCTTAATTGGTAAAAAAAAAAAAATGCCAGTTTAGTTGGAAAATGAAACTCTGAATTTTAGTTTTAAAGTGTTTTGAGAGGAAGCATATTAATAAAATGGTTCTGGAGTCAGATGGCCTGAGTTCAAGGCTCAGCTTCGTGATTTGCTAGTTGTGTAACTTTGAGCAAGTTATTACACCCTCTCTGTGACTCAGTTTCTTCATCTGAAAATAGGGATGAAGATGATGTCTAGATCACAGGATTGTTCTGAGGATTGAGGAAATTCAGATGAAGTATTTGGAACTGTGCCTGTCACATAGTAATCACACAAAAAATTTTACTAAAATAGAAGGAGAAAGCTTGTATATAAATAGGAGATCTGATAAAGATATACACAAGTTATAAAGTCTTAGGTAACAGAGTATAGTGGTTATAGCTGGGGTAGAGAAAAGAATTAAGGGTATCTGAGGAAGGGAACAAATTCACGCACTGTAGAGGTATAAAAGTACAAAACAGGACTTGAAAATGACAAGGGGTCCAGTTAGGTTAAAGCATTAAGACAGATAACGAATAGTAGGTAGAAAGTTAAAAAAGATGTTGTAAAAGATAACTTTAAAGTCCTTTAATGCTGGCCTTAGGAACCTGGGCTTTGTTAGTAGGGAAATGAATAAAATCTAGATGATTCTCTATATGTGAAACAATATATTTTTTGACTCATAATCATATGCTCAAAAATAAACACTAAGTGACAATGGCATCTTAAGGCTTTGTTAAAAATTAATCAACTAATTTCCTAAAATTTTCCTAATCTTCATTTGTATATCACATAAAAAAACAACTAAAAAATATCTCCTGATACTGGTGAATGTTTATAGTGAAAAAATAGTAAAAATTTTCTTTAGGTTTACGATTTTGTTCTCAAAAGTATTTATCTGTTAAAAGCAAACTTAATGCCTTACTACCATTTTTAGCAAACACACATTTTCACTAGCAAAAAGCTTATGTGTAACACACAAGGTTTTAACATAGTTATTACTGGGAAGTACAGTGTACTATTACTATTATGAGGTTCAATTTATTTTTTTTCTCATCAATATATCCCCTGATTCAAATCATTAACTTGTCATAACACAGTGTTGGGAGATAATTCTTGGGATTACACAGAGAGGACTGGTAAAAGCTAATTCTCTTCATACTTCTAATGAAGCTTTATAAATAAACATCCAGATTCTGGTAACAGGAAACCTACTATCCTAACAGGTTTCAGTAAAAAGCGGGCCACGCCCCGCGTGTTATAACCAAGCACATACTACGGGCATGGTGTCAGGGCACACAAGTGATCTGAATTATGGCCCCCTGACTGTTTGGTACTGTAGATACAATGCTACAGGTAGTAAATAACTGTAGGACATCATCAGAAAGCTAGCACAGTAGGTGCTCTCTAAGTGATGCATGAAAACAAAAGTGTGCAAAATATATGTTTATTTTCACGTTATCTTCGCTGGAGAAACAACTTGTCTTATAAAATACAAATATGGAAAATACTATTAGTTTTAGTGTAGCCCTGTTAAGTGCAACCCGTACCTTACGTAATATACAACTTAAGTCCTCAAGCATCTGATCACAGATTATTTAAAAGAGCAATCGTACGTTTCTTCAGTTACAATGAACTGCTCACAGCCCGTCTGTGAGCGTAGGTGAGGCTGAGACTGAGTAAGGAGGGCATCTTTACCTGGCAGCACAGTCATACGCCAACACGTCAGTCTCTGCAAGAAGGTCTCCGTCGGTTTCATGATCTCCTCCATCAGGACCCAATTCGAACAGCTGAGGAAAGGAGAAAAAGACATCGTGTCCAGTCGCTCAGTCATGCAAACCTGCTGAATAATATGTTTATGATTCTGGGTGTTTCCAATAATGTGCTGGACACTGCAGAATGTAAAAATCAGAATGCCTGCTTTTTTAATGTTAAATACACAAACCTACATATTTGAATTAAGAAACTTATGGTCTATATTCTCAGTTTTCCTTATTTATATATTCATCTATTTAGAGCAAATGCTCCAAGCTGTTCTGTACCAAATATAAACATGTGAAGGAGGTAAGAGAACTCAACCAATGCATTTTATCTAAGTGAGCTTTCAAATGAGGAAGAAGTCTGCTTCAACACTTACAATCTGTGAGATCTGGGATCCAGTTTCCTCATCCATAAAAGGAAGACGGATGCTAACAGTGCCTACTTCGTAGTAATTGTGAGAATTACGTGAAGTAATACTTATGGAACACTTAGAGAAATACCCAGAAAGAAAGGCTACAGAAGTGTTAGCTATGGAGAGACAGAGGAATAACAGAAGATAAGGATCCTTAAAAACACAGGTAACAAAAAGTAGTTCAAGGTAATACGGCATGGGAAAAGAAGAGATGAAGAGTATGAAAGAAAATGGTTATAAAATAAGGGGAGGACCAGACAGTGTGGGATAAGGATAAGATAGAAGATATCAAAGAGGAAAAGTGATGAAATTAAATGAAAATGAAGGAGAATTATCAGGAAGAGATCTTTTTTTCTTTAAAAATGGACCAATACATAACAAAAACCCTTATTTCTCTGGAGAATTATAACAGGTGAACTACAAAAAAGGCAGATAAAACACTAAGGACGAAGAGAAGGGAGCATTAAAACTTACTGGACAATTACTATGCTAGACATCTCATTTTTTCAATTATATGCTAATGATTTAAAAACCTGTCTCCAGCTCAGATCTTGTTCTCAACAGTCACTGCATACCCCACTCCACCCACCGCCCACCACCAGCTGGATCTCACTAGCTCTAAAGAGACTCACTCCCCACTCCCCTGCTTTCCCTGTTCTGATTAATGGCACTATCAGTCACCTACTCACTCAGATAAAAAACCTGGAATAATCCTTTTTTCTGTATCCTTCTGCCATCACTACATCTATTCTACTGCTGGTACCAAAGCTTGTCAGTTCAAGCATGCTCACTGTTACTAGCTAGAACTCATCAGTCTTCTTATCTCCATTCTCTCTTTGCTCTGGCCCATACTCCACAAAGCTGACCCCTAGTACTCTTTTTAAAATGAGTATCTGATTAGAATACTTCTTTAATTTAAAATTCTTCAATGGTTTCTCATTTCCTTCTTTGTAGCATGACATACAGGCTCCCCTGCTTATGTTCAACAAATACTTCTCAACACATACTGTGTACCAGGCACAATTCTAGACACTTGGCATACAGGTATGAACAATGCAAAAAAAAAATGGGGGCTACTGGAAATAAGTTTGAGGGTGAGGGAGAGGATTTAGTTTTAAATAGGTTCACCAGAGAGTCAAGACCTGAAGATAATGAGGAAGTGATCACACAGGTATTGAGGTAAAGAGCTGTAGTCAGAGGGAGTAGCCAATGCAAAGGTCCTGAGGTTTGACTACGCCTGGTTTGTCTGAGGAACAACAGCAGGCCAGTGTGGCTGGATTAGAGTGAGGCAGCTAGTATAACGTAAGGTCAGAATGATAATGGCACTCAGTTCTATGGTGTTTTGTGGGCTCTTCTAAGGCCTGTGGCTTTTAATCTAATGTATGAAGACACTGCAGGAATCTGAAGAGAGGAGTGGCAGAGTCTGGTGTACATATTAAAAAAATCTCTCTGCTGTACTGAGAATAGACCAAAGGGAACAAGGACAGAAGCAGGACACAAGCTGGGAGGCTACTGTCATAATCCAGGTGAGAATGGCTGTGGTTGAGAATGACTGGGTACCAGGGACAGTTTTTAGAAGTGGTTAGATCCTGGATTTATTTTCAGAGGGTAGCCAACAGTGTTTGCTGCTGAAGGGGATGTGGGGTGTGACAGAGGGAAGGCAATGATGACTCCAAGATTTTTGGCCTAAGCAGCTGGAAGAATAAGGTTAACTCTATTCTAGGTCAGTTAGCTGGGATGGAGAAAATACGAGAAGAGCAGGTATAGAGAGATGACCAGAAGCCTAGTGTTGAAGATGTTGTATCCGAAATGCCTATTAGCTATCCAAGTGGAGAAGTGAAGTAGGCAGCTGTATATATGATTTTGGAGGTTTAATAATAAGAGGAAAAATACTTAAAGCCATAAGGCTGGATCACTATGGGGATGAGTAGATTTAAAAAGTGCCCAAGACTGAGTTCTGGCACTCTAACACGTAGAGGTCCAGAAGATGACGAGTAACCAGCCTGAGACTTAGAAGAGCAGTCAGTGAGACAGAAGGAAAACCAAGTGTGGTATTATGGGGGCCAAGTGAAGACAGTATATAAAAGAAGGGGTTGATAGGATTAAATTAGGTCGACTGGTTAAAGAAGATGAGGACTGAGACTTGACCACTGGCTTCAGCAATCAGAAATCACTCACATCCTTGACAAGAGCAGTTTTGGTAGAGTGGGTGGGGCAAAAACCTGATTAGAGTAGGTTCAAGAAGGAATGGGAAGAGAGAGAATGGAAAGAGAAAGTATAGAAAGTTAAGAATATGTACAGAGTCCAACTAGGTGGCTAGTCCAAGACAAGTACACAAGTACCTTTGCCCAGGGTAGTTAGTAATGGAAGAGTCTCCTAGCAGGAGGAAAGAGATAAAAGAGGACCCCCCCATCCCCCGCCCCAATCAAGAAAGAGGTCTAGGTTTCTGCCTTAGGGTAACAAGCATATGGTGGATGCTACTATTCAAGAGAAGAACCACTGGAAGAGAGCCACATCTTGGGGAAAGAGCATGAATTCAGTCGCAATATAAAGACCAGCAACTGTCATGCCTTTAAAGCACTTACATGGAAATGGGTCAAAGAAGAAGTCTGAGCTGGAGATCTAAATTTGGACATTATGGTATGCTGACAGCTATTTAAACTTCAGGCTTAGAGGAGAATGTTTAGGAGAAAATATAGAGTGAAGAAATAGGGGCTAGGGCTGAGCCTAGAAGAACTCCAATACTTAGTGGCCTGGTAGAAGAGGACAAACCTACAACAGAGAAGAAACAACCAGAGATATGAAAACGAAACAACAAAAAAAGAGATTTACTGCCAGAAAAAAAAACATGTACCTGAAAGAGGTGAATGGAGGCAAAAAAAAAAAGACTTCTGTTGGAAAACTTTAGTCTACTCATTAATAACTGAATCTTCTTTTTAAAAGATTTTATTTATTTATTTTTGTGAGAGAGAGTGCATGAGCTGGGGGAGAGCAGGCTTCCCGCTGAGCAAGGAGCCCGATGCGGGGCTCGATCCCAGGACCCTAAGATCATGACTTGAGCCCAAGGCAGATGCTTAACCAACTGAGCCACCCAGGTGCCCCAATAACTGAATATCAAAGGCAAGTTCACTTTCAAGGAATGGGAGGAGTAAAAGAGGATTTGAGATTTGGAAAAAAAAAATGACACCTAATTTAAAAACAGCATTGTGGAAGGCCTATATACTTCTATACCACAACTACGGGAGATAAGGGCCACTATGGTGTTCAATATTATCAAAACAAAACAAAAAACCTTTCAGGAACAGAAAAAAAATGTATCTTCACGATAAACTTACTAGACATTGCCAACTAGCACTGTATCATTGAGTTTGCTTCTCTATCTTGACTTCAAATCAAGACATCTTCAAGTAACCCTTTGAAAGCAGTTGCTCTGAAATAAGCCAAAAACCAAAACTGTTTTATATTCCCTTTTCTTTCTTTTCCTTCCTTCCTTTCTCTCTCTCTCTCTTTCTATATATGTACCTAGAAGCAAATATTTTTTAAAAGTTTGTCGGTTCTGGTTGGGCCTCTATGGGAAGTGTCCTCAAAAACCATCACAGTAAGGGAGTTTTAACATATTAATATAAGTTTTAGATACCACTGAGAGAAGTAAGAAAAGATCTCCTAAACAGATAGCATTTAATTAGAATTTTTAATGAAGCCTGCTACTGAAATTAAGGCACAAACTATAGTTTCCTCTCTTACCTTATTTTAAAATTATTTTTAATTATTTTATTTTTAGTTTTTTTTTTTGGAGAGAGAGAGAGAGCATGAGCTTACACGTGTGAGCAGGGGTGGGGAGGTTGGGGCAGAAGGAGTGGGAGAGAGAGAATCTTAAGCGGGCTCCATCCCCAGTGCGGAGCCCAATTTGGGGCTCGATCTCAGGACCCTGAGATCATGACCTGAGCCAAAACCAAGAGTCAGAGAGACATTTAACCAACTGAGCCACAGAGGCGCCCCTCTCTTTTACTTAAAAGTAAAATCAGATTAATTTGAGAAGTGGAACATTTAAGCTATTAGTGAATTTTCAAAGAATGAGCACATCCTTTGCTTGGAATAACTGCAGACCCTTTCTCAGATGAACAGGTATAATTAACTCAGGACTTTTGATTATTTTTATTTTATCTTGGACTAGCCACCTAGTTGGACTCTGTACATATTCTTAACTTTCTATACTTTCTCTTTCCATTCTCTCTCTTCCCATTCCTTCTTGAACCTACTCTAATCAGGTTTTTGCCCCACCCACTCTACCAAAACTGCTCTTGTCAAGGATGTGAGTGATTTCTGATTGCTGAAGCCAGTGGTCAAGTCTCAGTCCTCATCTTCTTTAACCAGTCGACCTAATTTAATCCTATCAACCCCTCTTTTATATACTGTCTTCACTGTATAATCCATACCCCATATTCCGATGAAATCCATACCCCATATTCCATCTCTCACTTCATCCCTGGTCCCCGTCTTAGGGTGATCATGTCTGTTTACACAGTATTTGGCATCAAAAATGCTAAAAACTTTTAAAGCTACATCAAAATGTCCCTGCATCAAAACAGCTGTGCCCCCGTCATTAAAGTGGCTAACAGAAAGGAGGCATATCAAAATGTCCTGCTACTCCTAGACCACTAGGAAGCTCAGCACGAAGGATTGAGATGAACTAGTCTTTTTCAGCCTAAAATTATGAAGAAATCACTTTCTATTCATTTCCTCCCATCTTGACTTTTGATTTTCTAATGAGTCAATAGATTTAGTATTATTGCATTACATTTTAGCAATGCTTCCTCAAGTCCTTTTTTATTATACATTATATACATAAAATCATAAACTAAGTCAAAACCAACATCTTCAAACAAAAAAGGGCAACAGTGCCAACAAACTGCTTACCTTAATTTTAGCAGTATATTCTCCTCTACCTCCAAACAAACCAAGGCCACCAAGTAAAATATCAGTGTCAGCACTAAAACGTATAGCTTCTACTGAATGAGCAGAGTAACCCCAGCCCCCTCCATGACCTAAAAGATACAAATAATAATTTATGTTGTAAAATATATATATATTTCACTTATATGACAATATTTCCTAGACATAAATATACATACTTTCAAACCTGTTTACTACACTATAATCTTCTTTGGAATAAACCTTCATTACTGCTTGAGTCTCCTCCTCTGTACTTGCAACACCCATTTTTAAATCCTGCATAGCTGCTAAGGTATCAAGGCAACCTAAAAACAAACAAACAAACAAAAATTCAACTCCTTGAAATTAAAATTTCCCACTATATTGATGGTATGAGATGCTGTAGGGGATAAATTAAAATAATAAACTCTGAGTGTGCCAATAAATGTATTCCAAGCTTTAAACAATGTTTCACGAAAGAACACCTACAACCAATAAGAATTCCCCTCTGTTTGGGTAATTATCATATTTAAACACATTCTATATGTCAATGTTTTGCAAAAAACTTTATCTTTGAAAAGTTGGAATCCCTCAATCTTTGAGCCTTTACAGGGTTCTTCCTTTTATGAAACCCTGAGTTACTTCTAGATTCTTAAAGTTCTATATGAGGAAGACATAGCAGCCTGAGAGAACCTTAACCAATGTGAGTTCTGGATGTTTACAATGATTACCAGATAAAATTTGAGAAAAAAGAAGCAAGGAATTATATGTATGATCTAGTAATTATACTTAGGAACATGATTTCACAACTGCAAATTTTAGATAAGCATGAATGAGTCTTTTTAAGGATCCTTTTTAAAAGCAATAAAATAAGTAGTTACGTGGACTGGTGTAAAATTTCTACGAACAGAATATATATATATATATATATTCTGAAAAAATGCTGTATTATAAATTAAATAGAAGTGAAGTTGATGTACTGTGGAAAACTGTGTTATATGAGACAGAAGTAATATGTATAAAATTCATAATTACATAAATATATTTTATAGAATTTGTTATTTTAAAATAAAGTATGCAAATTAAGTATTATAATTATACATTTGAATATTCTAACTGCATCTCTAAAGTTTATATATTTAAGCTGAACAAAAACATTAAGAAAATCTGCCTGCTAGAATTATATTCAGGAATGCTTTATATTTGGGCATATATGAATTATGTTGGTTCAAGTCTGATATATTGGTGTTTGGGGGATGGACAAACCTCTTTAAGTTAGAGGGTTTAACTTATATTGCACCTAGCATGTTGTTGTTTAACACACAAGAGAAAATGAAACACAAACCTAAATATTCTCTCAAAAAAGTTCTCAGCACATATTAATGAAAATTAGCTGATCATCAAAAGAGCAAGCCTACCTAGAATGTGCAAAGCTGCATGAGATCGGGTGGTGAGAGCCCTTGATCCTGCTGGTAAGGCAAGTTCAGGACTGAGAATACTACATCTGGATTGCATGTCTGCTGAAGAAGGAAGTCTGGCATCAGCAACCACTGCATTGTAACACCACAGTTCTCTAGTATTTGGTCGAAACCTTCAAGAAAGAATAATCACAGCACTTCAACATACAGTTTCTAAATTTCTAAAGTACAATTGATACAAAGAGAATATAGTCAGCTTAAAGAGGACAAAATGTAGTTCATTATTTTCTTGGAGTTAAATATATAAATAAAATTATTGGTCACTAGAAGTGAAATAATTTGAATGAAACAGTTCTACAGATCACGAAACGTTACGAGTAACAGAGCAACAGAAAACATGATGCATCCATATATGAAGCTTCTGTACAACAAAAACTCCATAAATAACATTTAAAGACAAAGGGCAAGTTGAAAGAAAATAGGTGACACATACATATGAGACAAAACAACAGTATCCACAATATATATGAGCTCCTGCAACCAGTAAGAGACAATCAACCCAGTATCAAAAATGGGCAAAAGACCTAGAATGCGGTTTTCAGAAAGGAAGCACAAGTAAAGGGTATGTAGATATTCAAACACTCATAAACAGTAACCCCTAAGGGACCCACAATACCCTCCAACCATTACCTCATTTCTCTTATCTCTTCCATAAATAATTCTCAAAAAGCTGCCTCTACTTCTTTACCACATTTTTTTTTTTGCTATAAATTCTTTTTGAAAAAGTTGTTTTTATCAACTACAGAGTACATACAAAAGAAGAGTAACAAAATATTTTCAAAATGAGGTATGAAGAATAATGGGATAATGTGCACTAGTAAAAAGAATATTACCATTATCTTTTAAGTACCCTGGCTCTCCTTCCCTACCCACTCTCCTTCCCTACCTAATTTCTTCCCCTTTCCTTCAAAAGTAGCAATTACCTGGAATTTTAAAAGTTTATCATTCTCTTGCTTTTATGATTTTTCATATGTTTATATCAAAATTGTATATTACTTAAATTTCACATTTTGAATTGTACATGAACAGGATACACCATGTGTTCTTCTGTGGTTAGCTTTCTTCAAACAACAGAATATTCTTAACAATGTATTTTTACAGTGGTATATGACTGTAAGTTCATTTATTCTTGTTGTTGTAAAATATTAATAGCTCATGTGACTACATTACAACTATTTGTCCATTCTATTACTGATAGCAAAAAAATCAAAACCACTCTATTTTCCATTACAAAAAAAATGCTGCTATGGATAATTTTATACACAGCTCCTAAAGCGTAAGTACGAGATTAGACGGGAAGGAAGAACAAAATCCTCATTTTTTCATTAATTGGTATGCCTACACAGAAAACAATGATTATTTTGAAAATCTGATTTGTGTCAGATACAGCTAGCATTCAGATTCATTTATTAAGAATGGTCTTCTCAATCAATGGTGCTTGATGATCTAAATTTACTAAATATAAGAGCACTTAAATCCAAATCTTTGGTATATATCCAAAAGAACTGAAAGGAGAATCTTTATTTTTTTTTTTTAGATTTTATTTATTTATTTTGACAGAGAGAGAGAGAGACAGCGAGAGAGGGAACACAAGCAGGGCAAGTGGGAGAGGGAGAGGGAGAAGCAGGCTTCCCATGGAGCAGGGAGCCCAATGTGGGGCTTGATCCCAGGACCCTGGGATCATGACCTGAGCCGAAGGCAGACGCTTAATGACTGAGCCACCCAGGCGCCCCTGAAAGGAGAATCTTGAAGTGATACTTGCACACTCACAATCATAGCAGCATTATCCACAAAAGCCAAAAGGTGGAAGCAACTTAAGCATCCATGGATGGATGAGTGGATAAATAAAGTACGGTAGAAACACTGAATGTTATTTAGCCTTACAAAGCAAAGAATTCTGTCACAGGCTGCAATGTGAATGAATCTTGAGGACATGATGCTAAGTGAAATAAGCTAGTCACAAAAAAGACTAGTACTGTATGATTGTACTTATATATCAAAAATAGTCAAATTCACAGACAGTAGAATGGTGGCTGCTACGGGCTGGAGGGAGGGAGAAACGGGGAGTTGTTCTTTGGTACAGAGTTTCAGTTTTGCAAGATGAAAATACTTCTGGAGGTCTACCATACAACAATGTGAGTATACTTAACACTGCTGAATTGTACACTTAGAAATGGTTACATTTTATGTTTTTTAGCACAATTAAAATTAAAAAGTTATTTAAATTTTTTAAAATTTTAAACAAAAGTAATACTTGGCACAGAATAAATTCTATTAAAGTACCTGCTATAGTTAGTAGCATTAATATAACTGTACTATTGCTTTTTAATTTAATCTAATTGGGTTTTTTTGTATGTTA
Source organism: Phoca vitulina (assembly GCF_004348235.1). Lineage (NCBI taxonomy): Eukaryota > Metazoa > Chordata > Mammalia > Carnivora > Phocidae > Phoca > Phoca vitulina. Next base: position 30,073,921 of record NW_022589708.1, on the reverse strand, counting down.
TTATTTATTTCTCTCTGGTTGCTTTTAAGATTTTTCTCTTGGGCTTTAGTGTTCTGTAATTTCACTATAATTCTCCTGATTGCAAATAATGGAAACACATAATTTCTAATATTTGTGAATTTAAATCTTTTTATTTTTGGTTCTGGAAAATTCTTAGGCATTATCTCCTCAAGTATTGTTTCTCCTCTATTTTCTTTAATCTCTAAAATTTCCTTCTTGGATGTCTATTAGATCTTTTCATTATATTCTTCAAATCTCTTTCATATTTTTTATATTCTTGTCTCTGTGGCATTTTGTGTAATTTCCTCTCAACTCTTCAAATCTGATCTACTCATGCATTTGTGTAAATAACTGTTCTTCATTTATAGAAGTTTTGCTTGGTTATTTTTCAAATATGGCTCATCATTTTGAGTCTCATTATGAGTTTCTTTTGCTTCCTCAATTTCATCTTTTATTTTTTAAACATTTCATACATACATAATTTATATTGTTTCTGCTAATTCTGAGATGAAACCGATCTTGTTTTGCTTGTCTTTAGCTGAATTTCACTAACAGTGATATAATTTATATGTTAAGCAATCTTAGACTTTGTGCTTATACTTGATGGAATCTTAATTCACTAAAAACCTATGGGCCTAAATGAAGGAGGGGTTTTCTCTAAAGATGATGTACACTTGCCTTCTGCCGGAGACACAGGGGTATTACCTATTTAATCCCAGTTTAGCATCATTCCAAGGCCAGAAGCTTAACAGAGTTTCAGGATCAGTTTCCATCTCCCTCACCTTGCAGCTGGCACAACACTCATTTTCCAAGTTGCAGCACTGCTTATCACCATTTGCCCTCAGCAAAATCCCGTGTTTAGAGTGCTGACTGCTTACTTCTCAAGGGTCACCTCATCAGGTATGATTTTTACTTTTATGCTGGCTTTCTTTCTTTGAGATGGGGGTGGAAGACAGGGGTAGTATATCAGCGACATCTTGGCTGAGTGCCAAGCCAATGTATAAAATATAAACTTTTTTTTTTTTTTTTTAAAGCATAGGGCCCTCATCAAAGTATTTAGTTTACCAAATTGCCAGAAGCGGAAATCCCCATTCACTCTTCAAACCAATCTAGTTTGCACATCTAACACTTCCATGAAATCATTCTCAAAGTTGCAAATAACTCCTAAGTAGCTAAACCTAATGGAATTTTTTGTCATCTACTTAGTTAAGCCCTCAGCAGTATCCAACATCATTGAACACTCCCCTTTTCACTTCTATGTCAGCACACCCTCTTGCTTTTTCCCATAGTTCATAAGCTGCTCCTTCTATTCTCCTGACTAGTTCCTCCTATCTCACCTAACTTCTAAATTTTGTAAGTTCTCCTCAACCTACATTCTCTGTCTAGGTGATCTCGTTCAATACCGCAGCTTTAGATACACCTATAAACTAAACATTATCAAATATATATCCCAGCCCAGACTAGTCCTTTGAACTTGGCTCACTTAACATGTCAAAAACAGAAATCTTGACAAAATCTGTCCCTTTCTCTGCCTTTCCTGGCTCAGTTAATCACCAATGTCTACTCAAATGCGAAAATCAGAACCTTGGGAATCATCCTGGACTATTTTCTTTCCTTAACCACTTTCCAATACAAGCCAGTTTTATTGGCTCTATTCCAAAATACATGCTGCTGACTGCTCCTCTCCATCTTCCCCACCACGACCCTAAGTTTCATGCCATCATTTCTCCCTTGCACTACCGCAGGAACTGCCTACATCTGATCTTGCCGCCTCCCATTCATTTTCCACACAAGTATAATCTCTTCGTGTCACTTCCCAACTCAAAATCCTACAAGGACTTCCTATTTTGAAGAAAATTCTTTTTTTTTTTTTTTTTAAAGAGTTTATTTATTTATTTGACAGAGAGACACAGCGAGAGAGGGAACACAAGCAGGGGGAGTGGGAGAGGGAGAAGCAGGCTTCCCGCCGAGCAGGGAGCCCGATGCGGGGCTCGATCCCAGGACCCTGGGATCATGACCTGAGCCGAAGGCAGACACTTAACGACTGAGCCACCCAGGCGCCCCTTGAAGAAAATTCTATTTCCTTAATCTAGCCTACAAAGTCCTGCATGTCCTGGCCTTGCCTACCCCCTTTGAATTTATTTCATGCCCTCACTCACTATGCTTTAACCACACTGGCTTTCTTCAAATTCCTAAAACACAACCAGGCTCTTGCACCAAAGTATTTGGGTCTACTAAGCTTTCCCGGCTCTGAAAACTTTCCCTAACTCTTCAAACACTTGGTTCTTTCTTTCTTATACTTTAAGGTCTTAACTTATACTGTCTCCATTGAATAGAAGATAGGTCACTGCTGTTAATCACAGCAATCCCTTTTTCCTTAATGATGCTGAGTAAGATCTATAAAGAGTATTATTTATTCACTTTCATATGGTCTATATCTCTGTTTAATAAAAAAGACAACTTCCCTAAGAGCAAGGGAATTTTATATGTATCTTATTTACTTGTATCAATTTTTGCTTATCATATAGTATCTATTTAAATATTTACTGACTAAAATTAAAATAGCAAAAATTAAAAATAATAGTAGTACTGTATACTGATGCTGACAGTATGGGAAAATATGGATTCTCATAGCAGTTGGTGAGAGAGTACTGAAGGACAATTTGGCAGTATATATCACAATTCTATGAGCCAATCTTTTGACTCAGCAATTCCACTTCTTGAAAGTTATCTTGTGGGAATACACTCCCATGAGTACAAACTGTGTGTGTATATACACACGTGTTTGTGTGTTCACTCTGGCAATATAGGTAATACCGAAACATTAAAAAGTAATCTAAAACGTTCATCAATAGGGAAATAGTTAAGTATATTTTAGTTTATCCAGACTACAGAATTCTATACAGTTTTAATAACAAAGCAGTTCTTAACTGTACTGACTTGGGAAAATCTACTTTTTGCTTTGTCATTTAGCAAAAAAAACCCCTCGCTTTTAAAATGAATATATTCTTATATGTATTAAAAAAACACATGCATTTTACAAAAGTGTCAAAACAATATAAACCAAACTTAATACCTGTGACCCAGAGAGAAGGTTAATAGGATTTTTATGGGGAAAGAAAAACATCTGAAGAAGGACCACACAATTCAAGTTTTGCTTTGCTGTTAAAAAAGTAACAACACAAATTTATGTATAAATTTTGAAGTGGGAAATAAAATTGCTATTCTTAACATTTATCTGCTTTTTACAGATGCTAAGTTTCTAATTACTCAGGAAAAGTTAGCTGTTAAGAATACAAAAGGAAGCCAACTCCACCCGGAAGGAAAGTCAACGTGAGCTACTGCCGAACCTGCAGCATCTACGAGGACTGTAAAGTGTAAGTACCTACTGAAAAATACAAAGGACATAAAACAGCCAGAAGTCAGGATAATGGCATAAAACTCTGATCCTGATTACAAGAAAACACCTTCCAGCTGTTTAGTGAAACATTTGAGGAGACTTTTAATCTCTGTTTTGGAACAAGGGAGTAAGTACTCAAGGACCTGGCAAGGCATTTGAGATCATCTCTCCTATCACTGTCACCGTATGTGAAAAAGGCAAGGCTCAGCTAACTGCACACTACACTTCTGAGTTCTGGAGTTCTGTTAAGACTCCAGGGAAATAGCTCTAGTTATACTGTTAGAATCCAGTTCTGCTAGTAACTAATTTAAAGAATGCATTTCTAATTTAGTGAATGTATCCATAAACAAAGTCTCCACTGTTGATTTTTATTTTGTTAATGTAAATTTCTTTCATTTGAAGATAAAACATATAAAGATTATAGGAAATAAAACATCAACTTAAACCTAAGTCCAAACCAGAGCTTGCTCTTTGGTAACTAAGTCTCTTGTATACAGACTTGTAATCAGTAAATAACTAATGACTAGTCTGTCTTTGTGCCTTTCTATCTCCTCCACGCTATCCCACTGTGACCACTCCAATTTTGGTTCTTAGTACCTCATGTCTTCATAAGAATTTCTGTAAGACTACTCACCTCTAGTCTCTCGTTATCTAATCTATCCTGTGTAATGCTGCTAGGGAAATTGAAATTGACTGAAAACTCAATCAATTCTGGCTTCCAGGCCTTCTCACAAAATGCCCAAGTAAGACAGTAGGCTGGTCAGCAACCCGGGAAGCACTGTAATTCCTTCACTCTGAATGCAGCCTTAGGACTGATAGAAAACATGGCTTCTTAAGACCTGGCTGGCTGACAGAAATGAAAGTAGTCATGGGCAGAGGAAGAAGACAAAAAAGTCTTTTCCCTTTCCTCATTGGTGCCAGTTAAACCTTTCAATTTATCTAATTCCTGTCCACTGAGGTTGGCCAAATAAACAATGCAAGAGGGGAAAAGAAAAAAAAAAGAAAAAGGTAAGTCCTGTGATGAGTCAATCTGGTGATGCAGGGGACACCTCCTACTAGTATTCAAAGCTAGAAATGCTGAGGACAACAATTTTCTTTACTCATTATGTATACAAAGCACCATAGTAAATTTTAAGCAGATACAACATAATTTGAGTCTCTAGTGTACCTGTATCCATTCTCTACATTTTTACAGTTTCTAGAGTTTGGCAATATTATACATTTCTACATTTCTCTACCAATATACGTACATTCATAAAGGGCATTTATCTTAATTATTCTGTATTGTCTTTGGCACAATTTCTTCTACATAGTTGGTAATAATTCGATATATGGAAACAAGAAAATAGAATGAGTTCTATACAATTTAGACAGGATTGCTGACAGATCAAAAATAATTAACACCTCTTGAAAGTATAACTGCTTAATATGACAGCAGCAAACAGTTCTTTTTTTTTTTTTTTTTTAAGATTTTATTTATTTATTTGACAGAGAGAGACACAGTGAGAGAGGGAACACAAGCAGGGGGAGTGGGAGAGGGAGAAGCAGGCTTCCCGCAGAGCCGGGAGCCTGATGCGGGGCTCGATGCGGGGCTCGATCCCAGGACCCTGGGATCATGACCTGAGCCGAAGGCAGACGCTTAATGATTGAGTCACCCAGGTGCCCCCAGTAGCACCTACCATGTACCTCTGCTCTAAATTCTTCACTCCATAACAATTTATGAGGTAGGTACTATTATTACCCCAAATATTTAAATGAGAGAAGTAAAGCACATAGAGTCAAAGTAACCATTCCAAGGTGACACAGAAAGCATACTGTGGATCTGGGATAATCCGAGGCAGCCTGGCTCAGAACACGTGCTTTTACTGCAAAGGTCCTGGGAAGCACAGTTAAAAAAGAGAGTTCTCATGTATAAAAGGTCTGCCTTATACATGAATTTTATATCAACACAAGAGTATAATTTGATCAGAACTTATTTACTACTCCATTTTATAAACAGAGCTTACCTCCAAATGACATCATACACAGGATCAAGACACACACCAAATCCTTGCAGGTCCTCTTGTTCAGAGTCATTAAAAGTTTTACAACTCCCATCCACTTTATTTATCAGAAGACATTTAAATGGAGGAGGTTCTGATATAGAAGCAGGTACCAAGCCTTGGGGAAAGATATTTATCCATCTTAAAAATGCATTACCTTTTTATAATGCCTCAGCTTAGAAGATAAGTATTATTTATAAGGGAAGTATTATTATTACATCCATTTTACAGATGAAGAAACTGAGACTTCAATAGATTAATTAAAAACTTTTAAGTAATAGAATCAGTACCAAAACCTCAGGCTGTCTAAATCCACAACACAAGCTCTTAATTTCTATACTCTATCACTCCAGTATATAATTATTTATGATATCACAGACACAAGTATAGATTGATACCTATAGATGGAACTTCAAAGTTTGACTTAAGTTACCTTTCATAAAAATTAATTTCTACCACTTATTTAACAAGAACCAATACAGAAAAATTCCCCCTTCCAATACAGGTTTTATCCTATTACAATTTGGCTCATGTTTCCACCACTCTCTAGCTTATAAATACTCACATAAACACAGACATTTAGAAGCTTCTTTAAAATTTCTTCAAAGAGAAAGAAAACAGAAAGCTCTAAGATTATCTATCTCATGATAGGTAAAGATGAACCATTTACTGTCAATCACAACAAAGATTTTGGGAAGAACATTTGTTTGTTTGGGGGTATTACCTATTATGTGTTTACTGGCAAAAATTTCTGATGTTGCCAGCACGTGAGAATTAATAAGTGCTTCATCTATGCGTAAGAAGGTCTGGTCCCCACTGGCACCTATCCAGGTAGCCTTCCTTCCATACTTTGATCCAATGTTGGGCATGGGAGCTGGTTTTGCATTCCAATATGGCACATCCAAAATTGGTCTACCCAGTTGTCCTTTCTAAAAGATTAAATAAACCATATTAACAACATTACTAGATAAACAATCAATAATTTTTTATAAAGTTAAGAAGACAGGAGACAAAAACAGCTCTATGAGAAATTATTCTTTATCAACTGTTAGTACTTTTTTTAATTAATGAATTCATGTGACACTTAGACCAAAATTTGTAAAGGAATAAAATAATTTCTATTATTCTTAGGAACGCTCTTCCTAATAAACCACCAAGTGTATTATTAAAAATAACAATAAAGCTGAAAAATTTTTCCATCCAAGAAATCACCCTGAAATATTGTCTTCACCTACATTTAAAAGTATAATACACAATATGTTAAAAAATTAGTATTACAAATTGTTATTTTAAAAAAATCACTTTGATATTTTAAGTTGATAGTACTTAAGATGATAGAAAGTCACTACTAAAATCACACAGTCTGAAAATATTTGGGTAAAGGCCAAAATAATGAATACTACAACTGTGAATACAATTAGAAAATTACATTTTTTACACATGATCATGTGTTACTAAGTTATTTATGTTTCAAGATAAACAGCATAACCAATGGTAAGGTATGATATCTTAAGTAATTGTTAACTCACTTAAAAACTATGGCTGTCTATAGGTAGTAGGTTAGGTAAGAGTTTAATTTAAAAAACAACAGAAAGTCTCTCATTACTAAGCTAGTAGTAGCTATAAAAGAAGGCTGATGGTGGATGGGTAAACATATATCCACCCCTGGTTCAGGAGCTTGCCCTCCCCCCAAAGCACTCCCCTTCCAAAAGCCCTCTGGAGGGTGGAAAGTGCTGTCTCATGGCATCCAGGGTCATCTGCAAGTCCTAGGAATGAGAAATCATTAGCAAAAAACCTGAAGAACACTGGAGCACTGCAAATAGCCTGGTTAATTCTCACCCAACTATTGGGTTTCTAGGGTATTCTATCCCTCCTTCAATACCACAGCAAGAAAATACAGCCACAAAGTGACTGCAAAAGCAACAGAGCTTTAAGCACTGGGCTGAACCAGGGGAGGAAAAATGTGGAAACCACACAAACAGAGAAGAAGCCCAAAATTTCGATGTTAATATGTTAATTCTTAGCTTCTTTCAATGTCTATCCTTATTTTTTGACAAAAAAAAAAAAAGGCATAAAAAATGTGAACAGTGAGCAAAGTATGTCATATTCAAGGATATATTATGCTTTTAGAAGAAAAATAATTCTATTTGTCACTGACTACTGAAATAAATATCTATTCCCTTACTATCAACCAACTAATGTACGGAAAAGCAGTACAAAAATACAACAGATGACTGGACAGCACCACGGGATTCATAATGTGGTTATACATAAGCCATAGTTAAATTCATAAAAGTTCACAATTAGGACTTCTGCAGGTAGAGGACAAAAATGGCTGTCTGATTTCAAATATTACCATTCACATTCTTCCCCAAAACAACATAAAACCAACACACAGGGCAAAGAAAACCACGCATGACTCAAGCCTTCAGCAGTTTAGGAAACAGCAGATCCGATGACCTTTAAGTCACCTGTAACCAGAGGAAGAAACCAAATTCCAACCGTCTTCACCCTGGACCTGCCACTTCAAGCTAGAGGGAGTGAAGAGTGCAAAAGGGTGGCTTATGAAGGAGAACAGTGGAGTATGGAGGACTTAGAAGAAGCACTGGTAAAATCATCTCCCAAAGAGAAAATCTAACCCTTAATGTCAAAATATGAAATGAAGGTTCACAGCACCAGCTACAGGAAAAAGGCTTCAAAGTGTGCAGGACCATTTCTCACCCATGAGACTGATGCAAATTAAAAGGTATGACAGCATATTCTGTTGACAAGGCTGTGGAGAAACAGGCATTTTCAACCATTGCTGGTGAGAACGCAAAAATAAAGGGAATTGTTAATATCCCACAAAACTGGATAGGCACTAACCTTCAACCCAGACATCTTACTTCTAGAAATTTACCTCAAAGGTACATCTCTAACAGTATTTATTGCTTTCACCGCAAAATATTGGAAAGTACTTGCAAAATATTGGAAAGTATGTCCACGCATAAGGAACTGAATAACCTATAGTATATATGCACAAGGGTACTATGCAGATATAAAAAAAAGAATAAGGAAGATCTCTACGAACTATCACAGAATGATATCTAGGAGATACAGTAAAGTGATAAGGGCAAAGTGCAGAAGAGCATATATAAAATGCTACCTTTTGAAAAATAAAGGGAAATAATTGTATGTGTGTACATATATACACACATACTGTATCTATACAATACACACAGGAAGTATAAACTGGAAAACAACGAAGTTCATTACTTACAAGCATGGAGTAAAGGGGATATGGGAGGAGATGACACTTGACCGAGTACGCTATTTTTGTGTAACTTTTAACTTTTGGAAACATATTAATGTTCTACATATTCAAAGAAATATAATTATATCTAAGGACATGAGAGGAGGGATCCTAAAACTAAAAGCAAACTGAAACAGTGCACTGGACCAGAAGCCCCTTTCCTTAGAAGTCTGAGAGCTCAAAGAAGACAGGACATGCCAGGCATCAGCATTTTAACCAGTGTCTTCCCCGGAATGGCTAGGAAGTCTGTTACCACAGGGAGAAGAGGAACACCATTGTGTAACAGTCCTCTGAATCTGCCCTCCCTTTGGCAACCGTAGGGAGCCTCATTCATTGTTCCAGGCCAAAGTTATCTCCGTGCCGAAAGGGCATCTTTCTCCCCCAACCCCTGACATTAGATCTTACTCACTTTATAGAGATGACCCCCTGACCCAGGACAGGGTGAGACAAACAGACCTGTAGAAGTGCTTGTTTTCAGGGACAAGGGGAAGAAGGGTGGTCACTGGCTGTAGCTGTTCTTCACGAAGAATCTATTATTTGTACCTATTCTTATGACTATTAACTAAAGTTTTTTTAAAATTAAAAAAAAAAAGGCAAACTGAAACGGATAAATCCAACTCTATTCCAAAGGAATAACATAATTCCACTGAAATGGGGTGGGGGAGAGCACCCAAGTAACTTATGAACACAGTATCTGACTATATGCCGTCAGCTGTGGGGAAGGACACAGGTGAAAGGGGGCAAGAGCGAGAATGACAGACAAATCCTGAACTCCTTTTAGTGAGTTTGTTTTTATAGTGGTGTGGGAAAAGCAAATATAAAACTATTTTACCCATATTTCAGGACTGAGTGAATGAGAAATAAATGTACTCATATTGTTAGAAGCCAGAATTCTTATTGTGGAAGAAAGGAAACAAACATGGAATGGGTCAAGGTAAGAAAGACCCCTGTGGGGATAGATTGGAAGTAGAGGTACTGGTGTGGGCTTATGATTTCTAAAATACCTACAGGTATGCATACATATGTGTACTGGGGATATAAAGACACCCCACTGCAATGAATACACTCAGTGCTCAACTGGTGTCTAAAACTATTCCCCACTAAAAAGAACCCATGTTCTTGGAGAAACGGCTGATTCTAGGACTGACACAGAGAAGCCTGAAACAACTTGTTATGCCAGGAAGTAAGGAAGTACCCCCAAAATGAAGGGGCATGTCATAAGAACACAGGAGCCAGCTCAAAGGGATTCTGATCCATGAAATCTGAGACAATCTACACACCCAAATAATTATGGACAGTAATGAGGAAAATAAAAATACATGGATCTGTACCAAATAAACCAAATAAGAAAGAAGGGCTCCTGCTTACAATAAAATGCAAAGGGCCAACTGTTAAATGTGAGGGGGTGCTGGAGTTAGAAAATCATCATTTTGCAGTCATTAATAGTAAAGACTGGTTTAGGCAAGAATGGGAACCTAAATCTAGGGGGAAATTGTATGAGAAGCAGGTACCTTAAAACTGTCTTATTAAAAAAGTCAATCCATAAACTGCTTATTAGTTTCAAGAGAAAAAATACTAATTATGCAGTAGAAAAATCACACATTTTCCAGGTGGGCATTTTGTGCCTTCAGATGTGATGCCTGAGGAGAACACAACATCACTTACATAGTATTTTGGCCTGGAATACCCAACCTGAATCTAAACATGAGGAAATATCACAGAAACAAAAATGAGGACCATTTTATTTAAAAAAAAAAAAACAAAGTACCATACTCTTCAAAAATGTCAATGTCATAATAGACAAAGAAAAGGTGTGGAAATGTTACAGATTAAAGGAGACTAAAGAGACATGACAATCAGATGCAATACCTGATCTTAGATTGGAGGAGACAAAAAATGCCAAAAAATAATTATTGGATCAATCAAAAAAAAAACACAAACTGAAGTATTCAGGAATAAAGGATCATAATATATGCAAAGTTATTCTTAAAGGATTCAGGAAAAAAATGTTTTACACACACACACACACAGTGCTTAAGAGAGAACAAGAGCACGCATGTGCAAGTGATAAAGCAAATCAAAATGATACCAATAGGTGAAGCTGGTTCAAGAGTATATAGGTGGGGGGTGGGAGGGATGGGGTGGCTGGGTGATAGACATTGAGGAGGGTATGTGCTATGGTGAGCACTGTGAATTGTGTAAGACTGTTGAATCACAGACCTGTACCTCTGAAACAAGTAATACATTATATGTTAAAAAAAAAAAAGAAGAAGAAGATAGCAGGAGGGGAAGAATGAAGGGGGGGAATCAGAGGGGGAGACGAACCATGAGAGACGATGGACTCTGAGAAACAAACTGAGGGTTCTAGAGGGGAGGGAGGTGGGGGGATGGGTTAGCCTGGTGATGGGTATTAAAGAGGGCACGTACTGAATGGAGCACTGGGTGTTATACACAAACAATGAATCATGGAACACTACATCAAAAACTAATGATGTAATGTATGGTGATTAACATAATAATAAAAAAATTAAATTAAATTAAAAATTAAAAAAAAGAGTATATAGGTGTTCTATGTACTATTCTTACTTTTTGCAATCTTTCTGTAGTTTAAAGGCATTTCCAAATAAAAGATTTTTTCTGAAAGTTCACATTTACATTTAAATAAAAATCAGTAGTTGCAAATTACATCCCAGAGACTTAGGTTATGGAGTTCTGAGTAGTTACCTACGTCAGAGACGGTATAGGCTTATTAGCACAGTCTTACGAGGCTTTTCCTTGATCTCTACTATGCTCAAACTATACAAAATTCTCAGAGATTTTCAGTCTTTTCAAGCTTTGGCAGAAAGAGAACAAAACAGGCAAGCAGACAGAGACAGGGAGCGAGGGAGAGGAAAAAGAAAACTATAATTTTAAACAAATCTACAAGAAAACCAGGCTTTTAAGAAGTTCTAAATTAGAAACAGTTCTATATGTTAAAAATGAATCTTTGCAAGCTACCTGGGAAATATGCTTTTAAATGACAGAATAACTCTACTGAATGCTTAAAGGATTTTGACCTGGAATAAGCATGTCAAATTCTAACACTGCCGTTAAATATAATAAATCCTAATACGACACTAGAGAAGATAATTATTTCACAGTAATGTTATTCAGGTCTTGTGTGTGCTGGATGTGGAGATAGGAAATATGCATATGCAATAATTATAACACAAGAATTTCACTGAAACCAGAAAAAACAGCTGACACAGACAAATTGTAAGGCGATGGTACAATGCAATACTATTAATGCTTAAAAAATTCCTTACAGAAAAACTTCCAAATGTGAAGACCTGTCCGTCCATTAAAAGTACTGCCGTGTGGTTGCTGCCTGCAGTGACTTGTGTGCTAGGGCCTGGCAAAGCTTGAACAAGAGTGGGACATCCCCTAGGTTAAAAAAAAAAAAAATTAAGTCAATTTCTTACAAGACTCAACCGAAATAAAAAGCAATAAATAAACATTGCAATCAGGAATAGAAGAGATAAAAGGCACTACTGGTATATTTACTAAATATTTATTGAAATACTATATGCCTGCCTTCATTCTAGGTGCCAGATATACAAAGATGAAAAAGACATTATCACTGACTTTAAAGAGATTATCAAAGATTTCCTGAATTTACTACCCTACCCTACTTATGGACACATAATTTTTATTTTTTCTGAAAGACTGGTGCTACCTTTGTTCTAAAAGGAAAAAAATTTACCTTTTATAGCAATGGCATGTTAGAGATCTCTATAAATATTTATTAGCTGAAATAAAAATCATACGCTGCTTTAACAGGAATTCAATCCAGGAGATATACAAAACAATCAATTTTATGTAATTTTTTCTAGCTTTTTATCTGAGCCATAATTTTAGATTTTAACATAGTGGTTAATGAAATCAGAATACAGTATGGCGAGAGGCACTAGAGCAGTGACTGGATGCTCCAACTCTAGAGCTAGACTGCCTGGGTGTAAACCCCGGCTCCACCACACAACAGCAGTGACCAAGACTGTGAGCAAGGTACTCATCCTTCTTGTATTTTAGTTTTCTCTTCTATAACATAGAGGATAATATTAAACAGTACCTACCCTGTAGGGTTCCTATGAACAATAGAGAAGTTCATATATGTCAAGTGCTTGAATCAATGTCTAGCACACATTTAACACTGAGTAAATGGTAACTATTACAATAAAGGACATCCTTATATCCATTGTATCCACCCTTGTATGACTTTATTAAGCATTTATTAACCACTTTTAATAATCATTATCTGTAATTAGAATAATCACTGTAGAAATAGTAGACACATAATAGGAGAGCTCTGTTTTAGAGACAATTCTGATACTTTAAATTTTTTAAAATTTAATTTTTTTATTTAGAGAGAAAGAGAGAGAGCACGAGCAGGCAGGAAGGGCAAAGGGAGAAGGAGACAGAATCCTAAGCAGGCTCCATGCTCAGTGCGGAGCCTGACGCAGGGCTTGATCTCATGACCCTGAGATCATGACCTGAGGTGAAATCAAGAGTCAGATCAACTGAGCCATCCAGGCGCCCCATAATTTAAATTTTTAAAAAATTACATAAAATATATTTTCTAATGGTTATTCAGGCTGCAATGAATAGTACCTGGAAACCTAGTTATGAAAATCTTGCAATAATCTGGGGAGTTATGATGAAGACCTGAACAAAAAACAGTATGAATTCAAAGAAATGAATGAATTTGATAGCTGTAAGGAACAGAAGTGACTAGACTTGGCAGGTGACTGATATGGGGCAGGAAGGTATTTTGCTTAAGCAACAAGGTAGATGGTGGTAACATTCACTTAAGACATGAAAATGAATGAGATCTAGGAAGACAATTAGAGCAAAGAAGAGATCTTAATTTTTATTATGAGTTTCTTCTAACACTTCAGGTATGGACAGAGGAAGAGCTCACAGCAATCCCAGACATAACAAAGAGGAAGAATGAACTCTGGAAAAATGTGTTATGAAGATAGTTACCAGAAGAGAAGGTTTCAAGAAGGGGGAAATAATGTACATGCTAAACACTCTAGATACACATACAAATGACCACTCGATTTAGTAAGAAAAAGGTCTCTTTGGTGGAAAACAGGCACAGAACTAGCAGATGAGGAGTTAACAGTGAGGTCAGAGACTATGCAAAACCCCTTCAAGAATCTCCACACAAAAAAGAAAAATAAAGGAGAACCAACAGCTAAAGGGAAAACGAAGCTCAATGAGGCTTTGTTCCTTTTAAGATGATAGAGATTTATATAAGTTTAAAAGCATGAGTGGAGATAAAAAGGCTAAAGATACAGTTTAGAGAGGAGAAAAGAAACAGGGTGAGATCCCTAAGGAAAAGGCAGGTAGGCTTCATAACATGGATAACAGGTCCCTCTTTCAAAGTAACATAAAGAAGGAGCAAAAGAAGTAGTATGGATGCAGATAGGTTTGTAGAGCTGGTGGGCTAAAGAATTTCCCACCTAATGGTTTTTATTTTTGCTGTGATGGAATAGAAGTCTTGTGTTGAGAGAAAGAAGGAAATGGGTAAAGCAGAGGATCTGAAGATTACAGAAAAGGGATGGTGGTGAATGGAACAAATAAATATGTAGACCAGGAGTTTTTAACTAAGATTCAAAGGCTTCTAGGAAGTCTATGAGTGAGCTTCAGGAGATCTGTGAACCTTCTAAATTTGTAAGCCAACCTTTATGTGTATATTCTTGTATCTACTGTTCTGAAGAGAGACCCCATCTTTCATCAAATTCTCAAGAGGTGTTAAACCAAATAGTTCAAAACCAAAAAGCAGAACAATGACTGCCCATTGTAGAAGCCCTGGTTGAATCTGGAAGTCAGGTAACAATCTGCACACATACAGTCATTTACTTTTTTCCAGAAGCCTAAGTTAGACATGGAAAACATGGATAGATTGATCCATGCTGGAAGTGCCATGCCCTAGCATTGAGATCAAGAGGGAAAGAAAACTGAGGTTACTGGTGAGAGTATAGATGAAGAGAATAAATAACAATCTCTAACTTGGGGAGAAAATAAAGTAAAAAAAGGTAGAAGAGAATAAAAATGTAAAGGGCAGTGGGGAACGAAGTACTGATAAAGTCAAAGGCCAAGTAAAGTAAAGCTAAGTAACAGAAAAAGAAATTATCATCAGATTATGAGGTGTTTAAACTTAAGAATTCAGAGCTGGAGCTGTGCTGGATCCAAGATGGGTCCTAGGAATAACTATCATGAATGTGGAAGTGAAATTTACTAGATAGAAGGTGTCAAGATAAGTATATTGTATGGGACCACTGACAAGGAGAAAAAAGTCACTCATGAGTGTGACAAGACTCTGAGTCAGAAAACACTGTGAAACAGATACGAAATTTTAGATGAATGAAAGGCAATTGAGTGAATGGTAAGTAATAAAAGGGGAGTCAAGCCCAACAGCCCTGCCTCAAGAATAATATGACCAATAGAATAATAATAAAGAGTAATATGACCAAGAATAGTAGTGAAAGGTAAATGGTTTTCAACTCTGAGCTACAGGAAGTTGTGCCAAAAAAACAATTGCCCCAAGGGCTATATGGTGAACTAATGCTCTCTAAATGTCCAGTAGCAAAGAATAAAGGGAACATTCTTATAACAGTTCACTTGTCTGTAGTATGCAAAGCACTTTTACATAAACTATCACTGATTATTAAAATAACTCTATGGGTAGATCTGAAGAGCTTCAAGCATTTTCCCAAGAGCTGGTGGCAGGCCTTCTAATACAGTCTTTGAACCCTTTCCATAATATTAGTGAGCCCATTTATTAAATTATTTGGACTACATAAGAAGAACGGAAAAGAAAAACTACATGTGTATGTTTGCACGCATGTGTGCACACTAGGCATTTTACATACACTGCATTAATTCTTCAACAATCCTATGGGATATTTAAAGTAAGGCCTAGTAAATTGCAGTTATATAGTTGGTAAGAGATGAAGCAAAGATTTCAACCTTCTCTAAATGGTTCCAGATACTATGATTGGGTAATATATTAATGCAGAATGAAGATAAGTCTAGCAAGAAAAAGAAGAAACTCAAAAACACTATAAGAATGATCAAAATTCTACTGGAAAACAGAGAATAAAAGCATCTAAACTATATAATCTCTTTGTCAACATCCAGGTTAAGGTTTACTGAAAATGGTAAAAAAAAAAAAAAAAAAAAAGTAGAATTCAGACATGTAGAAGCATACTGAACAAAATAAACAAACCAAAAAGAGGGTTAGTAGACTCATGTCATAAGAATGTATAGAAGCCCTCACAAGCTTTCTGACAATCACTTTAAAAAGCAGCAGCTAACATCACTGAGCACTTACTGTGGACTAGGCCCTGTGCTAAGTAACAGGCATGATCTCCCTGAATTCTCACAAGAACCTTCAGAGGAAAATATACTTACTCCAGTTAAACAGAGGAAGAAACGGAGACAAAAAAAAGTTAAGTAACCTGGCCAAGGTCATACACGGGCACCAGGTGATAGAAACAGGACCCAAACCAGAGAATGAACTCAGTCATTCCGCCAAGACAACACATTAAGTAAGGCGACCATCAATAACATTTTGTTACTCTTTGCCACCATGCACACTTCAATACTGACCTTCATTAACCACACATTAAATTCCAGTTAAAAGCACTTGATTACTACAAACTTTTAAAAATAGGCCCCAATCATCCCCTTTAACTAAATATCTATTAAATGTCTTTTTTGTGGTAGTTAACATGTATGCGATAGGGACTCTGTTCCTCCTGGGGCTGTTCCTCCACATACGTGGCCAATTTGTTTCTGAATTAGTACCATAGTTCTTCTGTCCTGCCTTACAAGTCCCACATGGGTCAAGACAAACAGGGTAACTAGAGTGGTTACAACAGAAACGGTTTTGGCTAATTTCTATTTAGCACACCAGGCATAGTGTGTAAGCATTATTTCACTGGGTTACCCAGTTTACTCTCCCCACACCACATACTACAACTCAATGGAACCAGGAATGGAAATGTACCTGTGGGAAAAGAACAACTTTGAGCAGTTAAAGCAAACCCCACCAGAGTTTAATCTTATTAAGAAACCTGAAATCTTTTTAATAATTTAAACCAATTATATTTTTGTGAAGATGAAAAATTCCAGCTATTCAAAATACTCAGCATATTGTTATGATATCATCACCTGAGCAAGTCACTGCAAATTAAGGGATGGTGCTCACTGATATAATCAGGTCTACGAGACAGTGTTTTTAGGTAACCTCTTTATTTTAAAAGCTGACAAGAGCACTTCTCTTTCAACAGCCATTACACCTCAATGTAGTGTAGCAGAATCTTGTGCCTATGCTGATCATTCGTCATATCGCACAGTTACCTCAGAGCTGTGACTTGATTATAATCATGATTTTCACTATTTCCCTCCCACTCAGGAGAGAACATGAAATATAGTGATTTGCCAATTATTTTCTGTGGAATGGCATCTAAGTACAAAGTACGATTTGTGAAGAAGCGCCCTCTTGTTGCACAAAATTGATGGTCCATCATGTCTAACCATAATGCACTTTTCTCAGCTTATGCCATGACTACAAAATAATAACAGCAACAATGATGATGATGATGATAATGAAGATGATGATAAACCCTCTTCTCCTGTGTCATGAGCCTCAGTGAAAAACAGAAAAGTTGCCAAATTCTTCCCCATACAAATTACAACCCTGACTCAGTCTCTGCATATCACTGATGTCATTCCACTCTAAAGCAAAATATATGTTGCCTTCTAACACCTGACTGTAACTGCTCAACCCTGTAAGCCGTTGGTATTTTCTCATGTCCAACATCCAGTATCCAAATGTCATATCCAGTGATATTTGATAAACTAATTCTGCCAAAGACCTTTTTGTTCTCTTTCCAAGCACAGTATTTGTCATTAAGATTGAGATAGCTTTTGTTAACTAACTAGTATTAAAATAAAACACTTAAATAAAAGGAAAAAGATTGTGATAACTTTACAAATCTCTTGACAAGAATATCAAATGTATGCTACACCTATATTTTTAGTGAGAAATTCAACTTAATGGTTCCTTAATCATCTCTTCTCATTAGCAACAACATTCATCAAAGTAACTAAGGACATTCCATTTCATACCCATTTTGTGCACTGCAAATGGGTCTCACCCTGCCCTCAAGGGACAGACAGTGAGTGGTTCTTAATCCTGATGCACGTTAGAGTCTGGACAGCTTTTAGGAAAAACTCTTGATCCTATCCAGCACTGCCCTTGCTGCCTCCATCCACCTCCACCCCACCCCCACCTCCCAACATACACTTCTTAGAAATTCTAGAGGTAGAATCCAGGCATAGGATTTCTGAGGTTCCCTAGGTAATTCCAATGTGCAGCCAGGATTAAGAATCATTGGTCTTTACCATATAAATGGCAGTAACTGCATCCCTGCCAGAGTAATGGGGTGGTTTCAGAACAAAGTGAAAATCCTGGATTTTATTTAATGACTAGAGTAATTCACTGTATGTAAAAGAGAAACCATATACACCCAGTTGATTCTGGCAGGTATCTTATGACTACAAGGGAGAATGAGGCAGAGTAGAGATTCACAAAAGAAGGTTCTTATGGAGAAATGAATTAGTAAGTCAAGTCTGGCCTAAAGCTGCCGTACCTATCTCCAGACTTGATCAACAAGGCTGGTTTCAATGGTGAGGCAGCCATATATATGGATCACTCAGATCTCTGACAACCTACTTTAGGGAGCATAGCTGACTGACAGCCTTAGATGCTGTTCCTTTGGATCCATGCGGCCATTCTTCCCCTAGGTTGCTGCCAGCCTATGTCTGAGCTGGACCATCCTGCCCAATTTGGGGCTCCTTCAAAGGCAACCTCAGCTTGAGGACACCCCATTGCCTGCCTGAAACTCTCTCAGAACCGCACTTCACTCGAGACACTTCCTACTCTATCCTTCCTTCCTTCCTCTCTCAGGGGTCAGACCTGTGACCTGGGCATCGTGTCTGACAGTTTCCCTGCTTATTTCTGCTCTTTTCCCTTTTAACTTCCACAGGAGCTTTCTCCCAATGAATCCTTTGCATATCACGTCCTGTCTTAGCAACTTCTTCTTCAAGTCCTGAACTAATAAAGATGGATTTTCTATACTTTTGGCCAAAAGCATTCTCACTACTGTATTAAGCAGGAAACGGATTCAGCTGTTTTAGGAAAGCCAAAGTTAACAGGGACTTAAACAAGATACAAGTTTATTTCTCTCTCAGCTAAGCGTCCACTTGTAAGGAGCCAATGTGGCAGTTCTACGGTGTCAGGGACTCAAACTATTTCTATCTTGTAGCTCTGTCAATCTCAATACATGGTTTCCAATTTATGATTGCTGTATCAACTTCTCCAGTTCCTGCCACCAAACATGGATTCCAGGCAGCAAGCTGGGAAGGAAGGAGAGGAGCATGGTTCCAAAGCACAAAGCATTTTAGTTCACACAGCCATATTCTGCAGCAATGGAGGCAGGAAAACGAAGTCTTTAGCTGCATGGTCATGTCACCAACTAAAACTCTACTCCCAAATGAAGTAGGGAAGAATGAGTATAAGGCAATGTCTGGTAGCCTCCACCACAATTAGTTCTTCACTATTCTGGATAAGTCAAACAGTTTTCTCTGAGAGACCACAGGTTTTGTTTAAAAATTATTCAAATGTTTCCATGATTTCATGTTAATATTAGACCAAAATTTCAAAACAGACAACATCAAGGAATATGAATGAATCCATTGCTAATTTTAAAAAATGCAATTTGGGGATATTCACTGTCTTTTCTATTGCCATGAACAGCCTTTAAAAAAATAGTAATTATTAAGAATATGGTAGGATTTTGTGATAATCATAGTTAATCTTCTATTTTAAAAGTATAAAACGTAAATCAACTTTTCTTCTGAAACCACAAAATAATCTATCCTCACAAAAGCACTCAACCACAAAATCAAGATCCACCAATAATTTATGGGCTACACTTTACAAAACAGTGGTATAAATACAATTTCAAGTGTAGAAATATATATTTAGAAAGAAAAAAGAAAAGGAAAACAAAACAAAACAGTATCTTCAAGTCAGAGTACCTGGAATTGACATCTCCATGTCCTAGTTGCCCATGCTGCCCATATCCAAATGTATAGACATCTCCATTTTCCATTAAAACCACTGAAACCAAAATACACAGCTTTTTTTTATTATATGCATTTTATATTTCTATCATAAAAATTCTGAAAGCAGTATAATATTCACTATTTAAAATTTACAGAGCCATTAAAATGGGTAATTGACATCAATGGATAAAGAATATGTAGCATACATATATACAATGTAATATTATTCAGCCATAAAAAAGAATGAAATCTTGCCATTTGCAACAACATGGATGGACTTAGTAAAAGAAAGTCAGAGAAAGACAAATACTATATGATTTCACTCATTTGTAGAATTTAAGAAACAAAACAAATGAGCAAAGGGAAAAAAAAAGAGATTGAGAGAGACAAACCAAGAAACAGAATCTTAACTATAGAGAACCAACTGATGGTTACCAGAGGGGAGATGGGTGGGAGGATAGGTGAAATAGTTGATGGGGATTAAGGAGTGCACCAGTCATATGAGCACCAGATGATTAAAATAAAAACTTGAAAAAAAAAAGGGTAATTGAATCACAGGCAATTTATATTTAGTAAGATAATATAATTTTAGTTCATAATACATTAAAATTCTTATAAATACCCCTTAATAATATTAATATTTAATAAGATACCAGTTTGGGCCAACTGTAAAACCCTATCAATAATGAGTAGAAAATTCCATAGAAAATAACATTCTCTCATATCTAGGATAATTATATAGGTAGCACATGGGTTTGAGCTCTGTACAATTTATGCACAACTTCAGTGAAATGTTAGAACCTTAATATCTGTCAATGCCTTATCAAATAAGGAAATACATTTAGTACCAAAGAAAGAATTTAACATTTTTTATTTTTATAACAGTTGAATAGTACAACCCACGCTATATAGGTCAAATGTCAATAATTTACTAAGAATTTAATTATTTTCTACATTTTAAGA
Organism: Phoca vitulina; assembly: GCF_004348235.1. Taxonomy (NCBI): domain Eukaryota; kingdom Metazoa; phylum Chordata; class Mammalia; order Carnivora; family Phocidae; genus Phoca; species Phoca vitulina. The sequence continues at coordinate 30,053,043 of NW_022589708.1, read as the reverse complement.
AAAGAAATTTGTTGATACACATTTTTCATTGAACAGTAGCAAAATATGGGACCAGGTGATAAAAATCGCAGAATCCTAGAGTGCAAAGGGATTTTAGGGATTATTTCATCTTCAGGAGTTTCATTAATTGAATTATAAAATAAGTCCATCAGAAGACAGATTAAAAACCAGATTTCTAGACAAATACCTATTCTATCATGCCAGTTTTTAAAAAGAGATTCTGTAACAAATACAAAGCTTTTACAGATTGGAGAGAAATTGCCATACTACAGCTTTTAACACATACTAAATAGACTACATTTGTCAAAACTAAACAAATATTTAGCACAATTGTAAAAATGCAGTTATACCCTAAAGTTCCAGCTGCTACCTGAATGGTGAAATCCACAGCTGACTTGAACTGCCCGGAGCTCACAGTCAAATCGCACAGAGCCTGGAGGATATGTTGTGATTTTGCTGGCATCTTTTTCTCCTCGTTCTCCACTTCCATCTGTAAGTGTCATAATTTGTGATTAAGCCATTATTCATCTTCAAAATAAAACCTTAAATCAGTTTACTATGGAAGAACAAGAGAAAAATGTTAAGAGAAATAAGCAAGAAGAATCTGCAGCTGTTAGAAGTGATAGGTCAAGAATCTACCTGCAAAGAAGCAATTTTGGAAAGATATACTATATATTTCTGTTTGCAAATATCACTAAATCAATAAAAACAGAGAAAAGATTTGGTTATGGATAAAAACTATTAAGCTAGTCAGTTATGTAATGTAAATGGGTCATTAAATTATACAAATAACAAAATCCTAATTAGTTTACATGGGAAAATTTAGTTTGCATAAAAATAACTGCATGCAAAGTCATTTAACAATTATTTTAAACTCAGTGATAGTGTTAGTACCAGCCACATAAAAAAAAATTCCTAGTTGACTTGCAAATGACTTAGATTTCCCATATACATCTCAGAAAGGCTACCCTGTCCATCAGTATTGTTACACTCAACTGAACTTTAAAAAATGTATAAAGACCAAAGAGCTTTATCCAATATATTGTAATCCAATGGCTGGCTCTCATTCATCTTTCCTGTCCCACCCTGCCCCTCAGCCATTCTACTTTGTGGCCTTCTTCTGGCCCCCAAACACTACTCCCAACCAAACCTTTCTGTTTCAGTTCTTCTTTCTTCCCCCCTTCTTTTTATAATTTCCTCCCTTGAACCTGCTTCAAGCATTTTCCTCCACCCCTATTTTTTACATTTGACTTTGAATATTCTGGCATTCTGACCATAAAATAAAATCCACATTCCAGAATATAAAACTTTAGTTTGGAATGTGTAAATAAGGGAGACAACTCATTTTTCCTAATCTAAAACTATACATCACTAACATATGACCTCTGTATCATCAAGATTCAAATTCCTTGCACATGGAATAAATGTAAGTCTGGAAGGAATTTCAAAAGGTCAACTAGTCTAAGCCACTCTCATGTGGTATAGCAACTCTAAACAAGTGTGTATAATATGCAGATACACATGTGGATCTACACACATTTTTAATTACATCTGAATTTTTATTGCCCATTTTAGAATGCTAGACAGAAAAACATCAAATCCTGTTATGTTCAGTGTTACCCTTTCTTTTTTTATATAGTATTTCTAACCTTTAGTAATAATCCAGGTAAGACAAGATTGGCCTAAATTATGAGTTCCCTTTTTATAACTAACTTTCTATTATTTCAAAATTCTTTAAACTCTTTATAACACTAGGACAGTAAAACCTCACTAATTCGGAATAACATAGAATGGGTTGGCCCATATGACTTACTGAGAAAGTCTTAATCATAAAACATTTAGGTAAAAATTCAGTTCTAATACCTTCACAAGCAGTACAGAGTATAGATTAAATGCTACAATAAATAAAATGTGGTTACCTACATTATAATTCAAAATAGGCCTATATTACATAAAAATGTACCATAAACATAAAAGTCCTTTAACATACAAGAATTAATTGCTGGACCCAGAGGCTGAAGGCACGTTGAAGGAATCCTTCATTTCTTGAGCCCTTGGTTTGAAAAGCTAGTGTTTTAGACAGGTTTCCCCTTATAAGTATGACCCTGAAAATTCAGAGGAAGAAATTACTTTGATTTTTTTTACTCAAAAAAGATCACAAATACTGCATCTGAAGTATAATAAATTCTGAATTAGTGAGAGGTTTTACTATAATAGGATAAAGAATAGCATTCCTCTTGCTAAATTATCTAATGTGGGTTTGCCAAATTAAATCTGCAAGAATGAATGGCCTAAAAAGAAAAAAAATAACAACACTTTGTTTAACTCCATCCAAAATGAAATACAATCTTAGTTCAGAGACTCCTTGTCTTGGAAAGACAGTGGAATGGTTAATATAAATGAGGGCCTATACAAAAAGGAATAAGTATTGTTTAAAAACTAAAGATGACAGATGTATAGAAATTTTACAGCTTTATCTCAATTGGTAAAAATATCTAATTATTAAAACCAAATCTAATCTAACAGAGAAAACAAACTGTGTTCACATGATTTTGTCAGACTTAGCAAAATTCAATATTACAAGTATCATTCCACTTTATATAAATGTATTGATGCTTAATTAGAAGTTTTTACCTTTGAGTTTAGCATTTTGCCCTCTCCCATGAGTCAGAGATTAATATAGATACAAATCCCACAATAGAGGTATAGCATCAGGGAAGGAGAAAAAAAAAAAAGCCTAGTAATTTACTAATTAAAATCATAGTGATTAAAAGAGTATTAGTTATTATTTAAAGGTAAAAATAACACTGGAAACATTTTGTTCAAGTTCATCTAAACAAACCTGTATCTAACTATACAAAATACTCTCTCAATTATTATAGATAGTGAAAACATAACAAGTAAAAGAAAAAAAAAACAGGGATGAAGTTCTTGATCATTATCAGCAGTAGTGGAAGAATTTTAAAAAATATATATCTGTATCTGGTATTTGATGTCAGTTTAAAAGATCAAGTATACTTCTAACAGTTTAGAAATTTACAGGTTATCAAAGAAAAAAAAAGGTACCTGATTCATAGCCAAAAATTCAGTGTCAATTCAAGAATCAGCAAGTGAAATTCAGCAAGATTAATTCTGCTCAAGCTTGTTATTCAGTAAAGTGATAATGAGCAGCAACAAAGTTAATCTCAGATTTGCAGGAAAAATAATTAGGTCTGAATATTCTTATATTTGGCCATTTAGGTATAAGCATATCTGCATTTTCCCCTAATATGAGTATGTTCATACATATGTGATAATGAAACTATAATAGCTTTGACAGATATCTAAAATATTGTATATATATATATGCTACACTATTTGTGCATATTTGTGTACACACATAGAGAAAAGAAGATTCAATATCTAAAGGACTCTAACTTTTAATTTTGATCTTTACTTAAATCTACACTTTCTTGGGTAATCTTATAGTCATGCATATCACAAAACGTATCACAGAACCCAGTGAGTATGTTGAGCAAAATGACTAAAAGAAAACAGCAAAGCACTTATCAAATACAATTAGCTATGCACTTACTTTATGCTAAACACTGTGAAAATTTAAATAGTACAGTGTAGAAGTGTTTTGGGGCATTGAAGACTAAGAGACTTGAATTGGAATTCTGGCTCTCCTATTTGCTAGCTGTATGACAAATGGACACTGGACCTTCTTTAAGCCTTTGCTTTCCCATCTATAAAATAGCAATAATGGACATTACTTCACAAGGTCCTCATGAGTATTAAGTGAAATAATATATAAAAAGTGCTCAATCAATATTCACTATTGTTGCTTTTTAAAAATCAATACAATAATCTCATGATACCAGTATTGTTACTCTGCTTTGCAGCTGGGAAAACCAAGGCTTAGAAGGGTTAAGTAACCAGCCCTAGTAATAAGTAGTAGGGCAGTTTTGAAGTTTGATCAAAAACAAGGATCAACGACGTAGATGGAACTGGAGGGTATTATGCTGAGCAAAATAAGTCAATCAGAGAAAGACATGTATCATATGACCTCACTGATATGAGGAATTCTTAATCTCAGGAAACAAACTGAGGGTTGCTGGAGTGGTGGGGGGTGGGAGGGATGGGGTGGCTGGGTGATAGACATTGGGGAGGGTATGTGCTATGGTGAGCACTGTGAATTTAGTAAGACTGTTGGATCACAGACCTGTACCTCTGAAACAAATAATACATTATATGTTAAAAAAAAAAAAAAGACGATAGCAGGAAGGGAAGAATGAAGGGGGGGAAATCGGAGGGGGAGATGAACCATGAGAGACTATGGACTCTGAGAAACAAACTGAGGGTTCTAGCGGGGAGGGGGTTGGGGGAATGGGTTAGCCTGGTGATGGGTATTAAAGAGGGCATGTTCTGCATGGAGCACTGGGTGTTATACACAAACAATGAATCATGGAACACTACATCAAAAACTAATGATGTATGGTGATTAACATAATTAAAAAAAAAAAACAAGGCTCATGTATTTTACAAACACCAAATGGCTGACATCTTAAACCTTTTGTAAAAATAAACTAATTACATATTTAACAAATCTCAAATTTTGTGCCTTTTGGATATTCTAAAAGAGAAAGCAGGGGCGCCTGGGTGGCTCAGTCGTTAAGCGTCTGCCTTCGGCTCAGGTCATGATCCCAGGTTCCTGGGATCGGGCCCCATATCGGGCTCCCTACTCCGCGGGAAGCCTGCTTCTCCCTCTCCCACTCCCCCTGCTTGTGTTCCCTCTCTCGCTGTGTCTCTCTCTGTCAAATAAATAAAATCTTTAAAAAAAATAAAAGAGAAAGCAAAGAATTCAAAGAATATATATGTATATACACATACATATATATCTTAATTTAATCTTCATATCAACATAATCAGTTAGGAATTATCATTCTTATTTTTAAAAAAAGGAAAACTGAAGCCTAAGAGATTATGAAATTTATGAACAGCCACATAGTTCTAAAAAATGACAAATTTGGGACTAAAACTGAGGCCTAATTCCAAAGGCTCTAATATTTCCATTACACCACACCCATTTCTAAACAGAAAATAGGTGTAAAATACACACAGATGTTTATCAGTGAGCCTTCAGGCTTTCACATTAGTCACTCCAAGCCAGATTTCAGGACTGTCTCCAGAGCAATTCAGATGTCCCTAACCAGGAGTACTACATCAAAATCCTTTTCTATGTAAGGCACTGAATAGCTGAAACAAATGTTAATGCACTTATCTGTTTGAAATACAGTCTGTGGTTACACTTCTAAAATAACTTACTATATGTTTTATGGATTATATATTATACTTATTAACTGAGACTTATATAGTCTAGTTTGCCTCTAGTCAGATTTTGCCTGTAACAGGATGGATTCTATGACTTTCTCTGAATTCTCTCCAATCAGCCAGAAGCTCTCCAACTTTCCATCTTAGAACCCGCTCCTGTGAACAATAAACCCACAGTTCTTACCCTCCACACACCCCTACAAAAAAGTTATAGTCGAGACAATTTTAACTATTACCGTCCTACAATTTGTACCTACAGTGTAATTAAATGTAAGACAGAACACAGCAATTAATATAGTAAATTTCTCAGTGGAAGACAACCAGGGTAAGAAAAAAAGAGAAAAACATATGTAGGAAAAATTTATTAAAAGACCGTAATTATATGTGGCAAGAGTAAAAGCAGTGCAGGGCGAGATGATTAAATGACAGGGACAGTGAAGGCAAAGGGAATAGGGAGAGGGAATTTGTGGGTGTATAGGAATTAGTGAGTGGTAAGTTAATACTCTATATAAAATAGAGCACCATTTGATAAAATATTATTTACTTACACTTTAAATTCATTTTGGTGGTAAAGAGATGAAACTGTTTCACTCTATAAAACCTGATAAAAACATATACACACACACACAACTGGCTGTATACTGTAATACCACAAGTAAGTCCTTCTAAAGAGGTTGCTACAAAAACACAGTCTTGTTATAAGATAAACCTGTGGTAGATAAGATGGCAGTAAGGCTAGTTACTGTTGATTAACTTTTGCAGCTACTCAATGAAGACACTGTGAAAAGTCTGTTTTAAATTTGTAACCCTAGTCTTCATTTAGCATTTCATTTTCAAATTCTGCAAAAAATTAGGATGTTTGGCCATCAGATACTAACATGGAGCTGAAAAAGTTTTAAACTGTTTCATGAAATGTGAACATTTAACCTCAGGTAAAGTACTGGAAAAATTCCACTTTCCATTAAATGGGGGTAAAAAAAGACACTGAGAAAATCCATCCTAATAGTGGCATAGTATAAAATATGAGATCAGAGATTCTGGCAATAAAATAATTTACATATAGTATACCCCAAATATCGTTCCTTAGATTTAAATATTTATAGCATTATTAGGGCACTCAGTAAATAAAGCAATCACAAATTTTTCCTATGGCTAATCACATTCGATTTAAAATATTCTCTATTTTTATTTCTGTAGAATATATCTTAAATAGTGCCCCACCAGTGCTTTGACTAATAACAGGGGTTTTGTTTGTTTTGTTTTGTGGTTTTGCTTTAAGTGGCAAACTGATAAACTGATAGAGGCAAATGTAAATAAAGTAAATTATAATATATTGCATATGAAAGTTTAAAAATAAAATTAGTCTGTAACAGTTTTGCAGCAAAAGAAAAGTAAGACACAAAACAGGTTAATTTGTCCATATGGAATGTATGTGTTTAAAACTGTATTCTATTTTGTGGGGTATATCCTGAGCATTTAAGAAAGCAGCAACTGAAAGTTATACTTGTCAAAGAGCCCCTGGTTCACATGCCAGGATTCAAGGCAGAATTTATATATAAATTTATAAATTCTCTGCATTAAATTCTTTCCTGATATTAGTTTACCCATAGCTGTAGTTTAAAAGAAAATAAACTTGCTTTAGGAATATTTCTAATTAATCCAGAGCTGTGAGATCTCAAAGAATTATTCAGAAATAGATTCTTAGTCAACTCACAGACTTGTCTAGACCTCTGACAGTTTTCGAGGACTAGAATAGGTTTATATAACTCATTCTTTACTCACAGACTTGTCTGGACCTCTGACAGTTTTCGAGGACTAGAATAGGTTTATATAACTCATTCATTTAACCCTCAAATACCAAGTAATTTGTGTGTGTTGTGTATATAAACTTTAATATTAAAACAATGGAAAAGTGTAATAGCAATCAACTCATTATCACTTTATACACTGAATTTAGTAATTTTGTTAATTCTAAAGCATTTTTTTAAAAAAGGACTATAAAATGTCAGATAGCAGACATCTAAGAGCAAATAATAAAGGATAAAGAACAGAAAGTAATAATTATTTTCTACCTTCCCTCAACTTTATGAAATTTGAAAAGAAATGGAAAAGAAAAAGATACACTGCAAAATGTCTTCTTTGTTAAAGTTAACAAATAAAAAGAAATGAGACTGACAGTCACTGACAAACAGTACATCTTTCAGCATGTTCTTTCTCCTCAGGCTATATAATGATAGAAGCAAAGTAGAAGAATTAGGTTTGTGCATTTTCCCAGAGAAAAAATTCAAATGAGTGGAAGAAACTGGGGAGGTATCCCACCTAATTGATAAGGAAGACCAAATACCTTTGTGCTTGTCCCGTTTATGCTTTAGCTGAGCTGGATGGGATCTGAGTCTGGCTAGAGCCTGTTCTCGATGGTTCATAAAAATAGGACCAGCAAATACAAGGGGGCCTGAGGAGAAACATTTTGTATGTGCATAGAAAAGCTCACAAAATGAAAACACTACAATGAATAAAAATAATTCAAACTAAAAAGCATGAAATTTATTCTTTACTGTTTTAGACATTATACTTTTCCCCAAGTTCCCCCACGTTAATCCCCCACCCCCATTCCACACACAAGTTTTAATATCTGAACTATAGGTGATAAAGTAAAATTTCTTTTAACTCATAAAATTATCACATAGTTACTAACAGTCTCAAGTACATAATCAGAAAGTTCAATTAAAACAAATCATCTTACAAATATTTTTAATATCATATATATTCAAACTTAGTAAACCATTAATAGAAAACAATATATTTCCTATTAAAATAACAAAATAATTTTTAAATTAATAATTAAATTTTAACAAGGTCTTCAAGATTTAATATCCACATCAGTCTTGCTACAAAACCAAGATAAATGTTATTGACTCAACTACATTCTGCCATACAGGTAGGAAAACAAGACAGCAAAAAACAAAACAAAACCAAAAATTACTATGATATGATGTATACATATACACATATGGACACACATTCATGGACATGAATATATATAAAATCACTACGAGGACAGGATTATAGAAGTTGTATTTAATTTTCTAAAAAGAATAAATCTAAGTTTAAATGTGATTTCTGTAACAACATATACAAAATCAGAAACAAGGTATTGATACTGAAGAGAGTAATCTAACCCAAGTAACATTTTTGGAACATTAACAATTCTCTGATAAAATAATTTCTTTCTGAAGCTCCACTATGTACATACACACACATACACAAATGCACATTCATATAGATTACAGTTATTTCCACTTATATTCAAGAAAAAAATCAATAGCAAAATTAATTTCAATAAAAATTATAATTTGCTTTTCTCTACTATCATTTAGCTTAAAAAGGGAAAACTTTAAGTTATATCTTAAAATTTCAGTTCTTTTCTTATAGAATTGAACCTATCCTTTCCTTGAGTTTGAGCAACATCAAAAATGCCTGCAAATTTCAAAACACTCTAAATCTGACATTAAGAAGTTACCAAATTTGAAAAGGGAATTGACAGTACATAAGCACTGAATGTTTTTAATTAAAGCCAGTTTTTTCATGATTCTCTATATCTCTTCAGCTATAATTAATTTTTCTAACAATGGAACAAAATAAAACTACTGCCCTATAATAAAATTTGACAAATGCAAATTCAACACCAAAGTACCCTTCATTAAATATTAAAAAATGGGTAGGAAAAACATATTTTAATTATGTCTTGAGATATAAATAAAAAATGCAGGCATCACCAATTCTACGAAAAACCAAGAATAACATATTCTATGATTACTACAGATAGAAATATGCTAATTTAAAGTTAACAGAAAAATTAAATATTATTTCCTAGTAATGCAGTAGCAATTATTTTCAAGCTAAGATTAGATAAATATGAACAAAATGTCTTATTTCTTCAACATGCATTTTTTTTTTCAATTAATATAAACCACTCTAAAAAGCATGAGACACTTTCCAACTACCCCAAAGAACTATAAATATCAAAATAACAGTAATATTAAGTTACAGTACCCTTTTCTGATTTCTGTGGTCTGCTTGGGATATTATTTCTTCCTATAAAAATATTACACCCATAATATTCATAGTTATTTAGCTTCTCACTAAATTCAATCTTTTTAGGGTCTCTCGATATAAAAATTTAGAAGGCCCACAGGCAATCATGCCTAGAAAGTATACCATCTGAGCTCAATTTAAATCACCACTTATATCAGGCTATCAGGTTCTAAAATAGTCATGTGCCATGGACTAAAACAATTTTTCTTATAAACATAGTTCAGTCATTCACTTATTTGCCATTTTTTATCTTTAATGTAACAGACACCAGGTACATGTATATTATGACAAAGACACAGATCTCATTAGAATTTAGTCCAATAGGGAAGATAGAAATAAAACAACTAAGAGTTGCAGTATGTTGTGATAAATGTTATAAAGGAAATCTGTACACACCCTGAAGGATGAAAAGTGATCTATCTACTTGGGTGAAAGAATGAGAAAAAGTTTGCCGAGAGAAAGAAGGAAAGAGAGGGCATTCCAGGCAAAAGAAACAGGATTTATAAAAGCAAGCAGAGATTAAACAATATTGTATAGTCATTAAAAACACACATAATAGCCAAAATGGATGGAGTGCAGGGTTATGAAGCAGAAAGTGACAGGAAATGAGTCTGGAGCTACATATGAAAAACAGGTAATTACAATCTTTTTCTACCATGAAACTTTATTGTAGAGGTGTTGAGACATCCATGAAATGTTTTCAATTAGTCAACAAAGACATATTAAGTACTGACCAATTTCAGGCACTACACTTGGTCCTGGGAACTCTTGGAAAAACAAGACACCATCTCTGCTTTCAGAAGCTCGCAGTCTAATGTGGGGAGGGGAGGGAGGGAGAGTTTACACACAACTCAACAAGAAATTATGACTGTGTGTTATGAGAAAATTAAGCACACTGAAGGGGCAGCCAGCAAACCTTAAGAGTGGGAATGTAGGCAGTTTTGGGGTACAAGAAGAGAAAATACCACATAAGCTAAGACTTAAAGAGGTAGTAGTACTACAAAGGTTCACAGATGGGGAAAAAAAACAGGCATAGGGAACAGGAAAAAGAGTAAAAAGAGATGAGGCTGTAGAGAAATTTTTTTTTAGATCTATTTATTTATTTGAGGGAGAGAGAGAGAGCATGAGCACATGAGCAGGGGGAGGGGCAGAGGGAGAGGGACAGGGAAAGAGACTCTCAAACAGACTTCCCAATGAGTGCTAACCTGATGCAGGGCTCAATCCCACAACGCTGAGATCATGACCTGTTCCAAAATCAAGAGTCAGATGCTTAACTGACTGAGCCACCCAAGCGCCCCAAGAAATCTTTATGTAGGTTTTTTACACAGAAAATGCTTTTGTGCTATTTAAATCAGCAATGAGAGAACACTTCATCATGTTTTATAAAAATTAAGAAGAACAATACATATGATGCTAGAAGAAAACATCACTCTCAGATATTAGTCTGGAGAAGATAAACTGTAACATTTCAAAAACAATTTGAAATCTGTTAAAATTTAAAACATAAACACTCTCTGGCCCAGATATTCTATTTCTCCGAAGCTCTACTATATAAACAAAAACTCCAATATGGCTATAAGTTTAAAAATATTTATTGTAGAAAAACCCACAAAAACTTGAAAATAACCTAAATGTCCATCAACAAAATAATAGTTGAATAAACTGCAGTACAGCCACATTACAATATACTATATAGCTCTTAAATATAATGTAGTAGACCAATATTTACTAATTTAGTGTGTCTTCATGATGTAAAATGAGAAAAAGATGCTGCAAAGAACTGTATCTCTAATACAATGCCACTTTTGTAAATAAACACTTGCCTATACTTTCACACATGGGTAGATATCAGCATAGTAGATATATGTGTAGATATATTATAATGGAGTAAGATATGGAAGTATACCCATTAGATTAAACCTCATTTGCTTGGTAGAAAGAATGGGAAGGTTAGGAAAAAAATTTAAGCAAGATTAAAAAAAATGTATATACTATCACATTAACCAAATACGTAAAACAAAACTGTCAGTGATACAACTCGAAATGTATAAAACTTGATTAGAAAATAAAGAGAATCCCCATATTACTTTAAAACGGCACTGCAATAAAGCACAAAAATTTTCTTCTGATCTAATATCAAAGGGAAAAAAAACAGGACACCAATATATATCACAGTATGAAATGATATAAGATAACAAAAAAGTATACATACAAAAAAATTGGAAGAAAGTACACCAAAATTCTACCAGTGGTTATCTTACTACATTGCATGTAATCCTCATTTTAAAGGTTCAGAAAAGGGAGGTTCAGAGTGGTTAAATTCCAGGATCATACATCCCCAGTAAAAGTTAAGAAGCCAGGGTCTGAACCAAAGCCTAACTTCAGAAGCTATGCTGTGACTGCCATGCCACATAGCTTCTTCGCTAACCACAGAACCTATCACCCGAGTGAAACTACTGAGAAGAAAAGGGCCTGGACAGTCAACATAAAATGCGACTTCCCAGGCAAGCCAGGACATAAGCTCACGGCCATCTACAGCTCCCAATTATGAAAGTCTGATGACATTTAGGGGAAAAGAAAGAAAAGTAGCCAACATTATTTGAGCTTAGTTCTCCTTACAAGAGAGCACTGAAAGGGAATACAAAGATAAGATCATTGATACAACCACCCAGTAGTTCTGAGGAGTTAAGAGAGTTCTACTTAAAAATTCCACTGAACAAGCATTTCACCTACAAAGTTAACAGAAGACTCAGAGAATTTAAACATCAACCAACCCTGTATTACCTAAAAAGCTAAAATTTATCACAAATGTCACTGAAATAAAATATGTAAATGAATACACTGGTACCTAAGAATATACATTTAAGAAAAACATTACCTAAAAGAATAATATAAAAAATTTAAAGACTAAGTGCCAAATTAATAAAAATGCAGTAATAACACTGTTCTTTCAGGTTTCAACAGCACATTCCATTATATAAGTCTGTGTCATAAACAGCTGCAGCTAAATTACATCAATAGGCCTGAGGCTGAGCAAAGCTTTAATACAAGGACTAGGTCCTAAAATTCTGATCAACTTTGAAACAACACAAACTTGATAAATAGGATGAGACAGATAAATCAAGTAAAATAATTTGATATAATCTAATCCTGAAGTTCTGAAATTTCAACAGAGGTAAAAGCCAATTATTAATGAGTATAATTACTAACTTATCACTAAACTGTTAATAACTAAGAAGTACCATGAAGAGGCTAAGAAAAAAAAATACAGGTATGTGTGGCAGTTGGAATACTAAAAATTTATTTTATTTTGTTTTGTCTTCCTCATTAAGACAAAACAAGACAAACAATTCTCCCTAGCTCTTTAGCAGAAGGCAGAAATTCGGACGCAGCCCCAGGTATTCTGCTGTAGAAGGTGCATGGAAGCAACTCTGAACATCCCTGCCCGGGAGCAGCAGTTCTCACACTTTAGCACCACCAGAATTACCTGGTAGGCTTGTTCAAACACAGTTTGCTGGGCTCTGCTCCCTGAATTTCTGATTCAGAGGGTCTGAGGTAGGGCCTGAGAACAGGCAACTGTAACAAGTGCTCGTGATGCTGGTCCCTTTGAGACCACTTTGAGAACCACTGTCCTACCATAATGAAAAGCGCAGTACTTAAAAGGCATTCCTCCATCCAATTAACATAAAAATATTTTTTAAAAAGCAAAGGTAAAGTACAAATGCCTTAGAACTAGTCTTTATTTTTTCAAGAAACAATGACTTAAGTTTTAAAAACATAGCTCTTATTTTGTTTATAAAGTAATACACATATTGGAGATTATTTAGAAACATTATAAAGAACAAAATAAAAATCACCTATAAACTCACTTTTCAGGAAAAATCACTACTAACATTTTGGTATTTACCTTTCTAGTTTTTTTCCCTATGCAAGTGTGGATATATCTCTGTGTATATTTTATTTTGTTTTCTTATAAAATTGCTAGCAATGGAGTACTGGGAAAGAATATAAAGATACTATCATAAAAGTGTCATATCACCATACTGGCTTTCAATTATTTTAATATGGTGTAAGAATTTCCTAAAGTCATTGAATAAGAATCTGCAGTCTGACTTTTAAAAATGGGTACACAGTTAAAATTCTTATTTAGAAGTATTTTTATAAAACAAAATGTACAAACAGGCTTCTCTTTGCATTGTACTGTGTTAAATGAAACACATGCATATTGTAACATGTCCTCACTGCACAATTCCATAGTAATGATGGCGATTGTGCAAAGCAAGGACATGGTTCTAATATGCACAAATTTCAGTATCACATAAGGTAACGAATGCCATAATTAAGGTCCATAATGAAGATCCTAACCCATCAAGAAAAGATATTTACTACATATTTTACTATATACTGTGTTTAAACAAAAATGAAAAAATGTGTAAGAAAGAGCTCAACCAAAAAATAAAGACAAGACAAAATTTCTGTGAACCAATAATCTTTCTATATATTGAGGACAGAGGATGAAACGGACTTGTCAGAAAATCTACACCAATTGCCTAGAACATAAGTCTGTGTTTATAAAATCAGATACAGTAATAAAATCTCTGTAAATATTTAAATAATGGACTTTTTTAAACCTTTGAAAGGCTAGAGTTTATATTTTTAAGGTCTATGACACATTTTAAAATAAATGGCAAAAGAATATTCTGCAATCACAAAATTTTGTTGAACTAATGCATAATCAATGTTCTTTTACTTTTGATATGCAGAAACATACTACAGCTAGAGAAGAAAAGCTTTTTTACAGAGGGAGAAAAAAACTAACAAAACACGCAGAGCAAGCAATTACATGCCATCATGAGGATTTGCTATACTTTGCTTGAAACATAAGAAATTGCTGTTTTTTGTAGGTCAATTCATATGATTCAACCCAATATTTCCCAAAAGAGAAAAAACAGGTAGTAAAAAGATGCACTGATAATTATCCTTAAACAAATCATATTAAAAGAAACTGTCACTCAATTACCATTTGTCATAAAGACCTAGAACTTAAATTTTACCCTATTTTCTATAAAATATTTAATATGCAATTTTCCCCATATTTATATAATGTAAACAATGACAGTATCTACATTCTCATTAAAATAAACCACTTTTAAAGGTAATGATTTTATGTAAACATAGCCAGCTAACAGCAAATATTCCTATATCAATTAATCAGATTGTTTATTAGATCCTATAAAGAACAATCTTCAAGTTCCAAGCATATGTTTTACAACTTAAGTTTAATAAAAATAGAATTTACCAAACATGCTATATATTTTATGACTTATTCCATTTTACATTAAAAAAAAGTACCTAGAAAAAATTTGCAATGGTGGTTAAATGGATAACAGATTTTATTTCATTTATCAAGTCTCATGTCATTTCTAACAAGCATTTAAAATACGCACTATCAGTAAATATTTCCAATCAAGATTTTGCCTGGCAGAGGAATAAAATCACAGATCTCTTTAACCGTCTGTCTTAATCCTACAAAGAAAAGATTCTACTGGGCAACAACAGCTTTAGTAATATTTATATTTATCTCTGCTATTGGATGTATATTAAAATATCTGTATTTTACTATCTGCTTATAACCACAGTGAAATGTATTTTCAGGCTGAGAAATGGTCATAAACAATGAGGAAAAGAGAAACAATACACCTATCTTTGCAATTAAAACCTGCAAAACTCTCCAACTTACCCTTCTTGTACATAACCAGAATAAGCTTTTTTGGGGGAAAAAAAAAAAGAAGACATATAAAAACATAATTATGCACTGGATTGAAAGAAGAATGCTGGGACCGTGCTCAAATGGAAATGATCATAGATGACTAAGAAAACAGAAATTAAAATACTATATTAAACTAATCTGTTGTTTATGGTTAAATAACAACCACGAGTCCAAAATCTGGGAGAAAGACCAGTTCTTAGAATTCATATACATTTTTTAAGTTGCCATTGCTAATAGCTTTTGATGCTGGCAGATGGCACAATTCTTAATACGCCTGACTTACTATATAAACACCCTATTCTACTAAATTAAGTCTAAGTTAATAGCACAAATGTAAATACTCTGAATATTTTCACATGATTTTCATATGTAACTATAATGTTACTAATTTTAATTGCAATGTCTTACCAAGTCAGCCTATTCTGTAAACTTTCAGTGGTCTCAGTATACGATAAGAAAATGGATTTTCATATACTTTTTCTCTGCAGCTACATCTTACCTCTTCCTTCCTCTAATCTGTGTCTCCTGATTACACGTTGTCGTTTTTCTTCTTGTCGTAACTGAAGGTGTTCTTCAATGTTAACCCCAGGTACTGGGACAGCTAGATGATTGACCAAAAAAAAAAAAACAAAAACCACAAAGAAACACAAAAAAAAAACATATATAGATAGATACAATAATAGATATGAAAGAACTGTATGAAATTCAAGAAAGTAAAAGCTAACAAAACACTGATGAAAACACAAATTATTTTTACTCGAAGAATCTTAGCAAAAAAGAGAAAAAGAGCCTTACCCTTTAATTAGTGATACACTATCAGCTACCATATACGCAGTACTGCATAGTTAACTATCAATTTTTTTAGCACATACTAATATAAATTACTGAGCTGAGGACAAGATGTGTAGTACAATCCATCACATTACCTAACAGAAGATCTAAAGGTATCATCTCCTTCACTGCATCAAGAATTCCTCTTTGTCTTGCCTCCTGACCATCCAACTCTCTTGCACAAGCCTTGCAACACCCACACACGGCACAGCCAGATTCTCCGGAACCACAACCACAGATCCTTAAAAAATAAAAATAATTAACTGAAATGCTTCTACTCTTTCCCTAAAACTCTTTTCTATAATGTCTTTTCAGGATTTCTGAAATTAAGTTATATGAGTTAGCAATGAAATCATCCCTTCAGATCAGCATGTGCCAATTTTAAAGAACCGAATAGGTATGAATAGATGGAATAACTAAAAACAAGAGTTTATTAAGCTCCTCATAGGTATAATTGGTGTATTTCTATAGAAAATACAAATGGATTCTGCCATCCTCAAAACCACTATTAACAAATATTTTAGAAGTTATCACAATTAGTAAAGCACCAGCAGCTTACTATTAAATGGTCTGAGTGGGTTAGTCAATTACCAAACAAACACTGTTCTCCACCAGCTAACTTAAAGGTGTGCATAGCCATCAGTAAGTGAGCTCAGCTTGCCAGCTTTTCTCTCCCTCCTTTATATGCCATCATCTCTCATTCTCTCCTTCCACTGGGTCCAATTGCCTGTTCCTTTTCCTCTTCTTTGTCCTGTTCTTATCAGTTGTGAACTAAGTGTATGCCACTGGATTACAACTGAGGACAAGAACACTCCCAGAAGTTGCCTACAGGGTCAGTGAACAACTAACTTCTTAGTCACCTATTTCGTGGATGTAGATAGAAGTCACAGCTTTAATGTTATTGCTGGATCGGAAGTGAAAACCTTCAGACAGCTTCACTGAGCCTGCGGTTATCCAGATTTGTGGTGGTACAAGAGAAAGGATCTACCTGGCAGCAGTTTTGAAAGACATAGCTAGGTGCCCTGTGAAACTCCTGGGTTTAAAATGCAAGCATTATTGACAATTTGGAAGATCACTAACTATAGAAGTAAAAACTGATAAACTAATATGCCCTACTACATTGTCTATACGCACTGTTTAAAAGATAATGTGGCATTCTAAATTTATTCTAAGATATGTAGCCACAATTCTATAATAATTGAAGTCATTTTTAATAGTGCAGAGTGTCCTGGCATATAGTCTTATGTTAATTTTATTCATTTATTCATTTTTGCCTCATTAATAAGTAAGTTACTATATTTGGTTAGGTACTGTCCATTTAGGTCTATAGGTTTAAGTTATAAATAATTACTGGAAACTGATAGTAGATCTCTGGGGAAAAGCACATAAAGAATAATTTTAGGAAGGATCAGAGAATTCAGAAATTCATTTATGATACTTACCAACTGCTTAAGTTCAGAGAAAACTTACTGTTAAAAAATCACAATATTTCAATAGCCTAAAAGAAAAGGCCTGTTATAAATTATTTATTTTCATATGTTAGGCCAAGTATAAAATTCTCCCCAACATTCAAGGGGAAAACTTGCATTCTGATTCTGCCAAACTCACATATAAAGTTTAAAATAATGATAACATGGGACCCCAAGGGGGAAAAAAAAAGGTCCAACAAAAGCAAAAGAGGATAAATATAAATAAGTATAATGCAACTTTAGAAGTAATAGTTCCTAGAACACCTAAAATTGTGAACATAAATTTAATTTAAAAGAAAATTATATGTCTTTAATCGAGTATTTTATATGATATTTGATAATTCCATCCAGAAAAGATTAATGTTCAACAAAAATGAATAGATATTTGGCATTAAAACAGTCTTAGGAAAAGAACACAAATTAAGGTAGAGCCCCAAGACTTTAAGAAATTTATGACTTGTTTTTATTTATTTATTTTTTTAAGGATTTTATTTATTTATTTGAGAGACAGCAAGAGAGATCACAAGCAGGAGGGAGAAGCAGACTCCCCGCTGAGCAGGGAGCCTGATGAGGGGCTCAATCCCAGGACCTTGGGATCATGACTTGAGCCGAAGGCAGATGCTTGACTGAGCCGCCCAGGTGCCCCTACGACTTGTTTGTTTTCCATATTTTTTCTTTTTTTTTTAAATTTTATTATGTTAGTCACCATACATTACATCATTAGTTTTGATGTAGTGTTCCATGATTCATTGTTTGCGTATAACACCCAGTGCTCCATTCAGTACCTGCCCTCTTTAATACCCATCACCAGGCTAACCCATCCTCCCACCCCTCTCCCCTCTAGAACCCTCAGTTTGTTTCTTGACTTGTTTTTAAAGAATGGTTTAAATGAATCAAATGAAAGAAAAGCAACTTAAATAAAACTGACACTAAATTAGAAATTATTATAACAGAAAACAATTATTAGAATTACACGTATACGCCAATATGCCCTCAAGAAACAACAAAGTAGAATACACTCTGGAATAATTTTGAAAAGAAATGTGCTGTGCACCTTTTCTGCTAGTGTCTTATTTCTTCAGCATTCATCACGTTCTTACCCTCCAGGGACTCTGTCTGGACGCCCACTGCTGACGCAACTGGCTCCATAATCCGTACAGTCCCCACAGACGGTGCACACCATGCACTGCTCCAGCTTCCATTTATGCATGCCTGGAGGGCACATCATGGACTTCTCATCTTTGTCATCTAGTTCTTCTTCCAGGTCTTCATCCATTGCTGTTGCCATATTTTCAACTCCAAACCCTATTTGACAGATCAATTTATAACTTTTATGTAGATTATTCCTATGTCAACAAAACTGGTAAAATTATGTAACATATACTAATCAAAGTGAATATACAATGTAATGCTAAAATATAAGAGCAACAAAAATAAAATTTAATATAGGAACCACAAATAAATGCTCTCATTTCCTTTCTGCAAAAAGAGGGAAGGCAGGAACACCTCTTAGCTATTACTTTCTGCCAATCATACTTTTAATTTTTGTTGATTTTAGTCCTTCATTTCCATCCTCAGTGCCAACACTGTCATTCAACAGACGGAAGAATGTCTCCCAACCGTGCTCTAAGCCATGAGTCCCTCCCCTCTAGAACATCCTCCCATTACTAGCAACTGGCAAAAATTTATAAAAGAAAAATAATGAAAAACTTGTCACCAAAGTTTAGAAATTACATACACAAATGAAATCATAAGTAAATGTAAAGGATAAGCTAGTTAGTCAAAGATATGTGTAACACATACAACATAATATATCAAAAGTTCCTACAAATCAATAAGAAGGCAAGAAAACTAAGAAGTTTGAAGAGATGGTCTAACATACTACTAATAGTCAGGGAATGCAAATTAAAAGAAAAATGAGGGACCCAGCCATTCTACTCCTAGTTATATGCCTAAAAGAAAAGCATACAACTTTCCACCAACATTCACTAGAAATGTTCATAGCAACTCTATTTATAATAACCAAAACTAGAAACTACCCAAATGTCCGTAATACTTGAAAAGATTCCCAAACTGTGGTATATTCACAAAACTGATTACTATACAATGAGAATGAATAATCTATAAATACTTGTAACAACAGAAATGAAACTCATAAAGTCAATAGCCTGAGTATTAGGGCAAAGCAGTAAGGTGCATCTATAATTTAGCTCTTCGTAAAAGGCCAAGTATTCTTAAGAATCATTTTTAGTTGTCGGGAATGGGTGAAATTACAGGTAGCGTGTGCTATTAAACAGGAAGATAATATTTCCCAGATAGGCTGCTGCCAAAAACAGTTAAAACTGAAATTGTGTGGTGTAAAAGGAACTAATAATGAAGAGTTTGAAAGATGCACTTTTCTAGAATAATTTAGTCACTCAAAATGCTAAATCAAATAAGTGTTATTATATTTTATATAAAATTTTTAAAAATTGGGGCGCCTGGCTGGCTCAGTCAAGAGAGCATGTGACTCTGGATCTTGGGGTCATGAGTTTGAGCCCCATGTCGGATATAGAGATTACTTAAATAAATAAACTTTAAAAGAAAAAAAAGAAAGAAAAACACTCAAGTTCATTTGCTCAAAAATTAAAAGTCTAAAGTATATTCAAATGTTTCAGTTATATCAAAAAGATAAGAAATTCAGTGGTTTTCCTATTTTATAAGTATGATATTAAAGAGCCACTTGTTTTGAAAAGAGTAAGATTAGTCCCCAAGTTATTCTAAAAAACTTAATGAAAAAAAAGATGAAAAGATGACACAAAATTTAATATCCACATGTCCAACACCTACCTTTCCCCCCTTGGTTCATGGCACCAGTGTCTCGTCCACACTGTCCTTTATTATTTACACCAAATGTCCAAACTTCTCCATTCTTCATTAAAACACAAGTATGAGCTTTGCCCATAGCCACCTGAGTTACAAAATGGCCCTTCAAATCTGTTACCAAACCTATAGGACAGATACAAATTTGGTAAGGAACAACAATAAAACCTTACTGAGTCTAGTAAATCTTCAGTATTATAAAAGGACCACCTCAACGCAGAACTTTTTATTTCTGGGATAAAATAACCCACCAAAATGAGAAATAAGTGGGCAAAAGACTGGCAGGGTATCAGTAAATTAATTTTTTAAGTTTGTGATGAAGTCCCAAAATCTTAAAACATTATCATCCAGACTTGGGACAAATTTTTACTGTGGCCATTGGCTCAAGCCTGCGTCTCCTGAATGTTTGCTTTAAATGTCAACACTCTCAACAATTCTCAGAAGGGTCACTAATTCTCAGACTTTCCTGGTCCAAGCACAAAGGAGCCTATAAATCATGTACTTCACCTACTTTGACTTGCCTTAAAAAGGAATGAAGGAGGGCACGTGATGTAATGAGCACTAGGTGTAAGACTGATGAATCACTGAACTCTACCTCTGAATCTAGTAATACACTATATGTAAATTAAAATTAAAAAAAATAAAAAGGATTGACAAACACAACAAAATACTTCCTGGAGTATACTGAAATCCCATTGTTTCTGTAGAAACCTGTGAGATGTTCCAAAGCAGCATTTTTCAATCCTTTTTAACCTGCAGTGTTTTCTTCCACAATCCCAATAGCTAACTAGTTTAGCCAGTTCCTACAACACTTATTCACGTATTACTTTCATTATATTTGCCATATCCAAGTGCTACCCATATAATCTTAATATTTTTGCAACAATTTTAAATTGACCGAAGCATTTTTAACCTTATCAGGTAGTAACAACAGTAAATATCAAAGATTGTTGAGTATTTCCAAGATATACTAAAATAAAGACTTCTTGAAAAAACTAAAGTATTTGTTTTATTTTATTTTATTATGTTATGTTAGTCAGCATACAGTACATCATTGGTTTTTGATGTAGTGTTCCATGATTCATTATATTTGTTTTAATTTACAAATAATATAATTCTTGTATCACACTTTGGGAAAAACCATTCCACATTATTTTCTCAGGTATCACTTTCCTAAGGTGACCTTCTCTTCCACCCTGTATTACTTAGGTCTTTTTAGCTTAAAAACTCCCATTTTTAGTACTTAGTTTATTTGAAAAAGACATGTATATTTAGCAATATTATTTATTATTATTAACAGTACCACCTGACACACCTTGGGCCCTTACATATGTCAGCTCTGTGCTAGCATTTCATTAGCATTATCTTCTACAATCTTATAACAACCATATAAAGCAGGTACTGTCATAAGCTCCCTTTTGAAGATGGAAAAAAAAAATGAAAGTAATCTCTGAAAAGTTAAGGAATTTAAGCCAGTTATTAGCCAACTAAAAAGTGGCAGTCTTGGGATCTGGGTCTATATCCATAACCATTAAAACACACCTCTCTAATACTTAAGCTGTAAAATGCCCAATCGTCTCTCAGATCCTCAAAAAGAGAGGGGCCATGTGTGCCTGGTCCACCAAGCTGTAGCACACTGTCAGTTCTCAATAAACACATACTGAATAAATGCACAAGTTTTCTTCAGTGCTAGGCAACAAGGTCTTAGCAAGCAACAGCTTTATTGAACATTATTTTTAATGAGCCCACTCCCAAATTCTGACTGACAGTTGAGGCCAACTGAGGATCTAAATATTACCACATTAAGCCAATTCACATATCAACTGAGTATAGTTCAACTTAATAATTGCTAGAAATGTGTAATATATGTCATTTCTCCAGAAATGAGACAATTACTTAAACTTCCAACCATAAATTTCATTAATTCTGTTTTCCTTTTCACAAGAAATTCACAGGCTTTACATATTTACCAAATATAAAATCCTACCAAGTGGGCTGTCACAATGATACTCATTTCTTAAGTGCTAGAAAGAAAATCTAGTAACCAAACATAACAAATTTTTGAGATGAGAGCTTATAAATATAAAACTCTTCATTTGGCTAGTCCTATCCCACATATCCACTCATTACACTTTTGGTTTATCAGTCACTGAGTTGCTTAACAAGTAATTCTTACGACCCTACCATGTATAAGACACTGTGTTGGGAAATGGGGATACAACAGTAAATAAGAAAGACAGTCCCTCCCTAACTATCTAATGGGAGAGATGGATAATTCATCAATTATCAATCAGTTATGTTATGAAAATCATTTCCCAAGGGTACTACCAAGAACATGTCACAAGAGCATCTGAACTGAGTCTAGGGAAAGCTTTCCAGACAAAGTAATAGCTAAAGTAGAGCCGCACTAGCCAGGCTCTGTGATGAGCTCTGCATGGAACTAGTCACACTGTTCCCAGCAATAAGACAGGAAGGAATCACAAAATGTATTTGGAAAGAATGTGAAGGGCGCCTGGGTGGCTCAGTTGGTTAGGCGACTGCCTTCGGCTCAGGTCATGATCCTGGAGTCCCTGGATCGAGTCCCGCATCGGGCTCCCTGCTCGGCAGGGAGTCTGCTTCTCCCTCTGACCCTCCCCCCTCTCATGTGCTCGCTCTCTCTCATTCTCTCTCTCTCAAATAAATAAAAATCTTTAAAAAAAAAAAAAAAAAAGAATGTGAAAAATTTAGAGAAAGCATGCTACAACTGTTAATTTTCTACACTTATCTTTCCAATATATAATGTCTAGTACTAGACTTTCTTTGCATAAGTGAAATGTGTTTGCATAAGTGAAATGTGTTTAAGTTGAACTTACTTGAACTGTCAGAGTAAATGGCATCTTTCCCAAACATGTATAGCTCTCCATCCTTAGAAATAACAGAACTACTTCCGTTATTGCAGGCTGTATACACCACAATCTTTCCTTCCATCTTAATTATCTTTTTAGGTTTATAGGGTTTTGATTGCCGTCTGCTCTTAGCTTAAAAAACAACATAAAACAAATAAAATTAAGGCATCTATGTATAAATAAAAATAATGGTTTGTGTAAAAAGCCCAAGGAAAAAATATATGCATTTATGATACACTTCATTTATCGTCACAAAGGCCTGGGCTTCCCAACATGTCAATTAAAATGAGTCAACCTGCAAGCCTCATCTGGTTAATTAATACTTAGGCTATCACTGTCAGATCCTTTTCTTTGTTACACACTGAAATTTCCAATGAGAAACACCAATTTTCTACCAAACTTCTGGCTTCTGGGGAGCCCAATCTCTAGATTTGCTATTTATATTATTAACAACATTCCTTTATCATATATATGATTTTCTCTCAAACTCTACCTCACATGTATTCTTATGCTAGATCCTAGAAAGCTAAATCAGTTCCTCATCCATTCAACACATATTTAAGCAGCTACACCTGGTCAGTGAAATTGTCTAAGAAGGGGAAATATATATGGAGAAAGAGTAAATAAAGTTAAATGTGGATGATGATCCAAGTAGCCTCTTTTCTCAAAAACTAAATCCCTGATATGAGCAAAAGATGGGAAATATGAATCTTCTGTTCTTTCAGTCAATCCCAGTTCTTGATGCCTTTCAGAGTAAAAACACATTGTTGTGCTGGGAACAATTCTGGGACTTAAAAATACCATTATGTTTTTTCATATAACATGATCCATATACATATATACGGTAACTACACTATCTGGTGCTCAAAGAAAGAACAATGTCCTCCAAATGCTAGAAGGAAAACCTGGCAGTGCTGAAGTTTCTCAAATATGGCAATACACTTTATGGGGATCTTTTTCCAAGTAACTTTTATGTACACATGATTTTTACATTAGATGTTGACTTCAAACCTAATCCTCATAAGATGCTACTCCACTGTGCTAAAACATATAAAGTATATGAGAGGTTACAAAAAGAAAAAAATGACACTTTGAGAAAAACTGAACAGAAGTATAGGAAAGATCAGAGACAAACAAAATTGTTTATGTTTTCACTGCTTAGGAATGATTTCATTACAGAAAAATAATAAAAAGAACAGTGAGCCATAACTAACACCATTACACAGGTTACATGAGGTTTACTGCCTTCTGAGACATATATTCCTTATAAAATTTTGGGTTACCTAAAATAACATATTGTAATAAATAAGTTTTTTAAAATAACACCAATGAACAAAACAGATGAACAGCAGTGTATCCATAATGCATCATCAATTTTTTTATTCATGAAGATGAACTCTAGAACAAAATCAGCACTTACAATTCTTTAATGAATAGTACAGCACCACATAATCAGTTGATTATGCCCCAATGTAAAATCCTCTATTAATTTGGTGAGGTTAGTGCTATTGAAATTGATATACCTCATGTTAATAAGTTCCACAATATTTTTACTGAATGTCCAGTTGATCAGTCAACTTACTTGACTCTCCATCTTCTCCTTTACTAGCAGATCCTGTAAAGAATATGCTTCCATCTTCTGCAACTAAAAGGGCATGAGAGCCATCGTGACCAACTGAAAAGTGTACAATCTTTGGCGATTTTGTAATTGGTAGCTCAACCCATTTTCCTGCTGAAGGACCACCTTGCTTGATTCCAAGACTCTGGTACTTGCCAGTATAATATATCTTGTATATATATAAAAAAAAGAGAGACAGAAAGACAGAGAGAGAGAGAGAATTATAGTACCTTTTGGAGTAGTGTACCATGCTTCACATGAGAAAAAAAAAAAAACTTCCATATCTTACTGAAAAACAAAAATAACCTGAAACCAAACTGTTTTTACACTATTCAACTTCTGTGAGATCAGCAGGAGAGAAATATACATATTTTTCAAAAAGATCCAGTTCTTAATAGCTTTTTCATATCTACTCAGGTATAATCTTTCATTATAAGTCTCCTGAATGGATATGAATAAATATACTTCACAAATATACTCTAATCTCACAACAGTAGGAATTTGATAAAATTCTCAACTGTTTTTCCCAATGTAAAAAAAACCTACATACAAATATACCATAATTGCCTAGTAATTTTAATTTTCAAAATTCTTTTAATTACCTTACTTTAACCTCACACCCATTAGATAAAAAAACTTCCATCTCTATAGATTGACCTCTACAATCTGTGACTTAATTATACTTGCTCCTATTTCCCTCAACTTGTAGTCTCTGTATTTCTGCACATTTACAGAAATTTGCAATAAACGTGTTCATCAAAATGAACTCAAAATGTGAATTCATTCCAACTCAAAAAATTACAAAAAGCTCCATAATTAAAATAAACATTTGTAGGAATGGAACATTTTAAAAAGTTTATAAAGTTTTTCACTCTTATATGTCACAACTTTCTTTTATACTATTTCAACATGAATAAAAGTTCACCATATTAAAATAATAATTTAAAATCAAAAATTTAAATATTATGTTTAAACATGTGAACTATGTAAACTAATCAATTGATTATACCAATTGACTATCTCATAAAGCACAGAATGTTCATTTTTGATCCTAAAGAGTAATTTACCTTTCCACTTGCTGTTTTCATTAGTGCAAACTCTCGTCCTGCACCAAGAATTGCTGACTCCTCATCAAATCCTGTACCTGATAATACAAGACTAATAAATACTACTATATTTTTAATATGAATAATGTAAATCATAATTTCACACTATTTTGAGTGATTAAAAAGTCATCTCAATTAATACCCTTCAAAAACAAGGCTAACAATCACTATGTTGAATCACTATGTTGCACAACTGAAACTAATGTAACATTGTGTGTCAACTACACTTCAATTAAAAGAAAAAACAAGGACGATGAAATGTCATATGCCTAAGTTGGAAAAAAAAAAAAATTAACAATAGATACACTACTCCAAGGAAAAATAAAGTTACCATAAGCTTTTTAATTTGTTTCAAACTAGTGCCAAGTTAATTTTTTAAATATAAAAAAATTTTAAATCCATGTCAGCAATATTCCTTGAATGAATGAATGAATAAATTTTTATTGAGCATTATTAGGTATCAGGCATTACAGAGTGCATGAACCTTATCCTGTCTGATCTTCACAACCATACTGCCTGGTTTACGAATGAAGAAATATAAAGCTTGATGAAGTTAGTCCAGACATAGATTCATTTGGACTTGGACAATACCATGCAGATATTTGAATTAAGGCATATCAGATTCTTTGTTCCATGTTTTTCCACAGAAGAACATTTCATGTAGCTACTCCATGAATCTGAATACATATGTGTGCATACACAGAAAGACCCTTATGCATTTTCAAACTGTAAAACTATTGAGTAAATAATTATATATGACATATTTTATGACTGTCTAATTATACAAACTACTAATTAGTTTATGGGCTTTTTAAATTTAAAAACTGTAATTTCAGTACTTTTCTGTGAAGAATTACAAAAACACTACATAATTAAATAAAATATGCAAAATAAACCACTCATGTCAAGTTTATTAAATTTAATGAGGTAACAGTCAAAAAAGTGGGTCTTGCAAAGAATCCCACAAGCTAAAAATGGCACCATTAAACCTGGAACACCATGGCAAACCAAAATTGAGAGCCTCACGGGAACTAAGGGTCCTAATTACTACTACGACCCTGCAAGAGTACATATACTAAAACTGAGAAATACTCTGTGTGGTTGTCTCTATTTCTGTATCCAAATGAAAGATTATTAATCAGTTTGTTAGGCCAATTACCATTTTCACAATCTATGAGAGCATTCTATGGCTATGTTGAAAATCTGTTCAAGTAACAATCAAAGGTTTCAATGACAGAACTATGTTTATTAATGTAGTAATATTTACAACAAGTTTTCAAAATTTTAAATAACTGAAAAAAGATAGAACATAACAATTAATGATGTCCCTAAATGTTATCTATAATTCTTATCAGATTAAGTTTATTTTCATTTGCTCTACTCAAAATGAAAAAGGGAAAATTATTAGTCATTTCCTTAAAATGGTGTTCATATAGCACACTCTGTTTAAAGGTCTTATTTTCTAGCCACTTATACATATTAATTCATAAGTTGCTTTATAGTAATAGCAAAGTAACCACCAAAATACTACTGCTCAAAACACAATATGAGTTTTCAAAAGAATAAAGAATCTGAAAATTTAAATATGGGAGAAAGGCTTATTTGACTATCTTACTTATAATATGCAAGTCCTTTTCCAGGTCAAATAGTGAGATACCACAGGCATGTAAACATTTTCTGGCCAGTTTAAGTTGTAATTCTTGTTGTAGCACAGGTTCAGTGCTTGTGGCAAATATTCTGACAACAAAGCCATCCTAAAAGAAATAAAACATTCAGAGTAATATGTTGTATAAATTGGTCTTTCAAGGCTTTCTACTGTCTAATTAAGATCAAATAATTTATGAAAAAAGGATTCCATTTACACAGCTACTCATGATTCAGAGTACTTACATCTCTTGAAGCAGCTATCTGATTAATATATTCTCCATCAGTGAATAAAATATTTTGACCTTCAGTGTGGCAGTCTGTACAAAAAGAGGAAAAAGTAATTATATTACAATATAAATAAACAGCTCACAAAATGACTTTACACCTCTGTTGAAGTTCTCCACGCAATAAGGATAAACTTAAACTTAAAGGAATACTGTGCTTTTTAATAAAGAATTACAAATTAGCAGAAACTAAATAATTCAACTATTATTACTTACTACATTTTGTGCTTACACTTATAAATCTTCCATAATCAAGGACCTGAAAGCCCACCTAATTTCAAAATGAATTAGTATTAGATGTAGTCTGATAATAAACATGCATCATGATGAACAAACTATAATATTGGTTATAATCATTTCAATACAATCACATGCGATGTAGCAACACTCTACCCTCTGACATACATCACAGTCATTAGTGTCACAGAAAAATACAGATAGACCTAAAAGCTTCTGCATTTGAGGTCTATGGTATCCAATTACAGATATCCCTTGCTTTATTACACAGAACTGGTTATGCAGTTCCCACTTAGAAGTTTAATAGTTATTCCCAGCATTTTTAGAATTTTACATGCTATACATTTGTGTGTGTGTGTGTGTGTGTGTGTGTGTGTGTGTGTGTTTTAAGTAAGCTCAAGGCCCAACATGGGGCTTGAACTCACGACCCCAATATCAACAGTCACACGCTCTACTGATCGAGCCAGCCAGGAGCCCCATAGCATGCTATACATTTTTAAATGGTCACCTGCTTCACAGAACAAACACATCTAAGCTTATGTATTTCCTCTGTCTGAAAGCGCTCACATATTTTGGCTGGAATAATGTGCTTTGTCAATACTGTACGTATCTCTGTGGAACAGTGCATATATACTCTGATCAAAATAATGCACAAGTGCCATTGTAACAAGGGATACCAGTATTACAGAAGGACCACTGGGACATGTGTTAGTGATTGCTACTAAATAACATGAAACTACAAGCAAAATCAACATCTAAGTATAAACTGTATCCTTTTGGAAAAACAAATATTCAGCAAGCAAGTATAAGAGCACACACACTTCCCAAAATAACTGCAGAGAACTAGGATGAATGTCTCCATTAATTACAACACACACAAAAAATAATATTTCATTTCTATTTGCACCTGAATCAACAAAACATAAAATTCTGGTTTTGGAATGCAGTAATGGAGCCCACCCAAATAAGCTGGATTACTCCATATCTTTGCCCAGGAGCTTCATACTAGCATACTTCCTTATTATAAATATGCAAAACACAGGCAGACCCTTACCAAATAGAGAATTCAGTGATCACAAACTGGAAATAGAAACTGGGAGACAAGGCCCACTGGTAGCCCAAGAGACTTGGTAATCAAAGAGAGGAGAAATCGAAAGAAAGAGTTCCTAGTCCACTGTACAGAATACAAAGAGGCGCAAGAAAGATGCTTCTCAAGCTCTAAGCAGTAAGATTTTAAACTAAAAAGCAAAGAAGAAAAACTCATTATAATTTCAGATAAATGCAGGGGTGAGGAAGTGAAGCGGCGCAAGAAGATTGGCAAAAATTCTCATGATCTGAGGCAATCTGTCACCAGACATGGAGAGTAAATGACATAAGGGTACAATATAAAAGATATGCCAACATATAAAGGCTAAAATGACAACAGAAAAAAAGTGTTCTAAGTTCTTCAATGCTAGGTTGAAAATAACTCATCTATAAGTTAGAATCTAAAGACAGGTTAGAACATGAAGCTCAAGGAATTACCAGATTTGTGTCAATTTTAAATATGGCATATTCATTATCATCTATGAACCTGACAATTTATTTCTGCTTCTTCTGGATGTGAAAACTAACAAGTTGCCCCCAGCTAGGGGGAAAAAAGTGCTATTGAAGAAACTGCAGTCCAGATCAAAGAAATGGAAAAATGATGATAGGCTTCCTCAGGCTTGAGGGCAGGTCTTCCTGCTGCATGATTTCAAAAAGATCTTCTCCTTATCCTTTCTTTATCCAGCATGTAATGTTACAAGACAGCATCTTCAGGAAAATATCTGCCAGTTAGGAAGACACACGGCACAGGACTGTCCTCCCAAAGTTTGGTTCATTCTTCACCTTGAATATGGTACGTATTTATGAAACACAGAAAGCCACACTTGTACTGTTAAAAGTTGCATTTCATGTTAAATGATGTAGAGTGATTTAAACTGAACAAAAACATTAGCAAGTCATTTTTTATCATGTTGGAATAAATAAAACAGCTATAGGGAGGCCATTTTCAAATGATCTTCTCAGTCACAATCTTTATTAATTGATCAGCATTTCTCAGTAGTACATCTTTATATTAGTATTCATCTGTTGGGAGGGGTAGTGTATCTAAGAATTTTTCTTCCAGGACATTATTCTAAAATAACACGCACAAAGAGTGACAGGTATGCTCATTACAGTGTAATTTATATGGTAAAAAATTGGAAGGAACTTCCATTCCAATATATTAATCAATGAAATATACTTTTTAATATTAAAATGATATTGTGAAGGACTATTTAATGGTCTGGAAATATATTCAGAATATTAAGTGAAAGGGATAGGTTAAAAAAGCATTAGACAGCATACGACCTCTTTTTTATAACACTGTCCATTCATACATAGAAAAAAGACAGGATATTTACCAATATGCTAACAGTGTTTATATATGGGAAGTGGAGTTACAATTAGTTTTTTTTTTGCTTATATGATACTTATACAATAAATGTGATTATTTTTAATATAAGTATATATGTGTGTGTATATACATATATATGGGGATGCAGGTAATTATTTTAAAATTATCATTATCATCACCATCATCACCAGAGACATGGTTCATCCAGGACTTGTAGTGATTTAAAAAAAGAAAAACAAAACAAAACAAAAACCTACAGGTGTATCTGAAAACAGTTATTTACAAAATGGCTTTAATAAGTTATCTGTTTTCCAAAGTAGCTTTTTTTGTGAAACACACATGAAATGTGGCATTTACCTTAACACGGTGTCATGTTAAGGTATATATATATGCATAGCAATGTTCGAATAAATGTTTGATGAAGTCATAAGAATATTTTAAAAATTAACAACCAGCTTGGGAGCAATTATCCTCCCCAATGTATTCTTCAGAAGTAGTTCTCAATCATTTTCAGATGGTCAAGTGCTTAGAAGTAATATTGCTGCTTTCCATGAAATTATTGATACACACATTAAACATTTAAGATTTTAATATAAGCAAACTCCTACATTATGCATTAAAGGTATTTGCAAATTCAAGGACCTTATAAGGGATAATGTATTATGCATCTGCCCAGTGTTCCACAAAATTTAAGATCCACTGCCCCAGAACTTAAGACAATGATTTAAGTGATAAATACAGTGAATTAATTGATAAATATGTATGTGCAACCTCAAAATTAAAGCAAATGAATTCTGTCCAAAGTGCCTTATCAGAGTAGTATTAAAAAGTATAAATGATGGAATTAAAAAAAATTCCTAATCCATTTAAAATCTGTGTCTGAAAACTCTTTATAAAAAAGAGGAAAACCTAAAGTGCACTGTTGTTAAAGAAAAAATAAAAATTAATAGAGGCTTCCTTCATACCAAGTTATATGAGAGCCAGAGTCATCCTATTATTAGGAGCAACAAAGTAACCTCACACCCCCTAATTCAGCAGCTGAAACTATCTTGGTGGGTGAGGGTAGGGGATCAGGCTGTAGATGGCCAGTGATTGGAAAACAAATATTAAAACACTTTATACAATATTGCCAATGTCTGTTTTCCTCACATGCATTAACTTCATATAGACTATAAAATATTTTGTATGTCAAGATTTTTTTCAGCCTATTTGTAAGCAAGCACTATTCCTGGCTAATCACTTTTTATGTGTCCAAATGGCCTAATATGCACATCTCTTAAAATCACCTGTGAAGAAAACAAATGACTAGTTGAATAACATACCTGGTAACATTACTGTACCATCTTGTTCCAGTGTTTCAGGGCTTATTCTTATGGCTGTCATGCTGTGGTTATTAACATCTCTATACAATAAATAACCCTGAAAACAACAAAAAATTTTGCTGTGTTATGTGTTAAAATATTTCTTTCAGTAGCTACTTAGCAGAAAAAGTAGTCATACAGGTCTGTCTGTATAGTTTTTTGAGGTATGGTAATATGTCAATATTGATATCTAAAACAGATTTAAGATTAAAAATATAAGAACATGGGTATGCTTTAGTAAGAGGAGGAACTGTACACTACTGGGTATCAATTTGACCTATTACATTCTCAGATACCTACATTAGATACACCACCCAGGACAGCATAGACATTTTGTTCAAATTATTTTATCACTTGCCAAGTAAATAAGAGAAATGACCACTGTTATTTTAACAAATGTTTTAAGGAAAAATAGCTAAAATATTTTGGTTAATATTTAGAAACAAATAGGGTAGCGGTTTTAGATGGAATGATATGCCACTGAACATATTACCATGTCCTTATTTCTTACATAAAATACTATAGTGGCAAATAAAAATTTGATGAGACGTTTTGAACCAGGTTAACTTTTAAGAGACAATCACTGAGTAATTAGACATATAAAATTTAATTTCAAAATCTCCCCAATAGTCGATATAGCAGAATTATTTTTCGTATCAACAATTTCTTTAATTTTCAAAATGCTTTCAAATATCTTTTATCATTTGATGATGACAATAAGCTGTGAGCTGGGCAATACAGGTATGCAGGGATATCTTTATTATATATCCTTCCACAAGGGAGCTTGGACTTTACCTCTCAGGAAGGGACAGTATGGAAATAAACCTGGCCCTTTGTCCATCCTTCATCTGCTTCTCTCCATGGGAGGTACAGTAAGGTATCTGATTGCTGACACCCATTTGGTCACATTAGTCAGGTGATGAGATCACAGCATTAAGGAAGCAACACAGGCCTAGTTCTTTTCTCTTTGGTGATACTTTGCATGATCCTCCATATAGGTAGCTGTTCACTGGGCAGGCCACACACTGTTCCCCGGAGGTACTGATTTAGACTTAAAATGAAGGGTCTAGTGACAAGAAGCTCTAATTTGGACTCAGGTCACACAGATACATTCCCAATTCATGTTTGCTAATGGTAGTGGTGGTGTCTGATTCTTATCTAGAGATCCACTTAAACAAAATTCCAACAGAAGACATTTTTATGCCCATTTTATAGCTAAATAACAGAGGATCAAATAAGTTAACTGAGGTGTCCAAAGTCACACAGCTAGTAAGGATCAGGGCCAGAACTAAAAGTAAACCTCTTATGAATTCTAAGCCAATGTTCTTTATATTATACTGTATCATTGTTATTAGCCATATTATTAAAAATACACCGTATCTGTTTAAACAGAAGTGACGTTATTTATTGATCAAACAAGTACAAGCCACATGTTCTAAAAGACAGGAAAGAAAAGTTTGGTTTATTATGGATATTCTCTTACCTGAGCATACCCTAACCAAGACTTTTTTTCTTTTCTGTTTCTGATGCGAGATGTAGAATTATATATATGGCCCTGCAAAGTAACAAAAAAGTTAGCCCATCCACAGTTTCGTAATTAATAATCAATGAAAAATAACACAAATGGATGACATTTAATACTTATGTTTCCATCATGACTTTCAAAGAAATATTATTACATCAAAATTAAATAGTACTCTAAAAATGAAGCTGAAAACAAAACACAATTCAGGATGGACATAACTTCTGCTATAATTAAGAACTATAAGGAATCACATTACCCTAACTGTTCCACTGTATCCAGAGCCTATTTTGTATAATCCATCCTTGCATAACAGATAAAGAAAAAATCCATCATTCTGAAGTAGACATTGATCATCTTCATCAACGGATATTTCTTTTAATGGCCACTTGTGCATTAAAGCTGCTTTCTTAATGCCATTGCTAAACCAGTCCTGAATTTGGATTTTTCCCACCAATACTGCCTGTACACTTCTCTGTAGGGAATTTAGTATCGTTGGCACCTATTTAAAAGACAAGAAATAAATAGGTATTTTTAAATGTCGCAAACACAAAACAGACAAAATAAAGATACTTCAGTGATACATCATCATTTATGAGAAAATAAACTGTTCAGAATGATCATGGTTTGGCACATCAGTAAAAACTATTAAGTAGACGTTTATCTATAAGAAGCAAATCTCAAGCAGCCCAAGATAAAAATGTCAAATTCAAAGAATATTAACTTGCATTTCTGGCTGAAAACACTGAAATATGCATCTTTCTCCAAGACACCCAATAACCAGTACTGCCTATGATTTCAAGCTTTGTGGATGGAAACATACTAGATTAGTAAAAAGTATGAACACTGGATATAAATAAAATTATGTTGGATTAGAATACACACAAGCCAAAAAATCTTTTGTAGGATATGCATAATTATTAATACCCTTCCTGATAACAAAGCACAAATTTAAGCTGAAGAGAATGGTGTGGTATGGCTTCTACAGATGAAACAAAATTTCCAATGTTTCTCTTCCACCTTGCTTCTCCATTATTACTAATGCCCATCAACATCAACAATATTCCATGATATGAAAACTCATTTGTGTTAATTGTGTATTCATTCAACCTTCATTTATCATTGGATATCAATATTTATCAAAGACCTGCCGAATACCTGGCACTGTAACTGAGTCGTCAACAGTCACCAGCATGGGACCAGCATTCTGCTAGCAGAGGAAATTCTGTTCCTCATCTTTTGTCTCTCTTTTACCACATCCAACAACATAGCCAGACCCCATTGTCCAACACGGCAGCCATTAGCCACATGTGACTACTGAGCTCTTGAAATGTGGTTAGTGCTCTAAATACAAAATACACACTAGATTTTGAAGACTTAGTATAAAAACAAGAATACAGAATCTTAATAATAATATTACATTGATTACACATTGAAATGAATTTTTTGGATATACTGAGTGAAATACATCATTAAAATACATAATTAACCACACCTGCTTCATTTTACCTTGTTAATGTGGCTAATAAAAATTTTTAATTATACACGTAGACTACATTATATTTCTATTGGGCAGCATTCTGTAGAGGGAAGAGCTTTCACAGGGATAAGTGACCCACTGTTCACAGATACATTCTCCTCCCCTTCCAGTTCTAAGGCCTCTGACTCACCCAAAATAATTTATACTATATGTATAGATAGTATAAATATACATATAATAGAATTATACATATAACCTATACATAGTTGAATACTACAAATTCTCTCCCTAGAAGCAGTTATATTAAACTTACAGGTGTTTTATCTAGAATCACTATCCACATTTCCATATAAGATGCCAAAGCTTCCATTGTTAATTTTTTTGTTTCAGATACTTTCTCTGTTGGTGTCTATTATGAACGATGATGCCCCTACTCCATCCCAAATCCTCAAAATTGAGCTATTATAATAATTTCTGGTTACATTAGTATTCAAAGGTCATTCACTATGACTGTGTAATCATGGTTCATGAACCACTGTTTAACATACATTTCCCTCTTGTGTAATTTTTCTTTTTTTGGTTAAGTCAACAATTGCCCTATTTTTGCATTTGCTAAGTTTGCTCTATACCTACTCCTAAGTGTTCCCCATGCTCCTCTCAATAAAGTCACAAACACATCATTTCTGCTTTTCGCGCTTGGCAACACCCCTCATGAAACCCTGCTCTGACCTAGACTAAGGAAGAGGCAGGCATAGAAGTTAAAATTATTCCATATCTTGCATGTGGCAAAGCATCTTCATCATCCCTCAAACATGACTGCCAGCTGAGCTACGTGTAGTAGACATCATCTTCTCTCAGAACGTGGAACGCACTGTTATCTTTTATGCCAGTGCTGCTTTTGAGAAGTCGCCCGATGCCATTCTGCTTGACCTTTGTTACATAATTGGTCTTTGCTCTCTGGAAGCTTTATTGTCTGTTAATTAACAGTGTTCTGAAATGCAAAGCTCTATCTTGGTGTGGGTCTTTTTTCATAACGAATGCTGGGCACTCAGTGTGTGTTCTGTCAGTCTGAACATGTGTATCTTCAGGGGACAGGAATTTTCCTTGTAAGATTTTTAATTTCCTTCTCTCTGCTTGAATACCTATTAGGTATTACATTTCCTGGTTAAATCCTCCAGTTTTATTTTATATCACCTGTTTTCTCTCTCTTTTCTATTTTCTGGACACTGCTTCAACCTGATCTTCTAACTCTTCTACTGATTTTATTGTT
Source organism: Phoca vitulina (assembly GCF_004348235.1). Lineage (NCBI taxonomy): Eukaryota > Metazoa > Chordata > Mammalia > Carnivora > Phocidae > Phoca > Phoca vitulina. The sequence continues at coordinate 30,016,874 of NW_022589708.1, read as the reverse complement.
GCTATCTTAACTTATAAAAATTCTTTCCTGTTCTCTAAGTTTTTTTTTAAAAAATAGAATACTGATGTTTCTATTATCCTTCATCAAAATATTAATCGGTTTTCTTAGAGCTTCTTCTGTTCTCTATATTCTTTTTATCCAAATTATCTATTATCTTTTACTATTATTGTTCTTGATTTGGGGGATCTCTTTTTCATGTTAGCCTAGTGATACTTGGTTGTACACTTTTTTTTGGTTGCTGCACTGTTTTATTTATTTTTTTGTTATTTTTTTTAATATTTCAAGTTTTTATTTAAATTTTAGTTAGTTAACATATAGAGTAATTTTAGTTTCAGGAGTAGAATTTAGTGATTCATCACTTACAGATGACACCCAGTGCTCATCACAACAAGTGCCCTCCTTAATACCCATCACCCATTTAGCTCATCTTCCCCACCCACCTCCCCTCTAGCAACCCTCTGGTTTGTTCTCTATAGTTAAGAGTCTATTTAATGGTTTGCCTCCCTCTCTCTCTCTCTGTTTTTTTCTTTCCCCTATGTTCATCTGTTTTGTTTCTTAAATTCCACATGAGTGAAATTATATGATATTTGTCTTTGACTGGCTTATTTCACTTAGCGTTATACTCTCTAGATTCATCTATGTTGTTGCAAATGGCAACATTTTATTCTTTTTGTTGGCTGAGTAATATTCCACTGTATTATACGTGTAATATACCACATCTTCTTTATGCATTCATCAGTTGATGGACACTTGGGCTCTTTCCATAATTTGGTTATTGTTGATAATGCTGCTATAAACAGCAGGGTGCATGTGCCCCTCTGAATCAGTACTGGGTAATCACCTAGTAGTGCAATTGCTGGGTCATAGGGTAGCTCTATTTTTAACTTTTGAGAAACCACCACACTGTTTTCCAGAGTGGCTGCACAAGCTTGCATTTCCACCAACAGTGTAAGAGGGTTCCCCTATCTCTGCATCCTTGCCAACATGTTACTTCCCGTGTTGTTAATTTTAGCCATTCTGATAAGTGTCAGGTGGTCTCTCACTGTAGTTTTGATTTGTATTTCCCTGAGGATGAGTGATGTTGAGCTTCTTTTCATGTGTCTGTTAGCCATCTGTATGTCTTCTTTGGAAAAATGTCAATTCATGTCTTCTGCCATTTCTTAACTGGATTATTTGTGTTTTGAGCTCAAACTCATTCTACAAGGCCAGCATTACCTTGATTCCAAAACCTGACAAAGACCTCACTAAATAGGAGAATTACAGGCCAACATTCCTGACGAACATGGATGCAAAAGTTCACAACAAGATACTAGCATATCAAATGCAACAGGACATTAAAAGAATCATTCACCATGATCAAGTAGGATTTATTCCTGTGCTGCAAGAGTGGTTCAATCTTCACAAATCAATGTGATACACCACATTAATAAAAGAAAGGATAAGAACTACATGATCCTCTCAATAGATGCATAAAAAGCATTTGACAAAATAACAGCATCAATTCTTGATAAAAATCCTCAACAAAGTAGGAATAGATGGAAAATACCTCAACATCATAAAGGCCACATACGAAAGACTCCCAGCTAATATAATCCTCAATGGGGAAAAAACAGATTTTCCTCTACAGTCAGGAACAAGACAGTGATGTCCACTCTCGCCATTATTACTTAATAGAGAACTGGAAGTCCTAGCCTCAGAAATCAGACAACAAAAAGAAATAAAAGGCATCCAAATTGGCAAGGAAGAAGTCAAACTTTCACTACGCACAGATGACATGATACTATGTAGAAAACCTGAAAGACTCCACCAAAAAATTGCTAGAACTGATACATGAATTTAGTCAAGTCACAGAATACAAAATCAATGTACAGAAATCTGTTGCATTTCTATACAGCAATAATGAAGCAGCAGAAAAAAGAAATCAAGGAATTGTCCCATTTATAATTGTACCAAAAACGATAAGACACCTAGGAATAAACCTAACCAAAAAGATAAAAGATATGTACTGTGAAAACTACAGAACACATGAAAGAAATTGAAGAGGACACAAGGAAATGGAAAAACATTCCATGCTCATGGATTGGAACAACAAATATTGTTAAAATGTCTATACTGCCCAAAGCAATCTACACATTTAATGCAATCCCTATCAAAATACCCACTAGCATTTTTTACAGAACTAGAACAATCCTAAAATTTGTATGGAACCCCAAGACTCCAAATAGTCAAAGCAATCTTGAAAAAGAAAAGCAAAGCTGGAGGCATCCAATTCCAGACTTCAAGCTGTATTACAAAGCTGTAGTCATCAAAACAGTATGGTACTGGCACAAAACAGACACACTGATCAATAGAACAGAACAGAAAACCCAGAAATGGACCCACAACTATATGGTCAACTAATCTTTGACAAAACAAGAAAGAATATCCAATGGAGAAAAGACAGTCTCTTCAACAAATGATGTTGGGAAAATTGGACAGCCACATGCAGAAGAATGAAACTGGACCACTTTCTTACACTATACACAAAAATAAATTCAAACGAGAGGAAAGACCTAAATGTGAGACAGGAAACCATCAAAATCCTAGAGGAGAACACAGGCAACAACCTCTTTGACATCAGCCATAGCAACTTCTTACTAGACATATCTCTGGAGGCAAGGGAAACAAAAGCAAAAATGAACTACTGGGATTCATCAAGATAAAAAACTTCTGCACAGGAAAGGAAACAATCAACAAAACTAAAAGGCAACCATCAGAATGGGAGAAGATATCTGCAAGTGACATATGTGATAATGGGTTAGTATCCAAAATCTATAAACATGCCAAACTCAATACCCAAAAAACATATAATCTGGTTGTACACTTAGTTTTAAGAGTAAGCTACTAAAAAAAATGGTAGGAAGCTTGGTATGAATGGAGAGGATTTGACAGATCACCTGATTTGAGCTCACCTCAAAACGATCACACTAAGATTGAGCGTTTCATTGGAGGACCCCCCTCCAAATGTCTGCATTTGTGGGTCTTTTCTCACTCTTTGTCCAGAGAAGAATCTGCCAGTCTTTTTCCTAGAAGCTATAATAAGTCTTATGGCCACTGTTCTGGAAACTTAGTGAGGATTAAGAAATTTCATCACCAATACAAAGACTTTCATTAAATCTCCATTTTCAGTCTACCTCCTAATTCCACTCTCAATTGTGGCTAGTTTCCCCTGGCCTCTCTGGCTCTTTAGACAGCAAACCTATCTCTCTGGGGGATGAGAGGACAGTTGCTTGGCTACGAAGGGCAAAAAAACGGCTCTGGGGTTCTCTACTTTTCATTATACAGATTTCCAATCAATTTATAGCTCTTGCCCTCACCACCACTTTCTAGGTACCTATTACTTCCAATTCCAAATCCTATCTGGAGTTTTAGGTGAAAATCAACTTACTTTCCATGGGCATTAGCCTCTTAAGGAACTTAAATTTACGCTTTCCCCAATTTCTAGTTTTCAAAAATATGTCCCATTCTTAAAAGTTTATACTTTAAAAAAAAATTCCTTTATTAGAACCTTAGTGGACATTAGGGAGGAGCAGAAATTAACATGTTTCTTCAACATGACTCTATTTCTCTCATGCTTTCTAAAGAGTACTTAAGTTGTTTTTATTTTTTTAAAGATTTTATTAATTTATTTGACAGAGAGAGACACAGTGAGAGAGGGAACACAAGCAGGGGGAATGGGAGAGGAAGAAGCAGGCTTCCCGCTGAGCAGGGAGCCCGATGCGGGGCTCGATGCGGGGCTCAATCCCAGCACCCTGGGATCAGGGCCTGAGCCGAAAGCAGCCACTTAACAACCTTGAAAAAGAAAAGCAAAGCTGGAGGCATCCAATTCCAGACTTCAAGCTGTATTACAAAGCTGTAGTCATCAAAACAGTATGGTACTGGCACAAAACAGACACACTGATCAATGGAACAGAACAGAAAATCCAGGCTCCCCTAAAGAGTACTTTGTTTCTACTAACTCCAAATGATGGTGCCTTTTTTTCTATGTGCTTTTTGTTTGTGAGCTCAGATGGGTTTTGTCTGTGATAAGCCTTTGAAGCTTGGAGTTCATTCCTCCAAAAAGGATTTTAGTCTCCTTCAATAATAAGGTACTTCATGGTACTATCATCCCTGCCCTACTTTAAACTCTCAGCTTAAGCTTTTTGGAACAAGATAAGTAATATGCATTTGAATCCTGAAAGAATTTGAGATGTTAGAGTTATACATTCTTGGGGAAGATTTTTCTCCCTCCACCCATAGCCTGGCCAAGACAGTTCTGTGACATGAAGTGGTTGGTGGAATGGCGCCAAATCATGAGGAACATTGTAAGCCATGTTAAGATAATAGGCATTATTTAATACGGTGTTTGGGCTGGAGAAAGGGATGCAGGGATGGGGCAGGTCTATAGAGAACCTTAGCTTTTGATTCAGGGGATCTAGTCGTGCACAGACTAGTGCATATTAAGCAAATACTACAGGCAGTCAGACAGATATGCACAAAAGTCTTGTCTCTGTTAGCTGGAAGCTCTAAATACTGTAACTATACCAAACTTCTTTCAGTCGTCAGTATTCCACTCTTACTCTTAGCTTCCTGGCTTAGCACATGGATACCAAGAACATTCTCCCTCCACATCCCCAACACTAACACCTCCTCTGGCCAATTCAACTCATCATTTAGACTTCACCTCATATCCTCTGAGATGAGTCTACAGACAAAAATAAATCACACGATGCCTAATAAGCTCATGTGTTTATGGTCACTCTATTTTTAAAAATTTGGTGTATGATATGTAAATGTTTGTGTTATTTCACTAAAATTTAAGAATTATTTGTGTATTTTAAGCATGTGTTTAAATTAAAATTTTGCCAAACCTCAAAGCACAGCTGCAGAACAGTTTTGAAAACCACTGCATTAGAGGAACTTCAAAATAATTAAGGATCATAAAAAGGGAAAAGAAGATTTCAGGCAGGGCAGAAAGGGAAAAGAATAAGAATAGAAATCTAGAGTAAGGGGATTGCTCATGTTTGACAAGGAGAGTTCAATATTGCTGAATTAAGTCCAAGAAAATGACCCACATACCCCTTCGCTATCTTTGGCCTGCTAATAACAGGATTGAAGCAGCCCTTCCATCTGTTCTGGAGGTTGTCCAAGGGGCCCGTGAAGAGCACATAACAGAGACTTAAAACTGTAACTTCTTACTCACTTTCCAGAACAATCCAAAGGAATTAAATCAAGTTTGCTTTTAGGAGAATTATATTTCCCACCACTAACAACAATAAAGAGCTTAGTCCACAATCAAGATATTAAAAGCTTAAAATGTTCTATGTAAAGATGAAGCAGCTCAGAAACAAATCAACTCATTAAAAGACTACATTTGATCCTTGAACAATGCAGGGGTTAGGGGCACTGACAATACTTAATTCTGGGAAAGATGGGAAGTCGGGGAGAGCACAGAACAAGACAATGCAAAGAGGTGGCTGGGGTGCTGACACAAAGACCAGCTTAAAGATTAAAGAGTTTTTGCCAAATTTCATTTTATTACTTTTATATATTGTGGATTACTTATATATCAACCTTGGATAGATCAAACCACTCTAATGAGTGAGAAAAAGCAGGGCACTCCTACTGACAGAAATTAAGGTGAAATTCCAACTTGGCATCTTATAACCCTCTCAGCAGCTATAAATGAAATACCTGTATTGTTTGGCAAGCGTGGCTGCCATTGTTGGTGAGGATAGCAGAGATGGCCTGAAGTGTCCTTCCTGTTTCTCCCCAAGAAGCCACCAGACTAAAGAGGCAAGCACAGGAAAGCGCTGTCAGAGACTGGCCTGTGCTGTCATTCATTCCAGTACTTCGAACTGTGATTTCCAAAAGGAGCTGGAAGAGAGACTCTGTGGATAAAATAAAACTCAATTATATTCATTCGACATACAAAACATTTCATGCGTCTATTTATTTATACCTTGCCTCATTATAAAAAAAATATTTAAGGCACCTAGAACACTTACTTTGCATTAGTTCCTTTCTAGTTACCCTTTTCCCCGAAAAGTTAGAATATTTATAATAAAAAGGACCTTAGAGAACATTTAGTTCAACCCTTTATTTTTGTAAATAAAAAAATGGAATCTATCCCAGGTTGTTTAAAAGAAAGTTGTCTTGAGGCATTCACGCATTCAAGAAATATTCTCTCGAGTAACAGGCTACTCACTGCACTCATGTTACCTTTTAGAGTGGGAAGAATACAAGCTTCTTAAAATGTTAATATAAGTGCCCCCAAAAATTATGTATTTGCAAAACAAAAGAATACATAAAACACATGCTATAATTTGTTTTAATGTAAAGTTGCTTTATTGCTAACATAATAGCAGTTTATATTTTTATTATAAAGAGAGTATGTAATTCATTTTATACCCTAGAAAAACCTCCTAGTCAATAGGACAGATGCCCTCCCCCTTTAATGGACAATGAAATTGAGACAGGGAGATAAAGAGATTTTCCCTAAATGATAAAGCCATCTAGTGGCAAAGATGGTAAAGTAACACCTGAACGTTCTATGGCCATGAAAAGCTTCCACACAAAATTCCCTAAACAACTCTGCCCAAGACTGAATCAATAGACTTCCAGGTATTTCGTCTGCAGAAGGGAAGGGAAATTTGAAAATCCTTATACCGAGTGAGCGCTCAAGATAGAAAGAAACAGTCAGAAAAAGACTGCAAAATTGAGGAAGATGAAGAAAGGGAGAGGGAAAAAGAGCAAGAGAAAGAGAATTCGTGTACTGCAACTCTCTGAAAACTAAAAGGCCATGTGTGGTTTACTCGCTAACTCACAGAAAGTTAGCCTTCCTCTGTCTCTCCCTCATCTCCTGTGTCTCTCATCCCAGTTAAGCCCGTCACTTTCGATTCCTAATGCCTCCCCCGCTTGCTCCATCTCACGACCATCTTCCCAATCCATGCTATCACCACCTTGGAATTGGACTACTACAAAGTGTTCATAAATTAGCTCCTACCTTCACTTTCGCCCCTTTATAGCCAAACAGAATTTTTAAACCAAAAATGTGTTTTTTTATTTAAAATCTGTTCACTCCTTTGTTAGTTCGTTCCTGCTCCTCTTCCTTCTTTCCGTTCTCCCTCCCTTTCTTCACTTGCCTGTACATCCTTCAGTCTTTCCTTCCCTTTGCCCTTCCCTTCCAACTATCCTTCTTTCCCCTCATCCTTTCATCTGTCCTATCTCCATTTGTCCATCCTTCCTTCCATCATTATCCTTCTGCCCCTTCATCTTTTAATTACTCAGCAAATATTTACTGAATTCCTCCTGTACATGAAAAACTATTCTAGGTTGTGGTAGTACTGTGGCAAACAAGACAAAGAATGCCTGTCATCAAAAGAGTTAGATTCAGGTGGAAGGGAACAGTATAAGTGCCATAAAATAAAGAACTTTTTTTAAGCATAAGGAAATAGTGACTTTCCATTTCTCCTAGAACAATAGCCACCAGGATCCTTTAACATGGCCTATGAAGCTCCACATGGTCTAGTCCCTGACTCCCTCCTCACCTATGGCAAAGCCCTGCCGCCCTTCACTCTCCACATTCTAGCCAGTCATTCTCCTTCCTGTCCCAGAGACTCCCTGCATGCTGTCCTCTCTGCCTAGAAAGGTAGTTAACGTCTTCCTACTCATCCTTCAAATCGCTGATGTCTCATCTTCAAGGAAGCATGTTACGGATTCCCAGAACTCCTTCTACTGTCCCCCATACTATTTACCCAATCTGCAATCACACGTGTCCAACTGTCTGATGCTAAGTCCCATAATAACAGCAAGAATGTCTGTACTGATCACCCCTGAATTATACGCTTTTGCACAGAACACAAGAGATACTTTTATTTACGTGAATACTTAAGAACATATATTCCAACCTTAAAATGAACAGAAAAACAGATGTAAGAAGAATGATTTTTTTTTTTAACTAGACAATTTCTAAATCAAAATCTATTTGCTAAGAGAAGAAGCTTGGTGTATAATAATCAAACTACCCTGACAGTAAGAGTGATACATATATACCTATATTTTTATGAATAACATGAAAAAAAACCCAAAGTGTATTAATGTGATTATGCTATTAGATCAAAGAAAAAACAGAGATAGATTTCAATAGAAATTTAGTTTTTTTTTGTTTTTTTTTTGTTTGTTTCTTTTTTTAAAGATTTTATTTATTTGAGACAGAGAGAATGAGAGAGAGAGAGCACATGAGAGGGGGGGAGGGTCAGAGGGAGAAGCAGGCTCCCTGCCGAGCAGGGAGCCCGATGCGGGACTCGATCCAGGGACTCCAGGATCATGACCTGAGCCGAAGGCAGTCGCTTAACGAACTGAGCCACCCAGGCGCCCCAGAAATTTAGTTTTAAACAGCCAAACTACATCTTTGAGCTAATTAAACAAAATAAGAAATATAAAGTGATGGTAAATCCCTCAATAGAAAAATAAATCAAAGCGGTGAAGAGATCAGAAGTAAACCCTGAAAGGATAAAAGAGAGACCAAAGAAGTACAGCAGCATCTGAAACTGTTAACAAGAAAACAAAAACAAAAACAAAACCAGACAAATTAATCAGGTGAAAGTTTTGATAGAAGATGATTAAGCTAAAGCACACATGATAATTTCAAAAACAGTATTATGAACAAGATCTGTTTTGAAAAGAATAAAGGAAAGGGAGTATTTATATATAGACTGGATACAAAATAAGATGTGTAACAACTGATAAAAGACAAGGGTATGCCAGGAGATCTAGGAAAAAGAAATGATCAGCATGTTATTCAAAGTAATAAACAGGATATACAGGTTTTAGTGGATATTTTAAATATTTCAATTATTTGTTAATTGACAAATCAGAGCTAAGAACAGCAAAATATTCTTAAATCAATTAAATAAATAAAAGCTTTAGTAAGATGCTGTGATGCCAAGTAACATATCACAATAGCAATATGATCATTGGTGTTACCATAACAATAATCAACAACGTGCCATATGACAGCTTTTATTTAGTAGTATAGTAGTATTTAACAACATGGAGTGGGGGAGGGTATTGTTTTTCTTAAATCTTCAGCTTGTTTTCCTGGCAAGCACTCCCCTCACCCACTAAACCAAACAAAAAATCAATCAAACACAAAAACTGATTCCCTCCCCTCCAAAAAACCACAACCAAAACAAAACCAGTATGACACGTAATTAGGTTCTTGCATGTGGATCTAATAAACAGCAAATAACCAAGTTGGAAAAAAAGATCAAACTCTAGTCCAGACCAGCAGTGTGGTCCCCAGGTGAGCTGCACTGGCACATTACCCAGAAATGTATTCTAAATGCAAATTCTTGGGCTCCATGCCAAATCTACTGAATCAGAAACTCCACAGATAGGACCCACATGACTCAGACATGAACTAATGCTTGAGATTTAGAAAACTCTAGACTTTCAAGGCCCATGGTTAGCATCAGAGAAAAACAACAGCCAATTTCAAACTTATGGCCCATCTCTATTTCTATTCCTCAAGAGCTCCTAACTTGCTTACTGGATTATGTGTTGAACCTTTATCAGTAACACGAAAGGCATGTATTCAAAAAATCCAAATACATTTTACAAAAAGCAAACGTATTTACTTATTGGAAGTTGCTACTAATTCAAAAGCATTATCTATAACAAAAATTGATTTTTATTTACAATGAATACAGAAGAAATGCCCTCTGTTGGGAAACTAGATGTGCTGTTTTGGGTTGGTAGCATCTGGTTCCACTCTTCCCATTTTTTTAACTACCCAGAATAACACATAAAGTTAGAGAAAGTCAGTGTTCACTATTTTGGCCTAAGGTTTAACAAGAACGGCTTAAGTTAATAGTAACTATAAGGCTTGGGATTATTTCTGGGTTCCAACGATTAATGTTTTGCTTTTTCCCCATCCTCACAATAATCAAGAAATGTCTGTGCGTGAATTGTAAGTCTTAAACTATAACTCTAGTAGAACATAGCAAAATACCTTAAAATTTATACCCCTGCTGTTTTAATACCATAATTAAAAAAACAAAAACAAAAACAAAACTGCATTACAAGCTGCTACATGTATATGCTTCATAGGAGAAGCTATTTACATTTAAAGACTTCATTTAATGCCCTGAGCTCTTACCTAGGACCTCAGGTGGCTCTGACTGGAGGCCTTCTGGCTGCTGACCCTGAAGTACATTAAGCAGGGCCTGGAGACTCCTGAGGCACAGGGATGGATGAGAAAATCGCGTCTCCTTGATCAATTCAAAAACTTCACAAAGTCCAACCTCAATGATCTGTTTAAGATGAAAAAAAAAAAAATAATATATATGTACCTTAAAACAGGTAAGCTAATAACACTTTCCAGGCAGTTGAACCAGTATAGCTTATTTACACAGCAAATGATTAATGCTGCCATATTTACGAGGCAAAAACAAAAAGAAACACATTAAAAAAAAAATGAAAAAAACACAACCACCCAAGATTCAGAAAACCATCTAGTGATATGGAAGGTTAAAAAATAATGGCACTATTTTATAAGTAGTTATAGCATAAGGAAGCCATAAGAAAAATCATGAAAATTGTTAAGAGTGTACTAGATACTAGGTTACATTCACTCAGAAAAAATAAACTCTATTAATTTAAAAGTTCATTTGGCTGTACTCAAGTACAAATCAGCATTCTTTCATTAAAAGTCATGTCAATTGTTACTTATGACCAGAAAAAGTCAATATAACTCATAAATGAAGAGATTTAAAAAGGAGTTTTTTCATCTTAGCCCTTCCTATAATGGTACAATCACATTATTATTTACTGATGGTTTCCCCCTTCTTGTAGGATTTATCACAAAAAGAATTAAAAACTGCCTACTTAAAAGATCACTACTATTTTTACTTTAATTATCTTATCACCCTCATCAGGACCAAGGAAAAATCTGACTCACTATCTAGCAAAAGATAGAGAAATCTGCAGCTAAAGATTGACAGAGAAATGTGATGACCTGGTATTGGGAGATACCTTCAGAGGACTGACAGAACAACAATGAAATCCCATTTCTCAGTCAGTGACAATATTTTGAGAAATAGATGTATAAGATCTTTTTAGAAGGTGTTAAATTATTTGAAGAAGTAACAGAAAAAGTTAAAACAAGACTAATTAGTAGAAATGCATCAAAGCATTAATTCTGTTGGACATAACAGCAGAAGAATATTCTCTAGGCTGAGATCTGTGCATTAATCACATATTACATAAATATTTCCTAAGCACTTACTTTGGCAAACTCACTACAGGAGATATGAAGATACACATTACACTAGTCCCTGTCTTCTAAGAATTTATACTCTACCAGAATAAATGAGCCTTGTACATGACCCTTACCCAGTTGAGAGACTTCTGTTATGCCATTTATTATATTATAGTTAGCTCACTATTTTTGTTTCCTTTTTCATAACTAAACTGTGGTCTCCTCATAGACAAGGAGCATGTTTGAACTAGCTTAATATGTCCCGTGGCTAGCCCAGTGCCCGACACATGATACGCATATAATAAATATTTGTTTAATTGCTCTCTCAGTTGTGTGCTAAAAACCACTGCAACTCAGAAATATATCTCCAGACAATGGTCAAATCAGTTCCAGGAAAGTCAGTTGCAGTTTTGATTATCATTTACAAGGTTTCTGAAGAATACAGGTATGACTGAGAAGTTAAAATAACTAGCAGGACTGTTTTTAGAGAAGTTATCTAAAATTCTAGCAGACTTAGTTGTAACTAAGATTACAGAAGTTGCCTGTATAAAGTTTCAATTGATTAAATGCACTAAGCAGTGAAAATTTTCCAGTTGATACAAGTTTCTCTTCCTGGAATAGACTAAAAAATAAAAACGTGCTGTTTAAGATTTCTATCTGCTTACGTACTTACAGGAAATGAATCTGAACTCAACGATCTCCTAAACACAAAACGTGGAGCTCTATTCTCAGGCCAATGGGAGACTACTATATTCTTGCAGTCTTCAAGAATGCTTACTCTACTGCTATCAATCATGACTTTTCAAAAGCCAAAGGAGAATCTTCACAGGTAACATTCTTAGCTAGGGTTTATTTATATAAAATCCCTACAGTAACAGAGAAAGTATTGAACCTTACCAAAAAGAGTAAGGCTACCTACTGAACAAGTTCCTGAGTTGTCTCTCTGGTAAGCTTAGGGTGTAAGAACAAATGTATGACAGTAAGAAACTCAGGTATGCTGCTTAGGAATAGAACACTGGCTGGTTTTGGTGAGACATACCCATAAAATGTTAGTCAAATGATAAGGAGAGAGAAATTACCCATCTGTCTAGATTAACCACACTATAGATTCTCCCTACTCATCTGTACCTTACTTCACAAAAAAATTTTTTTAATAAGGGGGAAAACTACGTCGTTTCCAGAATAGCGATATGTTTTCAATATACAACAAAATAAAAATCAACCTCAAGTTTTCCAACATATCTAGCTTTGAATTATTGAACTGAGAAATAAAAGATGTTGTGAAATAAGTGTTTTCCCCTGAGGTTTGGCTGAGCGTATTTTACTGTATGTATGAACTTTGAAATTGCACTTTACACACTGAGGCCTTTTTATTTTATTTTATTTTTTTATTTGAGAAAGAGTGAGAGCTAGAAAGAGCACACACAGCAGGAGAGGGAGAAGCAGACCCCCGCTAAGCAAGGAGCCCAAAGCGGGACTCGATCCCAGGACCCTGGGATCAGGACCTGAGCCAAAAGCAGACGCTTAACCGACTGAGCCACCCAGGCGCCCCTAAGCTTCAATATTTTCGATGATAAACCATAACCAACTACCCAACACATAGTCTTCCACTTCTCTTCAGAAAATAGTCTTTTGTAAATTTACTGAATTTTTCTTTTACAGTTGCTTTCAAATAATTAAATCCCGAAGGCTCTCTATTATACTTGAAGGAACACAAACCCAAATAACTATCTGATACAGCCAGTCCAATGTCACTGCTGGGAAAAGTAAAATAAAAACATGCTTGGCCAAAGAAAAATGAGTTTTCCAAGGTTTTATTTTTGCTCTCCTCAAATCATATTATTTCCCAAAGTGACTTTATTATTTCACTAACAAGTATGAACATAAAAGTTTAGTTACATTTAGATGGAATAATAAATTCTTTGCCATTAGAAATTGTATCTTGTTCTATTAAAATGTCCTAGAGGGAAGGGGTAGGGGATTGGCAAAATAGATGAAGGGGCTTAGGAGGTACAAACTTCCAGTTAAAAAATAAGTAAGTCCTGGAGATGAAAAGTACAGCATAGAGAATATAGTCAATAATATTGTAATAATGTTGTGTGGTGACAGATGATGACTGCACTTATCATGGTGAGTATTTTGAAATGTACAGAATTATCTGTATGCTCTATACCTGAAACCAGTATAACACTGCATGTCAACTATAAGTTAAAAATTGTTTTTAAAGTCCTAGAATCCATTCTAATACTTCCAGAATACATTTTAAAAAACTGGAGAGGAAACCAAAAGTAGATTTATATATTACTACAGAGGAAAGTATACTGACTTTCAGGATTTTTTATATAAAGCAAATATTTGGTAGAGATGACATTTACAAATAATAAAGAATAAAAATTAGAGGGCAGTGAAAGAAAGGGTGGAGAAAGAGCGGCAGCAGAGGAGGAGGAGGGCAAAAAGAAGAAGAGGAAGAATTCTGCCTCTCAGTCTACGTTCCTATCCTCTGACATACAAATTTATCGTTGACTACTACCACCTTCTTCCCTTCTCTTCATACCCAAAAGGAGTGTTCTTAGAACTTCTCAAAGCTAACAATTTTTAAGCAATGTTCTTGATCCCACCCCCATCCTATCTCTAACAGAATTTCATTTCACCTTCTTCCCCCACACCTTAATAGCTCCCAAATCTCTATTTTTAGCTGGGACATTTCTCTGGAACTTCAGCCCTGTATAGTGTACATGGGACACCTCAACGTCATTCCAGCAAAGTGGTGTTTCTCCTCCAGTACTCCCTCTTGCAGTAAACGGCATTACCACCCAGAAACTTCAGAAATATGTTTAGATTTCACCTTCTGTCAGGTTTCATAATCAACTAATTACTAATTCCTGTCAATTCTGCTTCCTTAACATTTCCTCTATGCCAAACACTACCACTACCCTCATCCCAACCGTCAGTCACCCTTCGTGGACAACTGTAATAGCTGCCTAACTGGTCCCTCTGCTCTAATCTCACCACCCTCTAGTGATCTGTCTTACTAGCACCCACGGAACTTTACTAAAATACAAGTCTGATCAAAGTCTCTTGCTTAGAGGCACCTGGGTGGCTCAGTCGGTTGAGCATCTGCCTTCGGCTCAGGTCATGATCCCAGGGTCCTGAGATCGAGCCCCACGTGGAGCTCCCTTCTCAGTGGGGAGTCTGCTTCTCCCTCTCCTCCCCACCTGTGCTCTCTCTCCCTATCTCTGTCTCTCTCTCAAATAAATAAATAAAATCTTAAAAAAAAAAAAAGTCTCTCACTCAAAATTCTCAATATTTCCAAATCACAAGACAAAATCTGAAAGTGGCTGCAGGACACAGAAGGCCCTTCCCAATCTAGCTGCTGCTCTCTGCCTCTCGCCCTACTCAGCTACTCCACTCTGGCCAAAAACAGAGCGCTTGTACTTTGACGACGATGCTGTTCCCTCTACCTGCACGTGCATCTGCAGTCAGCGCTGCAGTCTTACTCCACTATGTTACACTACACCTACCATGTCCTAGGAAGCCTTAAGTCACTAGACATGCCTGCTATCCCTGCCAGACATAACTTTCTTGAGGGTAGGGACTGTGTCTCCTGATTTTGTTTTCAGGGCCTAATATAAAGCTTGCTATAACTCAAAAAAGAATTTAGAAGTAAATAAACTTAAGAAGTAAACAAATAAGTCTATCTAAGTCTATATCTCTTAACAAAATATGTGGCATGACTAGCAGCAAATGAGACTGAAAGCGAAGTATGAATCCTAAAAATAACTATTAAAAATTACGTAGTTATAAAGCTTGGAACACTTTAGAGGATCTGGAAGTCAGATAGTGAAAGATGGTTTGAGCTGGGTAAAAACTGTTTTGTTTTTTGTTTTTAGGTTTTTTTTTAAGATTTTATTTATTTATTCATAAGAGACAGAGAGAGAGAGAGAGAGGCAGAGGGAGAAGCAGGCTCCCCGCCAAGCAGGGAGCCCAATGTGGGGTTCAATTCCAGAGTCCCGGAATCATGACCTGAGATGAAGGCAGACGCTTAACCGACTGAGCCATCCAGGCGCCCCTAAAATCTGTGTTTTAGGTAGAAAACTTAATATGAAGCATTTAGGTGGCAGTAAGAAAGTTCTTTTTAAAATATCAATGATTGCTGACCTACAAAAAAGAAAAGGCAAAGAAACCTGACAAGCAAGGTCTATATAATAATCAAATTCAACTCAACTTTTAAAATTCAAGGAGAAAATAAAATTGCATCGAAGTGATATTTCAACGAATAAAAACTATCTTAGTTATGCAAGAGAAAAGGAGTAGGAGAGGAAAAAACCACAGTGAAAAGAAGGAAAGTGAGAGCCACACACGCAGGAGGAGCAAGAGAGGAACAACTACAAAGAAAAGGAACTGATGGAAAAGAGTAGCATCTGGAGCAGAAATGGCCAAAAGGAAAAGAAGAATGCTAACATTTCTCACCTGCCCTCAAATTCCCATCACCTCAAGTCCTTCTGAAGGCCTCATCTCTTCTTCTGTATCAGTCCTTCATGTCATGCAAATGACTGCCAAACACATCACCTGGGAGTTCCAGTCCCCACCCAAGCCCAAACCCCACAGCATTCTGAGTGCCTCTGCATAAAGACATCTCAGCACTTCTTCCCCCTCGCTTGTCACATGATTTCAGAGACTGTCCAGAAGTTTGACTTCCTCTGACATATTTATTAATAAATTGAAGAGTTCCTTGAAAAGTAACTCAAATTCATTTGCACCTACACAATTTCTTGTTTGCCCCGTGTTTGCACCTAACCTGATACTTCTAACTACTTATAACTATGACATTTATTAACTCACTGAATCCTCACTACAACCCTGTGAGGTAGACGCTATCTCCATTTCATAGACAACAAAACTGAGGCACAAATAAGGCAAATAACTTTCCCAGCATCACAGAGCTAGTATTTTTAATGGTGAGTGTCTGGGCCCGGACAGTTTGACTCCACTGCCCAGGTTCTTAATCACTGTACTCTATTTCCTGACATGTCAGTACTTGATGGAAAACTCTCTACCTAGAGGAACGTACACGGAAAAGATGAGCTTGCTTGTTTTAAGTGTAGAGAAGGTACACCTAAGGATACTAGAGAGAAAGGGACTAAAGGAAGAAGAGTCCCAGGAGAAGGATATTTGAAGACGGCTGACTAAAAGGCTGAGGAAGTTCACAAAACCTCTCTTACTCTATGAAACAGGAAGCAAGTCATCCGCTCAGCATAAGGTGAGAAGAACCTGACAGTAATGATTAAGGACAGTGGTGCACTTAGAAATAGCCACCATGAAATGCGCAACAAAAAAAAAATCAGATCAGGAACATACTTTCTATCTTGGCTGCTATTTTCAAGTAGCACAATATTTGCATGATAGCTCCCCTGGGTGTGTATAAAAAAGTTTTCAAGGCATAGGTTTAAGGTATCCATTTAGTAAAAAGGCCATAGACCTGAATCATTTATGATAAAGGAAATCATTTTAAAATATCTATATTTAGAAAAAAGCAATATGCATAAATCATTTATGATAAAGGTACCCTTTTAAAAATATGTCTATATGTCTTTTGTTAGAAATACAAACTATACCTACTATATAGAAAAAAATACTATATATAAAATAACATTACAGTCTTGAAATATACTAATACTAAAGGAGTTCCTTAAGAATAGCTTGTTCTACTACCATACATATTTTTATAACACCAATTAGCTTACATGTCTCTGGTAAATAGGGAATGATATCAGAACAATGTAGAAGTCTTATTGCTTCATATGTAATGTTTTCATAGGGCGAGGGGAGCCAAAGTGGCAAGAGTACAATTATATCCTCAGGCAGAAAAGGCGAAAGTTCTTAGCTCAGCAGCTGCACAGCCAGGAGCTCTTCTAGTTCTAGTTCAAGAAAAATAAAAATGCATACCCGTACCTTGGGTTCCCGCCCCAGAAGGGAGCACCCCCAGCTTTCTATGGCTCTTGGCTTGTGGTAGTTTGCAGTTCTGCTTATGCCCACCTTAATGGCAGCCCACAGGCTCAGAGCTCCACTTCTATCTGCAATGGCTCAAGGCTTACAAGCCACCATTTCCACTTTACTGCTTTTGTACATTATTAAAAGCCCCTGCATGTTCTGCATGGAGCACTGGGTGTTATGCACAAACAATGAATCATGGAACACTACATCTAAAATTAATGATGTAATGTATGGGGATTAACATAACAATAAAAAAATTAAAAAAAAAAAAAAGCCCCTGATCTTTTTTCCTGGGCTGTCCAAGCACTCACCACTGAGCTACCAATTATTGACTTTGTTAGCACTCCAGTTATAAAGTTGCATAGTCTGGTCTGCCCCAAACCTGTTTTTACCCATAAGCCCTGTTAAGTTTTAGTGCACAATTTTATAAAAAGCAAGGTATTTTAGAAATATAAATATTTGTAGTATAGTTGAAACATCTGTAGGTTATCCATCCAAGTGGAACTTAGTGACTTACCTTTGGAAGCTTGATAGGGGGCTCTTTGGATTCCTCCTCTTCATCACTATCTGATTCTCCACTCTGCACAGAGTTCTTGGATGCAGCTGCCAACGATGTTTCCTTTTTCTGCCATTCCAGAACGCAATGGCGTACATTGCAATAAATATTGAATGCAGAAGGATTGCTATGTAGTTTAATATCTGGTATGATTACTGTATTCTCCAAGTTTTCAGACTGCAATATAAGATATAATATTTCAATTTCATATTCTTTTCCATCATCACCAATTCTCATTTCAAATAAAAAATTAAAGATTAGACATGCTAGATGACTTGCAGAAGTCAAATATGTGACAGCAAAGATAATCTAAGTCTACCAACTCAACTTATAGTACGTACCCTTTCTTCCACACTTCACTACTTTCTAAGTAACAGAGCAATAACCAAACTGATAAGGGCTGGAGAGTGGCAAAGAATCTAACAGGAATGCCCTTTTATCCCACGATAGGAATAGAGCCAACAAAGCTTAACTGTTGTAGTATCACAGAATATTAATTTGGTGTTTTTCTAAGGGACATGAGATGTATTAGAGTCTCAATGACCTACTACAACTGTTGAATTACATTTTGATTTCTTTAAAAAGTAGATTTAGGGACTTAAACAGAAATCAGAACTAAAAAAACAAAACCAAACCCTTAATTTTAGTCAATTTTTCTAATTTCATTCTCATTTAAATAATGATAAAGTTAGGAAATTAGATTTCTGCAGATTATGGACATATGCTTTCCTGAAGCTCTCTCCTAGCTATCAGTCTTAATAAATACTAAAAATCACATGCTTGGTAATTTAATTGTTAAAACTAAATAGTCAATTTCTGTTTTGTCCCAGCATTTTATTCATCAGACCACAATCACATTTCTGAGATCAACACTTACATGATAAATATACAGAACTGGTTTAATGCAAGTTCCAAAAATTAGAGTATGTCCAGGAAGTACACCTCAAGTACCAAAAACACTGGTCTCAAAATTCTACCCTTCTTCCATTAATAATTGGGGAAAAAGGGGAATACTCGTTAGAAAAAATATACACCAAAGTTAATTGACAAATAACATGTAAGTATGCCTTCCAGAGATATTGAAAACAAGCAATTATTACCAATCCAAATCCAAGAACATATGAAAAAGATCTACCATCATGATCTACCAAAAAACCAGCTGGTAACAACACTGGAAAAGAAATCAGTATAATTCCCCATACCAGTAAAAACAATAGAAAAAACATATGATACTCTAAATAAACATGGAAAAAGCATTTGACACAAATCAAACACTTATTCATGATAAAAAGTATAAGTAAACTAAGAATAAAAGAAAATTTCCAAAACTGGATAAAAGGCATCTATGAAATACTCACATCTAACATAGTAAAAGACTGAATGCCTGCACCCTAAGATGCAAACAAGGAAAAGATACCTATTCTCAGCAATACGATTCAACATTGTACTAGATATGCTAGTGTAATAAGCCAAGAAAAAGGATAGGGGCGCCTGGGTGGCTCAGTCGTTAAGCGGCTGCCTTTGGCTCAGGTCATGATCCCAGGGTCCTGGGATTGAGCCCCACGTCCGGCTCCCTGCTCAGCAGGAAGCCTGCTTCTCCCTCTCCCACTCCCCCTGCTTGTGTTCCTGCTCTCGCTATCTCTCTCTCTGTCAAATAAATAAATAAAATCTTAAAAAAAAAAAAAAAGGAATATAAGGTAAGTTAGAAAGGAAGAACTACCTACTAGAAAACAAATTTATTTGCGGAAGACATGTAGAGAATCAAAATATCTGCAAAAAAGCCACTAGAAATAATGTGTGGATTTAGCGAAGTCACAGGATACCCGATCATGTTTAAAAAAAGTTAAGGTATTTACATACTAAGAATGAACATTTGGAAAATATAATTTAGAAAAATAATAGCATTTAAGTTACAGACTGGGAGAAAATATTTGCATACCTGACAAAAGACTAGCATGCAGAATATATGAAGAATTTTCAAAACTCAACAGTAAAAAACAAACAAATAAGCAATTCAATTTAGAAAATGGGCAAAAGACATGAACAGGCATGTCACTGAAGAAGATATACAGAAGGCAAATAATAAGTTCACTTTGGTGAGCCATCAGGAAAATGTAAATTAAAACAAAATAAGATATAATACAAACCTATCAGACTGGCTAGAATAAAAAATAATGACAACACCAAATGCTGGTGAAGATGTGGAGAAACTGGATCTCTTATACATTGTTAATGGTAATGTAAAATGATCCAGCCACTCTGGAAAAAAGTATGGCAGTTTCTTACAAAATTAAATACGCACCTTACAGTACAATCCAGCAACTGCACTGTTGGACATTAATACCAAAGAAAGTTCATTCAAAAACCAGCACATGAATATTCATACCAGTTTTATTCAAAATAACCAAAAAAGAGAAACAACTCAGATGTCCTTTAATGGGTGAATGCTACCTACTAGAAAACAAATTTATTTGCGGAAGACATGATATATCTTTACCATGGAATGCTTACTCCGCAATAAAAAGGTACAAACCAATGATATATGCAACAAATGAGATAAATGTCAAGGGAATTATGCTGTGTGGCAAAGGCCAATACCCATGATTACATTTATATAACATTCTTGAAATGAAAAAATTACGGAAATGGAGAATAGATTGGTGAATGCCAGGGGCTAGGGAGAGGGTGAATGTGGGGTAATGTCTGTGGCTATTTAAGAGTAGCAAAAAGGATCCTTGTGATAGAAGTCTTGTACATATTGACTGCAGTAATGGTCCACAGATCCACACATCTGATAAAACTGCATAGAACTAAATATACATCCACATATAAACACAAATGTGTACATGTAAAACTGGTGAAATCTGAGTAAGTTCAGTAGGTTGGATCAATATTGATTTCCTGGTTGTGATTTTTACTACAGTAATGCAATACCTTAGTAATTGGAAAAAACAAGTGAAGGGTATACAGGATCTCTGTATTATTTCTTACAACTGCATTACTATGATCATCTCAAAATTTTTTAAAAAATTAAATAACAGCATTTATAATATCAAAAATACAAAATTACAGTTAAATTTAATAAAATTAGGGGCGCCTGGGTGGCTCAGTTGGTTAAGCGACTGCCTTCAGCTCGGGTCGTGATCTCAGGGTCCTGGGATCGAGCCCCGCATCAGGCTCCCTGCTCAGCGGAAGCCTGCTTCTCGCTTTCCCACTCCCCCCTGCTTGTGTTCCCTCTCTGGCTGTCTCTCTCTGTCAAATAAATAAATAAAATCTTAAAAAAAAAAAAAATTAATAAAATTATGTGCAAGCTCTGTACACTGAAAACCAAAATAACACTGCTGAGAGAAATTAAGGAAAACTTAAAGAGAATAGAGGGGCGCCTGGGTGGCTCAGTCGTTAAGCGTCTGCCTTTGGCTCAGGTCATGATCCCAGGGTCCTGGGATTGAGCCCCGCCATCGAGCTCCCTGCTCCGCAGGAAGCCTGCTTCTCCCTCTCCCTCTCCCACTCCCCCTGCTTATGTTCCCTCTCTCACTGTGTCTCTCTACGTCAAATAAATAAATAAAATCTTAAAAAAAAAAAAAAGAGAATAGAGATAAACCATGTTCATTGATTAGAAGATTTAATATCATTAAAATGGCAACTCTTCCTCAAATCTACAAATTCAATGAAGCCCCAATAAAAATTCTAGAGACTTTTAAAATAGAATTGGCAAGCTGATTCTAAAATTTATATAGAAATGTAAAGGACCTAAAGTAACTAAAGCAATTTTTTTTAAAAAGACCAAAGTTGGAAGACATATGACCTGAATTCAAAACTACTGTAAAGAGGGCCCCTGGGTGGCTCAGTTGGTTAAGCGACTGCCTTCAGCTCAGGTCATGATCCTGGAGTCCTGGGATCGAGTCCCGCATCGGGCTCCCCACTCGGCGGGAAGTCTGCTTCTCCCTCTGACCCTCCTCCCTCTCATGCTCTCTCTGTCTCATTCTTTCTCTCTCAAATAAATAAATAAAAAATCTTAAAAAAAAAAAAACTACTGTAAAGAAAACAGTGTGGTATTGGTGTAAAGATAGATATATAGATCAATTAAATAAAAATAAATTCCAGAAATAGGCTCAAATGAATATGGTCAACTTATTTTTTATAAAGGTGCTAAGACAATTCAACAGAAAAAGAGAAGTCTTTGTAAAAATAATGCCAATCAACTCAATACCAATATGAAAAAAAATGAACATGAACCTTTATTTCATACCATACACAAAACTTAACTCTAAATGTATCACAGGCCTAAGTATAGCAGCTAAAACTATAAAATCTCTAGAAGAAAATATAGAAAAAAATCTATGTGACCTTGGGGTAGACAAAGATTTCTTAGAACACAAAATACATGAATCATATATGTAAGAAAATAATCAATTACATTTATGAAACTTAAAAACTTTTGTTCTCTAAAGCACTATACAAAAACAATAAAGCAAGCCACAGAACAGGAAGAATTATTTGTAATACAGGTATCTGACAAAGGACTTGTATCTAGAGTACATAAAGAACTCTGACAATTCAGTAATAAGACAATTATAAAAAGGTAAGGCAAGATAGGAAAGACATTTCACAATAAAAAGATATGAATAGCCAAAGGCACATGAAAGGATGTTTACATCATTAGTCATTAGAGAAAACCAAGAGAAAACCACAGTGAAATACCCCTATGTATTTAGAATGACTAAAATTTTAAATGCTAACGATACCATGTGTTTGCAAAGATGTAAGGCAACTGGATTTCTCATACACTACTGGTGGAACAGTAAAATGCAATAATTACACTCTGGAAAATAGTCTGAATAGTTTTTTAACAGTTAAACATTCATCTACCATGCCACCCATGAGGAAAGAGTTAACAATGCAGGTTCGACTGCTTATTCCTTGCATTTCCCCAAGGGAACCAGGACTGACTGTGGGCCAATCCTTAGGAATGTGGTCTTTAGACTTTTCTTTGTGTTAGTTACTGATGGTTTTGTAAAATACACCCAGAGCAATGGACCATGCCTACTGGCTTGTTCAATAGCTTTGTACAAACATCAAGACTGATGATGTGCACCTGAGTTTCACATACCATGGTTGATTGCAAAGCAGGACAAGTCTATGTGTGACAAAATCCCCCATAAAAGTCTCATATCCTAAGACTCAAGTGGGCTTTCCTGGACAGAAATATTCCATACATATCCTTGTAGTTCACTGCCAGAGAGAAAGCATGTCCTGTGTGCTCAGACAAGGAAGGACTAGAAAGCCTATGCCATAACTCCCTAGACACCACTAATACTATTCATTTCTCTTTCCTGCTGCCTATTCTGTACCTTTGGCTGTAATAAATCTTAGCCATTACTGTAAGTTGCTTTTGAGACTTATCAGTCTTCTGGCAAATCATGGAAGGAAACAGCACCTACTCATTCCACTTCTAGGTGTTTATCCTTCCAAAAAACAAAAACATATATCCACGCAAAGACTAATACACAAATATTCAGAGCAGCTTCATTTGTGATAGCCAAAAACTGGAAATATCACAATGTCTATCAACAGGTAAATGGGTTAACAAATTAAGATATATCTAAATAATTGGATACTCATCAGCAAAAAAAATAGAACTGTTAATATATACAACTATATGGACACAACTCAGAATCATGCTGAGGGAACGAAGCCAGATACAGAAGAGTACACACTGCATGATCACATTTATATGAAATTCTAGAAAATAAAAACTAATTTATAATGACAGAAAGTACATCTGTGGTTGCCTAGAGCCATAGCAGTAGGGAGAGATGGAATGCAGCAAAGGATGAGGAAAATGCTTGAGACTGATGGAAATTTTCTAAACCTTGATGATATCTTTCAAAACTCTGCTATTAAATATCCTAACCTAAGACCCAGGCATGTTTAGTAGCAGGATGTTGAAGAAGTTTCCTTTTTTTTTTTTTTTTTTAAAGATTTTATTTATTTATTTGAGAGAGAGAATGAGGGAGAGAGAGCACATGAGAGGGGGGAGGGTCAGAGGGAGAAGCAGACTCCCGGCTGAGCAGGGAGCCTGATGCGGGACTCGATCCCAGGACTCCAGGATCATGACCTGAGCCGAAGGCAGTCGCTTAACCAACTGAGCCACCCAGGCGTCCCTCCTTTTTTTTTTTTTTAAAGATTGTGCTTTCTACTCTGAATAAGAAGGAAATTGAATGAAGGAGATGGCTAATGGATGAGAAGAAATAGAGGGGCCAATGACAGCAATAAACAAGGAAATAAAGTGGTATAGCTAAATGGTATCTTATTTCATTTGCTGAAAAGAAATGCTCGTTCTTAAATATATGCTCATTGGCATTTTTAAAATAACTTTTTTTAAAAAGATGAATGAAAAATAGTCCAGAAACAGTAAAAGAGGCAGGGAGAATAACAACACTATTTTATTATTTTATATGCCCATCATAAGCAGAAACCATTTCTTACTCATCTTTCTATTCCAAATACCCAGCATAAGGCCTGCACATGGTCAGTATGCAATTAATGTTTTAGGAAAAAATGAGTAACTTTTTTTGTATCACTCTTATCACAAGGTGCTCTTAAAAAGCAGATATAAAACCTGAGGCCAAGAGAAGAGAGATGAATTACTAAAGGCACAAAGTTAGAGACAGAATTGAAGGGAATGAAAGACCCTGAATTCCCACCTTTTCCTCGATATCATATGCCCCCACTTTTAGGAACATCACTAAATGAAACCTTAAAAGAACTTAAAAAAGATTTTCAAGATTCCCATACTCTGACTTTGCACATAACACCAAAAAGTGGAAAAGGGGTAGAGGCTGAAAATCCAAATGACTATATAACAAGTATATTAAGAATGTTCTCCATTTCCCTCTTTTATCCCAAAAGCAGAAGTAATAAGTAATAAGAAATGATATAGTGAACATAAATCATTTACCTGCCCACCCAGCAACATTTTCCGTAGGGTAACTACCCTCCCATTTCACATGGCCTGATTATTAGGATGCTCACCTATCACCTATCACAGGGTTATAAACATAACTCAGTCTAACCAATCAAAGTACTCCATCTCCAAGGCCAAAGTGAATGATGAAGGTCAATCAAAAATCATACCCAAGACTTTCTGCTAGAACTAATAAAGGAGATGGCCCCTCACTCAAAGAAAATGAAGTTGGAGCCCCCAGCAGCCTTTGTCCTCAGCCATAGGTAATAAACCCACAGAAGAAAGCAGAAGCAAGTGATGAAGACACAGATTTGCTGACATTACCAATGGATCCAGCTGTGTCTCAAGATAGTGCCATGAAATAAATTTCATCCCCTATACTTTTATTTCATTTTTTGGTTTACTACTTTAAAGTACATTTCTCTCAGTTACAAAATGGCAAGAACACTAATTAAAAAGGGCAGGAAACAATTGTCTTTAGAACTTAAATATGATATACAGGCCAAGCTAAACTATTGTTTCTTTAACCAAAAGTAGAGCTGTGCAGAAATCATAGTTATGACTCCCCTCTTTCTCCTGTCTAGGCTTCTTAGTACTGTTTGAAAGAAAAGACTCTTCGGTAGAAAGTGAAATGTTTAAGATTTAATAGAAAAGATTTCCATTTTAGATGGGAAAAAAAATATCCTTGCTCTCTATGATCTCATCTAATTCAAATACTCCATATTGCCTTTTCTTTTGCAGCCACCCATCACCAAAAGAAGCTCAGAACAATATAGATACACCAAGATTCTCCCTAACTCATGACATATGCATAGGCCAAATCCAAGTCCCAATTAACAAGCCAATTTACTCAGTTTCTAGAACATGAGTTCTAGAACATGAGTTAGAGTGGAAAAAAGAGAAGAGAAATGGATGTGTTCCCCCAAAGAACTGATCAAAGATAACATGAATAAATAGTAAATAATTTTCAGCACCCAGATATTAACTTCCAGGCTAGTGGTCATGAAATGCTCCAAAGATGAAACTAAATAGTATAACCAAGTAATAAGGGGCTTTTTAAAAATTAAAATAAAAAAAATAGAAATGAGGGCGCCTGGGTGGCTCAGTTGGTTAAGCAACTGCCTTCGGCTCAGGTCATGATCCTGGAGTCCCGGGATCGAGTCCCACATCAGGCTCCCTCCTCAGCAGGGAGTCTGCTTCTCCCTCTGACCCTCCCCCCTCTCATGCTCTCTGTCTGTCATTCTCTCTCTCGTAAATAAATAAAATCTTAAAAAAAAAAAAAAAAAAAAATAGAAATGAAATGGTTTGCTAGTTATACCTTTTTAATCTTGGCATTTTTATTCCAATTACTGTATGAAAAAGTCCTTACTCCCTATAAATTGTCAGCAGTTTTACCTTGCTTCTTGTCTTCACTTTTGATTTGCTCTTCTGTTTTCTTTTCAACTTCTTCTTATTTAAAATTTTCTTATTCCTAAAAGTGGAAAAAAAGAATTATGAAAGTTCATTATTAGGGCATACAAAGCTACGAAAAATAGGTGCTTCCAAAGTAGATATCTGAATATTTCTCCTACAAACTTTCTATGAAACAATATACTCTAGATGTACATATAAGATACTAACCCACAATGTAGCTATTGAGATAATAACACAACACTGGAATGCTAAGAAATATACATTAAATGATCAAAAAATTGAATTTTGCAACTATTTTTATAAAATTAAAAAAGGTTAATGGCATCAAATGAAGTTTTTAAAATTTTATTCAACAGTGGGGATGCTAATAAATATCAGGTATATTCCCTTCCCAGAAAAACCTACTCTTCGTAGTTGCAAGGGCTACAGTGTAAAAAGGGATAGGAGACAATTTTTACTAAACTACTACAGAAAAAGCCCCAACTCATACTCTTCTCATATCCTGCAGCCAGTTTTTCATAACCTCAGGGGCCTAAGACCAAATTATTCTTGAAGCAGAAGGATGCTCCTGAATGACTTTGAGAAAGAGAGGGGGAAAATGTGGAAAAGAATTAAGAATTATAGTGGAAGAAACAAGAGTCAGGGAAAACAATGTATTTTATTTAATATTTTTGTATGTCTCTAATACTGAGGTACACATGGGTACTAAAAATACAAGATGAAAAAGACCGTTCTTGCCCTCAAGGAGCTCAAAGACTTCAATGAAAAACATAATTTAATGATCTAGCAAGAGGATACTACTGAGGAGGAGGAAGAGGAGGCGGAGGGGAAGAAAAGAAAAGAGGAAGAGGAGGAGGGGAAGGAAGAGACTCTACATGCTAGAGGTCAAGTCCTTAACACTTGGTAACTAATTTAGTGGAAGTTGTGACCAAAACAAAAGTTGTACGCCTAGGCCACCTGGAGATAGGGATGTCATTCACAAAAACAGGGAAGTCAAGGGGAAGAATGAGTTTCCAAAAGGAAAAAACAGGTTCTATTTTTTCTATTTATTTTTAATTTTTTTAAAGATTTTATTAATTTATTTAGAGTGAGAGAGAACAAGAGAGAGCAGACAGAGAGGGAGAAGCAGACTCCCTGCTGAGCAGGGAGCCCAACTCAGGGCTCGATCCCAGGACCCTGAGGTCATGACCTGAGCCGAAGGCAGATGCTTAACCGAATGAGCCACCCAGGTGCCCCTATTTTTTTAATTTTTTTTAGAGGGAGAAGGGACAAAGGGAGACAGAGCATCTTAAGCAGGCTCCATGCTCAGCATGGAGCCCGATGCGGGGCTCCAACTCACAATCCTGAGATTGTGACCTGAGCCGAAATTAAGAGTCGGTTGCTTAACTGACTTACCCACCCAGGTCCCCCAGTTCAATTTTAAAGATGTTTAAGTTCAAGATACTAAAATGTCAGCAAAATAGACATGAACAAGCATATGAAAATTTATCTTTGACATCCCTTCAGCTTTACTCCCTAAACCAAAATAATCACAAAATCTTGTCAATTATGTTTTGTAAATAGTTCTTGAATCTGTCTACATCTCTATTGCTGCAATTCTAATAATCTAAGGTACCACCACCTCTTGCTTGGTCTACTGCAAAAGCTTTTTAACTCATTTCTGTACATCCACGTTTGACCCACTTCAATCCATTCTTCACACAGGAACCCAAGTCAACTTTTAAAAACACAAATCTAAAGGGGCACCTGGGTGGCTCAGTTGGTTGAGCATCTGACTCTTGATTTCAGCTCAGGTCATGATCTTGCACTTGTGAGATACAGCCCCACATGGGGCTATGGGTTGAGCCTCACGTCTGCTTGGGAGTCCCTCTGACCCTCCCCCAGTTCACATGTGCTCATCTGCATGTGTGCTTTCTCAAATAAATAAAATCTTAAAAAAAATAAAAATAGAAACACAAATCTGAGTAGGTAATTACCCCACTTAAAACCCTACTAACATCTTCTTAATTCTCTTGGGTTAGAGTCCAAAAGCATTGGCATGGCTTAAAAGATCTTCTACCAAGATCTGACCTCTGCCAGCCTCCCTGCCTCATTTGCATCCCCCTCCAACTTGTTCATCATACTCCAGCCACAAAGACATCCTTCTACTTGTGTGAACCTGCTAAGCTACTTAGGGGCTTTCACAAAGGTTCTCCCTCTTCCTGGTATTCCTTCCCACATCTTTTGCTAACCACCATACACCTCTGAGGTCCCAGACTGGGTTAGTTTCCCTAATATACACTCTCATGTCATTTTACACTTGTTTCATTGTGTTATCTACAAGTGTAATTAAGTATGGGATTATGTATGTGTTCAATGCATGACTCCTTCACCAAGCTGTAAGTGCCAAGAGTACAGAGGCCATGTGTTTCTTGTGCAGTGCTCCAGCCTCTGTCTAAAAAGTATCTGAAACAAAGTACTCAACACTATTTTGAGAGAAAGAAAAAGTAGGAGGAAGGAGACAGGAAAGAGAGAAAAGAAGGAAGTTCAGAGCTATAGCTTTAAGCATTACTCAGAGGGCCAAGGATAGATTCATAGATACACAGATACATTTAAAGGATATGTAAGCTGGACATGTCCATTTAGGAGCTATCCATGAAATTATTTCATGCAGATTTTGGTGCAATGGAGGTAATGGAAAACCATGTACATGGATAAGATTTCCCCCAGATAGCATGCTACGAAAGTAAAGAGAAAGACTGATCAATAGTATCATGTGCTATACATGAAGAGATATACCTGCTTATATAGTCTATTCAACTATGAGCATTGTGAGAGCATGAAGAATATCTATTTCAACTCTGTACTTTCAAGACCTGCATTAGTGCCTGACATATCACGGGTGCTCAAGAATTATCAAAAATGAACAAAAAGTTAATGAAAAGTAATGAGTATTTCTCATTATGGTTTAGAAAAACAACTTCTCTTTTATACTAAATAATTAATAATAATCTCTTAAATCAGTTGTTTGAGCAACAGGAATATGTAACTGCTAAAAGGTTAGCCCCTTCTATACAATTTAGAAAAACATCAAGGTTCACTCAAAACCGATCTTCAGAGAAGCAGAACATATAAAGCCAAATAAAATGACTTTCCTGAAGCCTAGTCATCACAGACTAAAATATTCACAAATATACACCAATACTTGTGTTTCTTTTGTTCAATGAACATCTTTAAAGTTCAAATGGCTTTAATATATATTCCTAAAATACTTCTTCCTATGCATTTAATTAGTTTGGCATTTAATTAGTTATAACAATTTTAATGAACCTAAACCCACCAATTCCTGAATATACAGCTTAAGAATCAGCTTTTCCCAAATCCCCACAAATTGATTTTACTGTGGTTTTTTGTTGTTTTTGTTGTTAATTTGGCTTGTTTTATTAGAAGTAGATGGTTATCAAAGAGAGCCAGTAATAAGTTAAAAGTTATATGAAGAGAGGAAGAGCAAGATGGTGGAGGAGTAGGAGACCTAAATTTCGTCTGGTCCCAGGAATTCAGCTAGATAGCTGTGAAACCATTCTGAACACCTGCAAACTCAATAGGAGATCTAAGAAAAGAATAGCAGCAACTATGAACAGAAAAGCAACCACTTTCTAGAAAGTAGGATGTGCGGAGAAGTGAATCCGAGTCGATATTCGGAAGGATAGACCGTGGGGGGAGGGAGCTGGCTACCGGCAAGTGATAGAGCAGCGGAGCACAAAATCGAAACATTTAGAAGTCAGCTCCGCTGAGGGACATGGCTCCAGTGGCTAAGTGGGGGGTGGAACCCTCACTGGGACAGTGTGGTCTCAGAACCCTCGGGGTCACAGGAAGACGGGGGGTGCCTGAGTGCGGCAGAGCTCCCAGGTACTGGAACGGGGAAGCCGGCTGCAGAGACGGAGCCGAGGAGTGGGCTCTCAGCTCGGGGTTGCCATAAACCCTGAACCGCGGCACAGTCGGGCCACTGCTCTTCCAGCAGGGACCCAACAAGCGGCAGATCTGGGGAGACTCCCCTTCCTCCCCCAGGAGAAGCAGCGCGGGAGTGCACCGCAGGAATCTGCTGGGTTTGGAGAGTCCAAAGGGGGTCGTGTGCCAGAGACAGAAACGCTCGGTCACAGGCCGGGTGAGCACGGGGTGTGGCCAGAGACTGGGGACACAGGAGTGATTGACTGCTTTTCTCTGGGGGCTCACTGAGGAGTGAGATCCTGAGTTCTCGGCTCCTCTGGGGTGGAGATTGGGAGGCTGCCATTTTCACTCCTGTCCTCCAAAGCCCAACAGAAAGTTTGCAGGGAACGAAAGCTAGGAGAGCAAACCCCAGCGGATTACTTAGCCCGGCCCCGGCAAGGGCGGGGCAATTCCGCCTCTGGCAAGGACATTTGGGAACCACGGCAACAGGCCCCTCCCCCAGGAGATCAGCAAAAACAGCCAGCCAAGACCGAGTTTACCCATCAATGAGAACGGCAGAACTCCAGCACTAGAGGAATGTAGCACATAGAATTCATGGCTTTTTTTCCCATGATTCTTTAGTCTTTCAAAGTTAATTTTTCAAATTTTAATTTTTTTCTTTTTCTATTTTTTTAATTTTTCTTTTTTCCCTTTTTCAACCAACATCTTATCTCATCAATCCCTTTTTTAAAATCTTTTTTATTTTTCATTTTTAGAGTCATATTCTATCTGTTAATTGTAGTTAACCTTATTTTTTGTATATTTGTATAAGTTGTTCTCTCTTTAAAATTTTGGGATACAGTTTCTTCTAACAGACCAAAATATACTCTAATCTCTAGTGTATGGCTTTGTTCTAGTCTCCTGCTTGATCACATTCTCTCCCTTTTTTTTTAAAATTTTTCTTCTTTCTTTTTCCAACCAACTTCTTATCTTATCAATTCCTTTTATAAAATCTTTTATAATTTTCATCTTTACAGTCAAATTCCATCCCCTCAGCATACTTACCCTTATTTTTGTACATATGTAAGTTTTTCTTTCTTTAAAATTTTGGGAGGAGATTATTTCTAACAGACCAAAATACACCCAAAATCTAGTGTGTGGCACTGATCTATGCACCAGCCTGATCATATTTGATCATATTCTTTTTTTTTTCTTTCTTTCTTTCCCTTTCTTTCCCCCCCAGTTTCAGGTCTCTTCTGATTTGTTTAGTATATATTTTTCTGGGGTCATTGTTACCCCATTAGCATTTTGTTCTCTCATTCATCTATTATCCTCTGGACAAAATGACAAGATGGAAAAACTCACCTCAAAAAAAAGAACAAGAGGCAGTACTGATTGCCAGGGACCTAATCAATACGGACATTAGTAAGATGTCAGAACTAGAGTTCAGAATGACGATTATAAAGATACTAGCTGGGCTTGAAAAAAGCATGGAAGATACTAGAGAAACCCCTTCTGGAGAAATAAAAGAACTAAATATCTAACCAAGTCAAAACCAAAAGGCTATTAATGAGGTGCAGTCGAAAATGGAGGCTCTAACTGCTAGGATAAATGAGGCAGAAAAAAGAATTAGTGATATTGAAGATCAAATGATGGAAAATAAAGAAGCTGAGAAAAAGAGAGACAAACAACTACTGGATCACGAGGGCAGAATTCAAAAGATAAGTGATACCATAAGATGAAACAATATTAGAATAATTGGGCTCCCAGAAGAAGAAGAAAGAGAGAGAGGGGCAGAAGGTATATTGGAGCAAATTATAGCAGAGAACTTCCCTAAGGAAACAGGCATCAAAATCCAGGAGGCACAGAGAACCCCCCTCAAAATCAATAAAAATAGTCAACACCCTGACATCTAACAGTAAAACTTACAAGTCTCAGAGACAAGGAGAAAATCCTAAAAGCAGCTCGGGACAAGAGGTCTGTAACCTACAGTGGTAGAAACATTAGATTGGAAGCAGACCTATCCACAGAGACCTGGCAGGCCAGAAAGGACTGACATGATATATTCAGAGCACTAAATGAGAAAAATATGCAGACAAGAATACTATATCCAGCCAGGCTGTCACTGAAAATAGAAGGAGAAATAAAAAGCTTCCAGGACAAAAACAAAAACTAAAAGAATTTGCAAACAACAAACCAGCCCTACAAAAAATACTGAAAAGGGTCCTCTAAGCAAAGAGAGAGCCTAAAAGAAACACAGACCAGAAAGGAATAGAGACAATATACAGTAACCATCATCTTACAGGCAATACAATGGCACTAGATTCATATCTTTCAAGAGTTACCCTGAATGTAAATGGGCTAAATGCCCCAATCAAAAGACACAGGTATCAGATTGGATAAAAAAAACAAGACCCATCGATATGCTGCCTGCAAGAGACTCATTTTAGACCCAAAGACACCTCCAGATTGAAAGTGAGGGGGTGAAAAACCATTTACCATGCTAATGGACATCAAAAGAAAGCTGGGGTAGCAATCCTTATATCAAACAAATTAGATTTTAAACCAAAGACAATAATAAGAGATGAGGAAAGACACTATATCATACTTTCAGGGTCTATCCAACAAGAAGATCTAACAATTGTAAATACCTATGCCCCTAACATGGGAGCAAATATATAAGCCAATTAAAAACAAAATCAAAGAAACACATTGACAACAATAAAATAATAGTAGGGGACTTTAACACCCGCCTCACTGAAATGGACAGATCATCTAAGCAAAAGATCAACAAGGAAATAAAGGCTTTAAATGACATACTGGACCAAATGGACTTCACAGATATATTCAGAACATTCCATCCCAAAGCAACTGAACACACATTCTTTTCTAGTGCCCATGGAACATTCTCCAGAATAGATCACATCCTAGGTCACAAATCAGGTCTCAACCGGTACCAAAAGATTGGGATCATTCCCTGCATATTTTCGGACCACAATGCCCTGAAACTAGAACTCAATCACAAGAGGAAAGTCGGAAAGAACTCAAATACATGGAGGCTGAATAGCACCCTACTAAAGAATGAATGGGTCAACCAGGAAATTAAAGAAGAATTAAAAAAATTCATGGAAACCAATGAAAATGAAAACACAACTATTCAAAATCTTTGGGATGCAGCAAAGGCAGTCCTAAGAGGAAAGTATATAGCAATACAAGCCTTTCTCAAGAAACAAGAAAGGTCTCAAATACACAACCTAACCCTACACCTAAAGGAGCTGGAGAAAGAACAGCAAATAAATCCTAAACCCAGCAGAAGAAGAGAAATAATAAAGATCAGCACAAATCAATGAAATAGAAACCAAAAGAACAGTAGAACAGATTAACAAAACTAGCTGGTTCTTTGAAAGAATTAATAAGATTGATAAGCCCCTGGCCACACATATCAAAAAGAAAAGAGAAATGACCCAAATAAACAATATCATGAATGAAAGAGGAGAGATCACAACCAACAACAAAGAAATACAAACAATTATAAGAACATATTATGAGCAACTATATGCCAGCAAATTAGATAATCTGGAAGAAATGGATGCATGCCTAGAGATGTATCAACTACCAAAACTGAACCAGAAAGAAACAGAAAACCTGAACAGACCTATAACCACTAAGGAAATTGAAGCAGTCATCAAAAATCTCCAAAGAAACAAGAGCCCAGGGTCAGATGGCTTCCCAGGGGAATTCTATCAAACATTTTAAGAAGAATTAGTACCTATTCTTCTGAAACTGTTCCAAAAAATAGAAATGGAAGGCAAACTTCCAAACTCGTTTTATGAGGCCACCATTACCTTGACCCCAAAATCAGACAAAGACCCCATCAAAAAGGAGAATTACAGACCAATATCTCTGATGAACATGGATGCAAAAATTCTCACCAAAATACTAGCCAATAGGATCCAACAGTACATTAAAAGGATTATTCACCACGACCAAGAGTAGGATTTACTCCAGGGCTGCAAGGTTGATTCAACCTCCTCAAATCAATCACTGTGATACAATACATTAATAAAAGAAAGAACAAGAACCATATGATCCTCTCGATAGATGCAGAAAAAGCATTTGACAAAGTACAGCATCCTTTCTTGATTAAAACTCTTCAGAGTGTAGGGATAAAGGGTACATACCTCAATATCATAAAAGCCATCTATGCAAAACCCACAGCAAATACCATTCACAATGGGGAAAACCTGAGAGCTTTCCCCCTAAGGTCAGGAACACGGCAGGGATGTCCACTATCACCACTGCTATTCAACATAGTACTAGAAGTCCTAGCCACAGCAATCAGACAACAAAAAGAAATAAAAGGCATCCAAATCGGCAAAGAAGAAGTCAAACTCTCACTCTTTACAGATGATATGATACTTTATGTGGAAAACCCAAAAGACTCCACCCCAAAACTGCTAGAACTCATACAGGAATTCAGTCAAGTGGCAGGAGATAAAATCAATGCACAGAAATCAGTGGCATTTCTATACACCACCAACAAGACAGAAGAAACAGAAATTAAGAAGTCGATCCCATTTACAATTGCATCCAAAATCATAAGATACCTAGGAATAAATCTAACCAAAGAGGGAAAGGATCTGTACTCAGAAAACTAGAAAATACTCATGAAAGAAATTGAGGAAGACACAAAGAAATGGAAAAACGTTCCATGATCATGGATTGGAAGAACAAATACTGTGATGATGTCAGTGCTACCTAGAGCAATCTACACATTCAATGCAATCCCCATCAAAATACCATCCACTTTTTTCAAAGAAATGGAACAAATAATCCTAAAATTTGTATGGAACCAGAAAAGACCCCGAATAGCCTGAGGAATATTGAAAAAGAAAAGCAAAGCTGGTGGCATCACAATTCCGGACTTCAAGCTCTATTACAAAGCTGTCATCATCAAGACAGTATGGTACTGGCACAAAAACAGACACATAGATCAATGGAACAGAATAGAGAGCCCAGAAATGGACCCTCAACTCTATGGTCAACTAATCTTCGACAAAGCAGGAAAGAATGTCCAGTGGAAAAAAGACAGTCTCTTCAACAAATGGTGTTGGGAAAATTGGACAGCCACATGCAGAAGAATGAAACTGTACCTTTTCCTTACACCACACACAAAAATAGACTCCAAATGGTTGAAAGACCTCAATGTGAGACAGGAGTCCATCAAAATCCTAGAGGAGAACACAGGCAGCAACCTCTTTGACCTCAGCTGCAGCAATTTCTTCCTAGAAACATCGCCAAAGGCAAGGGAAGCAAGGACAAAAATGTCCTATTGGACTGCATCAAGATAAAAAGCTTTTGCACAGCAAAGGAAACAGTCGACAAAACCAAAAGACAACTGACAGAATGGGAGCAGATATTTGCAAATAACATATTAGATAAAGGGCTAGTATCCAAAATCTATAAAGAACTTATCAAACTCAACACCCAAAGAACAAATAATCCAATCACGAAATGGGCAGAAGGCGTGAACAGACATTTTTCAGAAGAAGACATCCAAATGGCCAACAGACCCATGAAAAAGTGCTCAACATGGCTCAGCATCAGGGAAATCCAAATCAAAACCTCAATGAGATACCACCTCACACCAGTTAGAATGGCTAAAATTAGCAAGTCAGGAGACAGATGTTGGCAAGGATGCGGAGAAAGGGGAACCTTCCTACACTGTTGGTGAGAATGCAAGCTGGTGCAGCCACTCTAGAAAACAGTGTGGCGGTTCCTCAAAAAGTTGAAAATAGAGCTACCCTATGACCCAGCAATTGCACTACTGGGTATTTACCCCAGAGACACAAATGTAATGATCCAAAGGGGTACGTGCACCCCAATGTTTATAGCAGCAGTGTCCACAATAGCCAAACTATGGAAAGAGCCAAGATGTCCATCAACAGATGAATGGATAAAGAAGATGTGGTATATATACACAATGGAATATTATGCAGCCATCAAAGAAAACGAAATCTCCCCATTTGCAATGACGTGGATGGAACTAGAGGGTATTATGCTAAGTGAAATAAGTCAATCAGAGTAAGACAAATATCATATGATCTCACTGATATTAGGAATTCTTAATCTCAGGAAAACAAACTGAGGGTTGCTGCAGTGGTGGGGGTGGGAGGGATTGGGTGGCTGGGTGTCAGACATTGGGGAGGGTATGTGCTATGGTGAGCACTGTGAATTGTGTTAAGACTGATGAATCACAGACCTGTACCTCTGAAAGAAATAATACATTATATGTTAAAAAAAAAAAAAAAGAAGAAGATAGTAGGAAGGGAAAAATGAAGGGGGGGAAATCGGAGGGGAGATGAACCATGAGAGACTATGGACTCTGAGAAACAAACTGAGGGTTCTAGAGGGGAGGGGGGTGGGGGGATGGGCTAGCCCAGTGATGGGTATTAAGGAGGGCACATATTGAATGGATCACTGGGTGTTATACACGAACAATGAAATCATGGAACACTACATCAAAAACTAATGATGTAATGTATGGTGACTAACATAACATAATAAAATAAAATTTTTAAAAAATGTTACATGAAGAAAATCTATAGTCAACATTAGAAAATAAAAATGCTATTTGTTAGTAAGCTAACATCCCATTATATGACTAATGGAAAAGCTTAGTTGAAAACAAAGTTTAAATAAACTTTTCATGATATCTGAGGATGGACAGATAAAAGAAAAACTCTAGAAACCAGCCTTATACATTAACAATTCACCTTGGAATTTATGATGATTTACGACTTTAAATCCTAAATCAAATAGGAACTTAATGAAAAATGTCTGGAATTGATCCTGTAGGATTTTTAGTCATTGCACAAAAAGAACCTCATACCTATGAGATTTGAAAGAATTATGGGTGTTAATAAAAGGCAAAGTCTATTAACATTCTTTAAATATTTATTTTAAAAATATTTACTTTAAAAATTTCAAAGAAATTTTAATAGCTACCACTGTTTAAGGAAAACCCTTTTTCCTGCAATGTAAG
The DNA here is from genome assembly GCF_004348235.1 of Phoca vitulina. Taxonomy (NCBI): domain Eukaryota; kingdom Metazoa; phylum Chordata; class Mammalia; order Carnivora; family Phocidae; genus Phoca; species Phoca vitulina. The sequence continues at coordinate 29,979,712 of NW_022589708.1, read as the reverse complement.
AACAAATGAATTTTTGGAAGTTGTTCCATGATACAGATCATTATTTTCTCTATCAGCTTATTGCTGAGCCTGTTTTCTAAAAAACAAAACAAAACAAAAATTAGTCATAATTTAATTTAAAAATGTCTCTCACTCTGAATCTGTTTCTTCATTTGTAAAATAACAAGATGAAGGAGAGTATTTCTGAGATTCCTTTTAACTCTAAAATACTGGAGTTTTAATAAGTCAAAATTCAAAGAACTTCTGGAATAAGAAGATTTCAGTCTTTTGTTTAACTTCCCTTAGTAATGAGAAATGAAAAATTTCTGAGTCTATGGTCTAAGGCAGGAATAGGTAAATTTTTTTCTGTAAAGGGCTAGATTGTAAATACTTTTCATTTTGTAGGCTATAGGATCTCTGTTGGAACTACTTAACCATTATGGCATGAGAGCAGACACAGGCAACACATAAACAGACAAGTATGGTTGTATTACAAACTATTTCTGGACACCGAAGTTTGAATTTCATATAATTTTTATCTGCCACAAAACACTTTTTTTTTTTAACCTTTAAAAACGTCAAAACCATGAGAGACTATGGACTCTGAGAAACAAACTGAGAGTTCTAGAGGAGAGGAGAGTGGGGGATGGGTTAGCCTGGTGATGGGTATTAAAGAGGGCACGTACTGAATGGAGCACTGGGTGTTATACACAAACAATGAATCATGGAACACTACATCCAAAACTAATGATGTAATGTATGGTGATTAACATAACATAATAAAATAAAAAAAAATAAAGAAAAAAATAAAAAAATAAAAACGTCAAAACCATTCTTAGCTCACAGGCCATACAAAACAGGCACTGAGCCAATTTGGTCTGTGTGCCATAGTTTGTCAACCCCTGGTCTAGAGTGTACTTTAATAAACAGGCTCAATCAGAAAGAAAAAAAAAATAACTATTAGTATGCAACACAGATAAAAACTGTTCAAAATATCACCATGCTTATACAAATAAGCATTCTTCAAATTATGTCTTTTCTTTTTGCAAAGATAAACTCCAGACTTCCACTTCCCTAAAATAAGATACTAGAGAGAAGCAAGCCTTTGCTCTTCCTTCAAAAACTTGACTAGCATAAGAATGCTGTGGAAGTAATTAAGGACCAGATAAACTAAAACTCCAGAGATGAAAGAGTACTTCCACAGTGAGCTCAGACCATTGGCATTTTCTTCCATGGGGGTATTTGCAAAGTTTGGATACACATGAGGTGAAATTGAGCCTAGTTTAAACAGAGGAACTCTACTAAAGAAAACCAGAAACTAGTGCGGCTTTAGCTGGAATGAGACTGGAAATCTAGAAAAGCCTCAAATACAGGGCCAGTTTCCCCTATAATATAAAGCTTAGTAATGGGATGCTGGAGGATAGGGAGGCTGGACCAACAGGGCAGAGTCAATTTCCCAGTCTCCCAATGTCTAGAAGACAGAATCCCAGTAGAGGGAGGAGTCTACTTAATCCATGATTGGATGGAGATTGGCAACACCTCACCCTACTTGTCTAACACAGCAAAGAGCAAAACTCTCTGAAAGAAAATAACTGTTAGGCACATAATAAACATATTAACAGATCTACAAGAAGCAAAATAATCAGGCAGACTCAAGATAATTGATATTGAAGTTAAAATAGATGCAAAGATGGAAAAATAGGATGGAATGATGTAATTTTCAACAGGATCTGTTTTTTAAAAAAGCCAAGTAGATTTTCTAAAAAATAAATATTTGAAATCAAGAACTTGTCAGATGATTTTAAGAGCAGAACAGACCAGAGGAAAACAGGATTCATGGACTTGCAGATAGGCCAAGGGAAAATATCCAAACTCAAACACAGAGAAAAGAACGAGATGAATAAAACAGAATATGAAACATGCAGCACATAGTCAAATGGTCTCATATTCATGTAAATGAAATACAAGACAGAGAAAAAAATGGAACAAATGCAATATGTGAACAGATAATGACAATTTTACAAAAGTGAGAAAAGAAATCAACTCAGAGATTCAAGAAATTCAGGGAAATGCAAGCAGGAAAATGCACAGAAAACCACACGTACACCAAATACTAGGCACAAACTGCTGAAACAAAGGATAAAGAGAAAATCTTAAAAGCAACAAGAGAAAAAAGATACACTAAAAAGAACAACAATAAGATTGATAGCTTCCGTTCTCTGTGTTGAACAGTGCTGGGGAAAGAGGGGTATAGACCTAGAATTATGTACCTACCAAAAATATCCTTTAAAAATGAAGACAAAAATATATTGTAGACCCACAAAAGCTGACATAATTCATTGTCAATATACCAATACTACAAGAAATACAAAAGGAAGGTCTTTAATAATTGCTATGGCAAAATTTTAAATAAAAGGACACAGACGTAAAGTAGAAGAAATGGAGAAGATATATCCTGAACATACTTACCGGCCTTGGAAAAAATGTTGGTATGGCTATATTAGTATTTGACAAAATTAATTTTTAAGGCTAGAAGTATTATTAGAGATGAACTGAGCACTTCATAATGCTAATAGGGTCGATTCAATAGGAAAACACAGCAATCCCAAATCTGAATGCATCTAATAATAACATAACTTCAAAACATATGAAGCAAAATTGAGCAAAGTAAAAGGAGAAAGACAAATTCACAATCAAAAGAGCAGATTTTAACATTCCTCTCTCTACCTGACCGAACAAGTAGAGGACAAAACAGCATGGATATAGAAAAGTTTAAAACATGATTAATCAACTTGACCTAACTGACACACCTAGAAAATCACACCTAACAACTGCAGAATAGACGTTCTTTTCTAATGCAAATAGAATATTTACCAAAATAGACAACAGAATGCTGGACCACAGACTAAGTCTCAACAAATTTCCAAAGACTGTGACTGTGATCACAGAAAAATTAAACTAGAGACCAACAGAAAGAAAACTCAGATATTCCCAAATGTTTGGAAATCTAAAAAAACAAAAACAAAAACAACAAAAAAACAGATTTTAAATAACCTATGAGTCAAAGAACTATAATAATATATAGTATTATATAATATAATAGCTATAATAGTTAAAATGGAAATCAGAAAATATTTTCAATTAAATAAAAATGACAGATGACCAAACTTGTGAAATGTAGCTGAAGTAGTGCTTAGGAAAATGTATAGCTTTTTGCAAAGACATAAATGCAAATAATGAAAAAAGAAATTCTGAAAGTAAATGATCTAGGCATACAACTTTAGAAGCTAGAAAAACAACAGCAAGTAAACAATGTAAAAAGAGGGAAACAAAAGTAAGAACAGATATCAATAAAATAGAAAACAGACATTCAGTAGAGGAAATCAAGGAATCAAAACTGGTTCTCTGAAAAGATTAATAAGGAAAGACTGCTCTAGCAAGACTGGTCAGGAAAAAAAATAAAACCACAATCACCCATATGAGAAATAAGAAAGGGGACATCATTTTAGATGCTGCCCATAAATTTCACAGTTTAAATACGAGGGCATACCCCTGAAACAAATAATACATTATATGTTAATTTAAAAAATTAAAAATATAAATAAATAAATAAATACAAGGGCAAATTCCATTGAAAAATGTAACTTCTCAATATTAAACCAGGAAAAATACAATATCTGAATAGTCTTCTATTCTGTTAAAGATACTGAATCCCTAACCAAAACGTTCCCACAAAGAAAACTGTAGATTCAGTGGCTTCACCAGAGAATTCCTCTAACTACTTAATTCACTGGTACGTTCTTTCCAACAACTTCAATCTTAAACTAACTCTTTCTCTGAATATAAAAAGAAATTTCCCAACTCATTTTATGAGATAAGCATAATTCTGATACCAAAATCTGAAAAGAGTATTTCAAAATAAAATCTCAAGCCAACATCTCCCATGAACAAAGAAACAAAAATACTACCATAGCCAAAAAGTGGAAACAACCCAAATGTCCATCAATTGACAAATGGATAAACAAAATGTGGTACATCCATATAACAGAAGTATTATTCAGCCATGAATGGAGTAGACACATGCTACTTTATGGATGAACCTTGAAAACATTACGCTAAGTGAAAGAAACCAAGATCACCAATGATCATATATTGTATGATTCCATTTATATCAAATGTCCAGATTAAATAAATCCATAGAAACAGGAAGCTGATTAGTGGTTGCCAGGGGCTGATGGAAATGAGAAGCAGAGTGACTGCCACTGGGTATAGGATTTCTTTTTCGGGTGAAGAAAAATGTTCTGTTTGCACAACTCTGTTAATATACTAAAACTACTGACTTGTATACTTTTACATGGTGTGTTTCATGATGTGTGAATTATATCTCAACTAAAAATAAGAGGAAAAAAAGCCACTGATCTAAACATAATTTCAATTGTTCAGCAACCTATAAAAAGGATAGATAAATTGCAAAATCCAATCAATGTAACTCAACACGGTAACAAAACAAGGAAAAAAAATATGATCCTTTCAATAGAAACAGAAAAAGTATTTTATAAAACTCAACAACTACTTGTGATGAAATGCTTCCATAAGGCAGAAAAAAAAATTAATCTGGTAATTACTAAATCTGGTAATTACTTAATCTGGAAGTAAGTTAAACAAAAGAAATGAAAATCATAATGGCTGAAAAGAAAACAGTAAACCATTTTTACTTGTAGATAACCTAACTGTTTACAGAAAGTGCAAAGTAATCCATAAATAATAAGTGAATTATCCAGGTCACTAGATACAACACCAATTTTTTAAGAAATCAGCTAATTTATAAAACACTATATGTAAACTGAAGCTTTTCTATATAAACCAGAGTTATTTCTCCTGTGTAATTAATGTAATGATACTCTCATCATTGTGTTCAAGCATTACTGAATAAATTAGGGAGGAACAGTAGTCTGATTACTAAGTAGAAAACTTTTATTTACTTTCCTAGCCTGATAATTAGTAACAAGAAAAGAGATTTTAGCAGTTCAAACTGATCTAGGGAAGAGATGCAAACAGATTTCCTATATATAGCTTCAATCTCTTGATCTATTTAGAAGTCTTCATATGGCGGGTAGGGATGGGGGATAATAACTCTGAAACTGTAAAACTTTCTAAGGACAATGTGTTCACCCCAGGCCTCAGAGAGCTACCGTAAGGGTAATGACAGTTAGCAGTCAAATAAGCAGGCACACAAAAAGATACAAGGCACCCTGAGAACTGCCAGAGATAAACAACAGACACCAAAACAGAGCGCAAATGGAATTTTCAGACACAACTATGCTTACCAAATTTAAAGAAATAAGAGATGGCTTTAAAATATCTGCAGCATATGGGGAACACAGCATATATGAAAGAAAATCAAATCAAACTTCTATGAAAATGAAAAATATAATAACTGAAATTAAAGACCCACTAGGTAGGTTTGCAGCATCTCAGACACAGATGAAGAAAGAATTTGAAGAAATTAGAAAAAAGTATCTACAATTTCAGCATAGAAAGATAAAAAGGTTGAAAATGTATCCCTGAGACCTCCAGTTCTGAAACCTCCTCCTTCAACTCCCACCATCCCAAAAGAGACAGCCTTTACTCCATCCAAGTGTACTTCTCATACCATGGACCCCATCTCATTCCCCATCCTTGGGATTTCACTCAACCACTTACACCCTCTCTTTGTTCACTCTTTAATCTCTTTTATCCAGGATTTCTAAACCTAGAAGCCTACTGGCCTCCAAATGAAGGAAAAAAAAAAAGTTAAATGATTCTCTATTTCTCTTCATCACTAAATTTCTTAGGGAAAAACTGTCTTGAACTTTTTCAATCCCTTACTATCAAATTCCTACAAGTTTATGACTTCTCGATGGCACCAACTTCCTTGTTGCCTACTGAATTCCCTAGCTTCTGTCTTTATCCTTCACATTCTTCCATATATGAGTATTGTCAAATAGTCTACTTCTTTAAATACCTTCCCCCATCCCTTGGCTTCAACCTTTATTTTAGTGTTCCTTCTACCTTTGATGATGATTCTTTCTTGGTCTTCTTTAACAGGTCCTTTTCTTGTCCTTTCATTGTTTAGTATATATATTACTTCTCATGAGAGTTATCTGTGCATATTCTGTATTTGTATCTTACAAACTTTGTTTTTAATAATCCATAACAACTCTAAACAATAACTACTGAGAGTTCATGAACATCATTGGAATACTGGTCTAGAGCCAGTTATGTTCTCTGACAATAAAGGTACATCTACTATAAAAACTGACAACACTTCTAGCCACTTCAAAATCCCACCCCAACTCATTTAGTTCAGATTAGATCACCTAAGCCTCTTCTTTGCTGCTTAAATGGGGACACTATTACGAAGGTACTCCTTTTACTTTCCTTCCACCCAACATGAAATGTTCTCTACAGGGCCTTATTCCACACAGTATCCCCATTCTCTCTTTTTTATTCATTATTCCTGCCCTTCTCCTTCAGTCTACTAGGTTAAAAGTACAGAATTTAGAAACAAATGAACTAGGTTGAAATGTAGGCTGTGTCATTTATTAGCTGTGATCTGGGAAAGTTATTTAACCTCTCTGCCTCAGCAGTCTCATCTGTAAAATAGGGTGAAAACAGTACCTCTCCCATTGGATTATAAAGCACTTAGAGTTACACCTGGTATTTAATAAGTACTAAACAAATTTTATTTCTTATTATCATGCTAAAGTGTCTACCTTGGTTTAGATTTCCCCAAAAGCAGACTTGATTCAAGGATTCGTGTAAAAGGAGCTGTTTTGAGAAGTGAGCCAGGAAAAACACTGGTGGGGGGATCAAAAGTAAGACAGGTAAGGGAAGGCAGTCAGTAAAGAGTGCATTAGCCAGTTACCATGATGGACAACTACAGCATGATTCTACTGGAAAACTCTGGTAGATGGTGTAGAACATGGCTCAGTTACCCCAACTGAAGGATGAGAAAAATGAGGTATTTATCCACCAACTCCTCATCCATCACTGGTTGAAAGCTTTTCTAAAAGCATTAACTCTGGCATTTCTGGCTTGCTCTGCCCATAAGCCAAGAATGTCTATATGGCCAATAAGAAAGCTCTCAGACAGAAAGTCATAGACATAAGTAGAGAGCATGGAGATAAATGCCAAAGAGATGGGGCTAGGACACTAATAACATCTACTACAGCGTCTCTTATCCAAAAGATAATTCTTTGTCTCCTTCCTCATGCTACCATCTTCCTTCTTTCCCTTTAAACACTGATTTCTTTCTTTTTATTTTTTTAAGATTTTTGAGAGAGAGAGCACACGCAAGCACAAGCCAGGGGTGGGGGAGGGGCAGAGGGAGAGGGAGAAGCAGACTCCCTGCTGAGTGGGGAGCCCAAAGCGGGTCTCGATCCTAGGACCCTAAGATCATAACCTGAGCTGAAGGCAGATGCTTAACCGACTAAGCCACCCAGGTGCCCCTAAACACTGATTTCTAAATACTCTCCTTTCTTCACCTAACCTCAATTTACTTTCCCACTGAAATGTCACTTCTTGCCTTCTGGAAAATGTGGTGGGAGTGAGTGGGTGTAGGTCATTATGATCTCTTAATGCAAACTTGAAGATGATGTCTTCAGACTTCTATTTAGTCAACCTACAGGCAAAGAGGCAGTTTGTAAGTGATGGTATGTTCATGAGGAGCCTTTGAATATACTGAACATAATGTATTTGAGACAGGATTGACCAGCAGCAGACTTTTCAAATTACAGGTCTAGAGATCAAGGGAAAGGTTTTAGCTATAAACCACACACCAGGAAGTAAAAAACAATTAGGTAATAACTAAAATCACAGGACTGACTGAAATAACCAAAGAAGAAAATTTAGAGAGAAGGGTACCAAGAATGGACTCTTGAGAAACTAGCTCTTCCTCTCTTACTATCTAAAGAAAAGGCATTGTTATTTCTATACTTGAAATGTAGTCACCTGTTATACCTATCATTCTTCCTTCATTCTTCTAACACCGGAACATTCTCAAATCCATTCTGTTCCATCTATTCCCATTGCCTTTTCTCAGGATTCATTACCACTTGTCAGAACTACTACAGCTGTTTCTTTAAAGGTAATCTTGCTTTGGGGATCTGCACCTTTTGTCCTCTATAACGTTAGCAGAGGTATTTTTATAAGTTGAAAGTTTAACTCTACCACTACTGTTCTCAAATAAAGCAATACTTGGGACATAATAAGCTGGTCCTAACATATGTGTCTAGTTTCTTCTATGCCCTTATTCTCATTCACCCAGTTCCCCACACTTCAGTTATTGCCAATATTTGTGTTTTGTACTTGTTTGATTTTATCCCTGAATTAATAATGTAGCTCTAGCAACTGTAACAGTCTCCCTGAGGAAACTATGGCCTGCAGTCTAAATGTAGTCTGCCACTTATCTTTGTAAATACAGTTATACTGGAACACAGCGATGCTCATCAGTTTACATATTTATTGCTTACGGGCGCTTTCAAACTGTAACAAGAGTTGAATAGTTGCAACAGAGACTGTACTATCTCAAAGCCAAAATACTTTAGCGTATTTGGCCCTATACAGAATTATGTTTGCTGACCCTTCACCCATGAGACAATAAATATCAAGCAATCTCATATGTGTATAACTGGATTCCCAGAAAGAAATAAGATAGACTGAGTTTGAAATAATATTTGAGGAAATAAAAGCCAAAATGTGCCCAATTAAAGAAAAATTATCACACAGATCTCAGAAATTCAATGAATACCAAGCACAAGCTAAACACACACACACACACACACACACACACACACACACAAACTCTAGTTAGGCACAGCATAGTCAGATTACTAAAAATCAAAGGTAAAGAGAAAAACCTTAAGAGCAGTCAGAGAAAGAATTCTGGTTCCAGTGTGGAGGCATAAACTCAAATACAGCCTATCTTTCCCACCATTTACAACTAAGAACTGTGGATAAAATACAAGAAGAAAAAAGAAAAAAATTACTGGAAGACTCTGAAAAGCAAACAAAAGCATATTGTAGAGTGGAGTTAAACTTGGAAAAATGACCCACAGGAGAGTGAGCTTCCCAGTTCAATTATTTTTTCCTCTTTCTCTAACAGCTTTGCCCAAAGGCCAGGAAACAATCACTGCATCAGAGCAATAATCCAGAAGTTAAACCTCCAAGAGAAACCTCATCTTTCTGGCCAGAGGAATTGAGGAAGGAGGCTCCTGAGTGCTGGAGAATGTGGAGAAATCCTGAAAAGGAGAAAGATGAGAGAAAGGGATTCCCTAATTCTGTCTACAAACCCACACAGGTCTTGGGCTTACTCCGGAACTACACAGGTACGGGTCAGACCCTACCAGTATAGCAATGACTCGGAACTGAACTGAGATTTGAAGTACCACCCACAGAAGGCAAGACCAAATTTGCCATCTGAACCTAAATGGGCTGACAGTCTGCTAAAAGAAACAATAAAAATCAAAATTCCCCCCCCAATTTATAATAAGCCCCAGAGTTTACAAAACATAACACTAACAATGTCCAAGATACAATCCAAAATTCTCACAATGCAAAAAAGCAAGAAAAATGTGATCAATTTCAAAGGAAGAAACAATTAACAGGTGCCAATCCTGAGGTGATCCAGATGTTCTAATTCTCTAACAAGAGTTTTAAAGCAACTATTATAAAAATATGCTCCACCAAGTAAAGGCAAACACACTTGGGCAAAAAAAATTCCTCAGAAGACCAACAGAAATTATTTTAAAAAGGAACCAAATGTAAAATTTGAAACTGGACAATACAATGTGTAAAATAAAAAAATTCACTGGATGGGCTAAGAGAATGGAGATGACACAGAAGAGTCTTGAACTTGAAAATGGATCATTAAAAAGTATGAAATCTGAAGAACAAAGAGAAAAAAACATTGACAAAAGGAAAAATGAACAGTCAGAGACTTGTGGGACAAGCTCAAAAGTTTTACTGTAATTCCCATTGAAAATTTTTTTAAATTTCTTTATTTTTTTATTTCTTTTTAAGATTTTATTTATTTATTTGACAGACAGCAAGAGAGGGAACACATGCAGGGGAGCGGGAGAGGAAGAAGCAGGTTTCCCGCTGAGCAGGAGCCCGACGTGGGGCTTGATCTCAGGACCCTGGGATCATGACCTGAGCCGAAGGCAGATGCTTAACGACTGCCACCCAGGCGCCCCACCATTGGAATTTTGGAAGGAAGAAAGAAATTAGGGCAGAATATTTTAAGAAACAATGGCATCACAAATTTGGTAAAAGACAAATTTATACATTCAAGAAGCTGAGCATTCTTCAAAGAGATTAAACTCAAATAATGATAAGACATATCAAATCAAACTGCTGAAAACCAAAACCAAAACCAAAAAACCCAAACCCCAAAACATACTTGAAAGCAGAGAAACATGACATATATGGGGGGGTGTAAGGTTCAAAATTACCAAGTTTCTCATCAGAAATCATAGTGGTGAAAAGACAGTGGAACAACATCATTAAAATATTGAAAGAAAACAGGGCCTACTCAGAATTCTACATCCACCTAAAATATCCTTTAGGAATGAAAGCAAAATGAAGAGATTCTCAGATGAAGAAAAACAAAGAAAAGTTTATCCTCAGCAGACTGATGTACAAGAAATGCTAAAGTACTGAAAGGCTGAAAGGAAATGTGGCATCTTCAGGAATGAAGGAATAACAGAAATAATAAATATACAGGTAAACACAAAATACCACTTTTTTCCTTTTAAGTTATTTAAAATATCATACCTACTGAAAGCAAAAAATATACTGTACAGTGAGGTTTTCAAATCATGCAGCCATAAACATATATGACAACTATAACATAAGGAGGGTGGGTAATGAAGTAGAGGGGAAAAAAAGATCTGTATGGTTGCCAGGTTTCTCTATTTTAAGTGAAGCAGTACAACAGTAACTCTAAGTAGGCTGTGAAAGGTAAGGTATGTATATTGTAGTCCCTAGGGCATTCAAATAGAAAAAGATAAAGCCAAAAAGGCCAACAGCTATATTAAAATGGGATACTAAACAATAATCCAAAAGAAAGCAGAAAAAAACGAAGAGAGGAATGAAAAAGAAGAAAACATAAGACAATATGATAGATCTAAAGCCAACTATATCAATAATTATATTAAATACTAATAATCTAAATTGTCCAAGTAACAGGCAAAGATTGACAGAGCAGATTAAAAAAAAAAAAAAAAGCAAAACCCTCATGTTGCATAAGGAAGAGAAACTTTAAATATAAAAATACAGATAATTCAAAAGTAAATGGATGGGAAAAATCTTACCATCCAAACAGTAAGCAAAAGAAGGCTGAAGAGGCTATTCTAATATCAGATAAAATAAGTTCAAAAAGTATTACTAGGAATGAAGAGAAATGTGTCATAATGAAATAAAAGAATAATTTATCAAGAAGTTTTAATAATTCTATATATATATACCTAATAGCAGAGCCCCAAAGTATATGAAGCAAAAACTGAGAAAATTAAAAGGACAAATCCAAATCCAAGTAAGAGTAAGATATTTTCAATACCAGTCTCTCAGCAACTTATAGAACTAGACAAAAATGAGTACAGACATAAGAGACCCAAATAACACCATCAACCAATTTGAACTGACATAGAACTCTACACGAAAAAATGGCAGAACACACATTCTTTTCAAGTGTACATGGTACAATCTTCAAGGTAGACCATATCCTGGGAGATATGGCTTATCTCAATCAATTTTAAAAGATTGAAATCATACAAAAATATGCAATAGATTGTAATAACAGTAATATATGTAATAAAATACCAAATATCCGAAGGTTAATAAAATAATTCTAAATAATGTATGGATCAAAGATAAAATTACAAAAATAAATCAGAAAATATTTTAAACTTGGGTGCCTGGGTGGCTCAGTCGATTAAGCATCTGCCTTTGGCTCAGGTCATGATCCCAGAGTCCCTGCATCAGGCTCCTGGCTCAGTGGGGAGGTCTGCGTCTCTCTCTGACCTTCCCGCCTTCATGCTTTTTGTCTCTCACTCTGTCTCAAATAAATAAATAATAAAAAAAGAAAATATTTTAAACTAAATGACAAAGAACATTCAAAATATCGAAACTGTGGGATACAACCAAAGCAGTGCTTCCATGAAAATTTATAGTTTTAAATACTTATGTTAGAAGTCTAAAATCAATGATCTAAGATTCCACCTTAAGAAAATAAAAAAAAAGAGCAAAGTAAACTCAAAGTAGAAGTAAATTATACTGATGACAGAAAAGTCAATAAAGGAGAAAACAGATCAATAATAGAGAAAATTAACAAAGCCAAAAGTTGTTTCTTTGAACTTATAAACAAAATTGACAAACTTCTGGCTAAATTGATCAAAGAAAAAAGAGAAAACTCCAACATGAGGAATGAAAAAGGAATTATCACCACAGATCCCAGACACTGAAGAATAAAAGAATGCTGAGTAACTTTCTGCCAAAATGTTCAACAATTTAGATGAAATGGACAAACTTCTCCAAAAATTGACATGAGAAATAAAAAATCTGAATATTCCTGTATCTATTAAAGAAACTAAATTTGTCAAAAGCATTCCCAAAAGATAACTCCAGGATCAGATGGTGGCCCTGATGAATTCTATCAAATATTTAAGAATAATTTATCAAGAAGTTTTAATAATTATATATGTATATATACCTAATAGCAGAGCCCCAAAGTTCCATGGAAACTTTTTAAAAACACAGAAAAAGAGATTATTGCCCAAATCATTTTATGAGACAAGAATACCCGTAATACTAAAACCTGACAGACATTAACAGACCAATATCCTTCATAAATGTAAAACCCAAAATTCTTAACAAAATATTAGCAAATCTAATTCAGTAATACATCACATATGAGAAGGTTTTATCCCAGGAATGCAAGGTTGACTTAACATTCAAAAATTAATTTAATTTTTCCTTTTTTTCTCTTAATGTATAATCATTTCAACAAATGCAGAAAAGATTTTGCCAAAATTCAATACCCACTTATGATAAAAACTATCAGCAATGTAGGAATATTAAAGAACGTCCTCAAATTGGAAAGGCCATTAAAACACCCAAAGCTAATATCGTAATATTGAAAGACTGAAAGACTAATTCCTCCTCAGATTAAGGAACAACGAAAATGCAACTTTCACCACTTCTATTCAGCATTGTTACGGAGGTTCTTGTCACTGGAATAAAAGTTGGGGGAGCAAGGGGGGGTGCATTTCTGATTTCTGGAAATCAGAAAGAATGATGCCTGATTTTAGAACAACCTAGATAATCTACAAAACAACTACTAAAATTAATCCATGGCATTCACTATAGTCCATCTATTATACTACTAGGATTCACTTGCTTCATATATATTCTGGAAGAAGCTCCTCCAGAATTCTGGTTGGTCCTTATTTCCTGGAGAAACATTCCAGGGGAAGTAAAGTAGGACAAACTACAACCCCCACCACTGGTTTCAGATGGTTTAAAGACCAAAACTTTGTTATAACCTGTTTTCTGCTAGTCATTCTAGATTCCCTTCATCTTTGGCTAGCATTTCTGCTGGTCCAGGTGGCCGATCCTGTGAGGTCATCAGGCCTTCTCGTGTCCATTTAATATCGTAACTGGAAAGGAAGTACCAAGAGACACCTAGTAGATCACATATGTGCCAAACCCCCATGCTCCATCATGTAACAGCAGCCCTACCTCCTCCCAATGGCCCGGTACATTAGCCCTGTCAAAATGATAACTCCTTTCCCTGGAAAAGGAGTGTCAAGTCCCAGAGATAGCTGTGCCTTAAAGTGTAATAGGACTCCTATTATGTCTTCTGTTGGAAATGTTTCCCTTCTGAAAACCAGGACCTTTTAACTCCCAGTGCTCAGCTACAGAGATGGGAGTATAAATTCACCAGTGGTGCTAAGTGAAACCACTCCTATTTCCATGTGTCCTTCCTACTGGGAACCCTGAAGGATGGGACCTCATCCTTGCAGGGTATAATGTCCAAATTGCAGGGTATCATCATCAGTTGTGCCACCAAAAGACTGTTTTGCTGCTCTAACAGGTCAGAAACTTCTGGGTGATGTGATGCATGATGGGACAAATGGACCCCATGAATCCTCCTTTGCTAAAAAGTGGGTCGGGACGCCTGGGTGGCTCAGTCGGTTAAGCGGCTGCCTTCGGCTCAGGTCATGATCCCAGGGTCCTGGGATCGAGACCCGCATCGGGCTCCCTGCTCGGCGGGGAGCCTGCTTCTCCCTCTCCCTCTGCCTGCCTCTCTGCCTACTTCTTCTCTCTATCTCTCTGTCAAATAAATAAATAAAATCTTTAAAAAAATAAAAATAAAAAATATATAAATAAATAAATAAAAAGTGGGTCCCTTACTCTGAAACAATGTTACGTGGGACCTTATGCTGATGGATCTGTAAGCTCTGTAAGCCCTTAAAGAGTGGCAATGGCTGAGCCCCTGCAAGCTGTAAAAGCAAACTCATACTTAAAAATATGTGTCAAGAGGCACCTGGGTGGTTACGCTGGTTAAGCATCTGCCTTTGGCTCAGGTCATGATCTCAGGGTCCTAGGATCCAGCCCCACGTCAGGGTCCCTGCTCAGCAGGGAGTCTGCTTCTCCCTCTGCCCCTTTACCCACTTGTGTACGCTCTCTCTCTCTCAAATAAATAAAATCTTAAAAAAATAAAAGTATGTATCAAATCCAGTCAAAATGAATCATGGTCTCTGTGAAGGATGGTTAGTTTCCACTACTCATGCAGGACATTCAGCAATTCAGTTGCTAGATGAGTACTGATAAGTAGAAATCTGTTATTGGGCCCTTGCATAGCCATCACCAGTAATTTTTCCACAACACTTGTAGGCCAAAAGAAATACCTAACAGTAGTGTTTATTAACTACTTAGATCCATATAAATTAATTAAGAATCTATGTCCTAATATTATGTAGCCATCAAAAAAACGAAATCTTGCCATTTGCAACGACATGGATGCAACTAGACGGTATTATGCTAAGCGAAATAAGTCAATCAGAGAAAGACATGTATCACATGACCTCACTAATATGAGGAATTCTTAATCTCAGGAAACACACTGAGGGTTGCCGCAGTGGTGGGGGGTGGGAGGCATGGGGTGGCTGGGTGATAAACATTGGGGAGACTATGTGCTATGGTGAGTGCTGTGAATTGTGTAAGACTGTTGAATCACAGTCTGAAAAAAATAATACATTATATGCTAAAAAAAAAAAAAGAAGATAGTAGGAAAGGAAAAATGAAGGGGGGGGAATCGGAGGGGGAGACGAACCATGAGAGACTATGGACTCTGAGAAACAAACTGAGGGTTCTAGAGGGGATGGGGGTGGGGTAATGGGTTAGCCTGGTGATGGGTATTAAAGAGGGCACATATTGAATGGAGCACTGGGTGTTATACGCAAATGATGGATCATGGAACACTACATCAAAAACTAATGATGTAATGTATGGTGATTAACATAACATAATAAAATAAAATTTAAAAAAAACAGGAAAAAAAAAGAATCTATGTCCTAACAACTCAACCACTTGAAAAAATAATATGCATAAATTGAAAAATATTTATAACCACAAGGGCTTAATAATTGGACATGTACAATGCTAGACACTGCACAACTTCTCAAACTTGGAATCAGACTGAACATGCCACCCTCCCTTCCTGTTTCACACTAATTTTTGTGCAGTGCTTGATTTATATCACAGCAACTACCAAAAATCCAACTTCAAAAAGATATGACTTCATCAAAGGAATGTAGCATGATCTAGTGTCAAAACTGTGAATTACCTCTAGCTAGTTGTTTGTGACAGATGCTATGTGTTTCCTTTGAAATTCTGAAATATCCCATGGTATTCCTGTGTATCCACTGTGGTGTTTCAGGGTGCCTCAGTGCATCTGGGAATCAGCAGGCGTGCGTGTGTACCCATACACATGCGCTCCCTTTCTTCCCTTAGTGGGTCTAGCACCTCCCAGTACGTTTTGTTGTGACCTAACTCTAGTTATTGGTTTGATGATAGCCAGTAGGGGAGAGGAGAAGAGATGGGTGTAGTAAGGGCAGCATAGTCTTTATGTAATTACCCTCTAGCTAGGAGAAAAAGGCCACTCTTATAGGCCCAAAGAGCTTGGGGGAATTTGGGGTTTCAAGATTTTCAAGTGCATTAGATGTCCCATCCAAAGAGTTGGGGTCCCATTCATTTCTAACCAAAGCAGACACTGCCATAGAAAACTTCTGAGAATTCAACATACCTTAGAGTTCTGCTTCTTTTAAAATTAAGTCTTGAGCCAAATCTTTAGCTTTTTCTTTCCTCCTACTAAAGATGAGTTTCTTAACATAATGCTAAAGAAATCACCTAACTTTCTCATTTTGCCCCCAATTACTTTCAGCCTTTCATTGTCTTTCTCCAATGTATCAACGTCACTCATCAACAACCATCTGATTACACTGGCCTTATAAGTAATAACTTCCCTGAACCTCTCAAAAGCTTAAAATATTTGCACCCACCAGTGCATCCCTTCTACAGGAATTTCATTCCAATTCACCACTACTGAAAGTTTTAACAATTGCACAGCCACATTGTATGCCAAGGATTAGTATCACCGCTCCATCTACAACCCACAGTGGGGTTCTCACTGCCAAGCAGACAGCAGATAATCCAGCTCTAAAACCCCATTTTAAAGTCTACTTCCTCAGACCACTCCTGGCACCACAACTGTTTTAGGTAAGGCTCCCCAGGAAACAGACGCTGAAATGGTGATTTGCATACCAGAAGTTTACCAGTGTAAACTTTGAACCAACAACTGTGGGAGAATGAAGGAAGACTGAATTGTAATGCAGTCATAGGAAGGACTCAGCCAATCCCATGTGGAGTTCTGGTGTTGGAGTGGATCTTTGAGGTTGTTCTGCCCTAGGGTAGAAGGGCCAGACATTTATATCCCTAAAGAGAACAGGCCTTGGATGCAGGCTGACCCTGAAGAAGAGGCATGACTTTGAGGGAAGCAGTTCTGTTGGCCCCGGGAAGGCCTGGAATGGGACTCGGCTGCAATCAGTTTTAGCTGCCAGTATTTCCAACAGCTAGGGGAACTTGTACCTGAGCAGAGGGATCTGGGTGGTGAACCAAGCAGCCACTATACCACTACTGGAGTATTACACTAATTTGGCCAATGAGGGGAGAGAATTAAGCCATTTACCCTGACTTCTTAGGAGGAACCACTGTCCATCACCAGTTGATGAGAGAAAACTCTTCTTTGCAGAAGAGTACCAGCTAATAAATACAGAAAGAATAACAGAATTATAAAAATCATCATTTTGAAACCCCTAATGAAATAATTGACTCAGACAAGGATTATCAGAGGATGCTAAAACCATTAGGTGAAAGATATTCACAGTGTATCAGGAGTTATGACCCATGATTACCTGCTTATTGCACATGAAAAAAGGATACATTTACAGAGGAGAGATCCAGTGGGTACCATCTTACCCAAGTAATTAGACTGAGCATAAACAAACAGGGACACAACCTGAAAACACCTGGATGGGATGTAATATGCAGTATTTAGCACTATATGCAAAACATTCTTGCTAAAAAATGTTTAACCCAAACCTAACGAAGCTTTAAATTCTAACTCTCCTGAGCGAAATAAGTCAAAGAAAGACATGTATCATATGACCTCACTGATATGAGGAATTCTTAATCTCAGGAAACAAACTGAGGGTTGCTGGAGTGGGGGGTGGGGTGGGAGGGATGGGGTGACTGGGTGACAGACACTGGGGAGGGTATGTCCTCTGGTAAGCGCTGTGAATTGTGCAAGACTGTTGAATCTCAGATCTGTACCTCTGAAACAAATAATGCAATATATGTTAAGAAAAAAAAAAAAGAAGAAGAAGAAGATAGCAGGAGGGGAAGAACGAAGGGGGGGAAATCGGAGGAGGAGACGAACCATGAGAGACGATGGACTCTGAAAAACAAACTGAGGGTTCTAGAGGGGAGGGGGGTGGAAGGATGGGTTAGTCTGGTGATGGGTATTAAAGAGGGCACGTTCTGCATGGAGCACTGGGTGTTATGCACAAACAATGAATCATGGAACACTACATCTAAAATGAATGATGTAATGTATGGTGATTAAAATAACAATAAAAAAATAAAAAAATAAATTCTAACTCTCATTTACAGAAAATAGAGGGATAGAAGACATGGAGACTAACAGTATCTGGGGTCCTGCCCTTAAAGAGCTAGATTTATAAGACATTCTAAAAAGGTAAAATAGTGACAGAAATCTGATCTATGGTGGCCAGGGGCTAGGGGTAGGAGGGAATTAACTGAAGAAACTTTTTGGAGTGATGGAAATGTTCTATACTTGACTGTGATGATGGTTCTAAGACCCTTCAAATGAAGATTTAAAAAAAAAAAAGATTTTATTTATTTATTTGACAGAGAGAGAGAGAGAGCACAAGCAGGGGGAGCGGCAGGCAGAGGGAGAGGGAGAAGCAGGCTCCCTACACAGCAGTGGGAGCCCGATGCAGGACTTGATCCCAGGATCCCGGGATCATGACCTGAGCCGAGGCAGTCGCTTAACCAACCGAGCCACCCAGGCGCCCTCAAATGAACATTTTAAAAGGGTGAATTTTATTATATGTAAATTAAACCTCGAATAACCCAAGTCCTCTTCAATAAACCTGAATGTTTTTTAATTAAGAAGAGTATTCTGACTATTCTGTTGCTTTTTAAAACAAAGATCTTAAAATACAAAAGTACTTTTTTAAAAAAATATTTTATTTATTTGACAGAGAGTGAGACAGTGAGAGCAGGAACACAAGCAGGGGGAGTGGGAGAAGGAGAAGCAGGCTTCCCACCAAGCAGGGAGCCTGATGTGGGGCTCGATCCCAGGACCCTGGGATCATGACCTGAGCCGAAGGCAGACGCTTAATGACTGAGCCAGCCAGGCGCCCCCAAAAGTATTTTTAAATTAACATTTTGATTTTATTTTTAAGCCTAATCACAAGATTTTCTCTTATCTTGAGCTAGGACTAATTTGTTTCATTTCTACCTACCGATATGCCAAAAGGGCAGTTTTTCCCTTAAAATGTGTTTATATGGGATTCCATATATAAAGAGCTATATGAAACAAATTATTACCTAGTCACAAATATAGATATACAAACTAATGCAATCCCACATCACTTACTAAACTACTCCTACAATAATGTCTCTTTATAGCTCAAAACCATCAGTGTCTACTGAATAAAATCTAATTTTTACCTTGCTGTTCAAGCTGCCTTACCCTCTGACCAAAGCCTCCATTTCTATAATAATTCCCACTACTCTCCCTCCTAACACCTACATGATCCCTCTAACAGAATTCTTACCATTACCTACACACAAACTGTGCTTTCTCACCTTTTGCTCATGCTTTCATGCCAGACCAGAATGCCATTTCCTTTAACACATTTATAAGCACCTGCCTTTGTATTTTTCACCATTACCCAGAAAATAAACTCAAGTATAGAAACTATGTCTTGTAAGTCTTTATAGGGCCAATGGTTAGCACCAAGTAGTAATCCCTGAAATTTTGTTGGATTAATTGACTACTTAACCTCTTAAAACCAAAATCCCATGCATCTGAGATAAAGCAGCTGAGGGAACTAAGTGGGTTTAGCTTAGAGAAGAAAAGCAATTCCCCATTTTAACCATAATCTCCTCTACTGTTTCCACTTTGTTCTTCTACCACTTCAACCCATATCCCTGACTCCTCTTTATCTACCAGTCTATGAGTTCCCTCCTTGGCATCACTTTCCTTTTTACCAAATGGTCAATGTCACCAAAAACTTTCACTTTCTTTTTTCTTTGACCTCCAGTCACACTTTAAGCTTGAACTAACTCAACCAACAGTTTTTCCCATTTCTTTGTTGAGTGGAAAAACTTAAAATATCACGCTGACTGGAATTTTAAATATATAATTTTAATAATAACAATAGCAGCAGCAGCTGACATTTAGTGAGTACCTACCCTGTACAGGCACAATGTTCTTTTAATAACCCTATAAGATTACAGGTAAAGAAACAGACAAAGAAATGCTAATTAACTTGCCAACTTAGATAGGAAAAGGTAGAACTGGGATTTGAACTAAGGCAGTCTGCCTGGAAGACTGATTTAGCCACTGAACTATAGTTCTTCCCAAATGCAATGCTAAATTGCCATTCACACTCAGAATTGATCAAACTTTCCTTTACTGATTTCCAGTCCAACCCCTTTCCCCAAGTGAATGTTCTAATTTTGACTGGTTCATTCATACAAAAATATATTTACTGAGTCACTGAATAAACGAAATCATTATTCTCATATTCATCAGAGTCACTGAGACCAAAAATAAGAGTAAGACATGATCTTTGCCTTTTAAGTCCTCAAATGCCATCTGCCCCCTCACTCTCAGCAGAAATCAATAATATTTAATAGCACTTAATGTGCCAAGCACTTTACATATATGAATTCATTTAATCTACACAACAATCCTCATTATCATTATCCCCATTCTACGTGTAAGTAAGGCATAAACAAAAGTAAAATAAAAAGTGGGACTACATCAAAATAAAAAGCTTCTGCACAGCAAAGGAAGCTATCAATAAAATGAAAAGGCAAACTACAAAATTCAAGAAAATATTTGCAAACCATATATCTGATAAGAGGTTAATATCCAAAATATATAAGGAACTCATATAACAGCAAAAACAAATAATAATCATTCAATTAAAAATGGACAGAGGACCTGAAAAGACATTTTTCCAAAGAAGACATACAGATGGCCAACAGGCACATGAAAAGATACTCAATATCACTAATCATCAGGGAAATGGGGCGCCTGGGTGGCTCAGTTGGTTAAGCGACTGCCTTCGGCTCAGGTCATGATCCTGGAGTCCCAGGATCAAGTCCCGCATCAGGCTCCCTGCTCAGCAGGGAGTCTGCTTCTCCCTCTGACCTTTCCCCCTCTCATGCTCTCTCTCTATCTCATTCTCTCTCAAATAAATAAAATCTTAAAAAAAAAAGGGGAAATGCAAATCAAAACCACAACGAGATTATTATCTCACACCTGTTAGAATGACTGTGATCAAAAAGACAAGGAATAACAAGTATTGGCAAAGATGTAGAGAAAAGGGAACGCTGTGCACTGTTGATGGAAATGTAAATTGGTACAGCTGTTATGGAAAACAGTATGGAGGTTCCTCAAAAATTAAAAAATAGAACTACCATATGATCCAGCAATTCTACTTCAGGGTATTTATCCAAAGGATATGAAAACACTAACTCAAAAAGATACCTGCATTCCATATTCACTGCAGCATTATTTACAATAGCCAAGGCATGGAAGCAAACTAAGCGTCCATCAATGCAAGAATGGATAAAGAAAATGTGGTATGTATATATGTACATATATATACACATATGTATACACACACACACACACACACAGAGAATTATTATTTGGCCATAAAAAAGGAAATCTTGCCATTTATAACACCATGGATGAATCCTGAAGACATTATGCTCAGTGAAATAAGACAAAAACAAATACTGTAAGATCTTACCTATATGTGAAATCTAAAACAAAACAAAAAGCCTGAACTCATAGACACAGAGAACAGACTGGTAGCAGCTAGAGGTGGGGAGGTGGGGGTGGATAAAATGGGTATAGGTGATCCAAAGGTAAGGTTATAAAATAAATAAGTCATGGGGGTGTAATGTACAGCATGGTGACTATCAATAATACTGTATTGTTTATCTGAAAGTTGCTGAGAGTTAATCTTAAGAGTTCTCATCACAAGAAAAAAATTGTTGTAACTGTGGTGATGGATGTTTACGCTTATTATGGTGATCATTTCACAATATATACAAAAATGTAATTGTTATGTGATACACATGAAACTAACATAATGTTATATGACAATTATATCACAATAAAAAAATTTTTTTAATTTGAAGCAAATAAGTCATATAATATACCCAAGGTCACACAGCTAAAAAGTGGTAAAGCCAGGATTGAAAACCAGTCTAGCTTCAGAGTCCAAGCTCTTAACCACTTCACTAAAATGCCATCGAAGTCACTGACTCCATTAGGTTTGCATCCCTCAACTACTCTACAGGACATGTAAAATATAATCCACAGTAATTAATTCATTCAACACTGACATCAACTCATTTGCCTTGTTTTTGTTCCTTGAACACAAGCTTGTTCCCACCTCAGAGCCTTTATAATTTTCTAAAACACTCTTCCTTCAGATCTGCCTTCCCATCATTATGATTCAACTTAAATCTCGAGATCTGTCCTGACCACCCTACCTAAAATAGCTCTCCC
Organism: Phoca vitulina; assembly: GCF_004348235.1. Lineage (NCBI taxonomy): Eukaryota > Metazoa > Chordata > Mammalia > Carnivora > Phocidae > Phoca > Phoca vitulina. Next base: position 29,957,286 of record NW_022589708.1, on the reverse strand, counting down.
ACTATAAATCGTCTATCACATATAATCGGTTTTATTTCTTTCATAGTTACTTATCACTACCTGAAACTATCAGTTGTCTATTTCTCCCCACTAGAGTGAAAGTTCCAAGAGAGTAGAGCTCTTGTCTATTTTGCTCACTGGTACATCTTCAGCACATAAAACAGAGCCTGGCACACAGCAGACAGTTGATATTTACAGAATGGATACCAAAAACTGTGCTGTATGCTGGGATTACTAAAATGAGTAGGATACGGTTCTTATCCTCAATAAACTCTAGTCTTTATAAATACTAACTCCTCCCTTTCTATATTAAAGGAAGACTAGCCCTTAATTTTTTTCAATGGCTAACCTCTCCACCTGACATCTTAAACATGTCTCTGAGATCTCTCTTTGACCTCTCTCTATCAATTATCCTCTCTCTCACTTCTTTAACTTCTCCTTCTCCACTCACTGAACATTTCCCACCCACTCTCCCATATTTGAATATCCTTTCCTCAACCCTGCAACTCCCTGTTACCCCAACATCTCTCAATGACTCCTCACATCTATGACCACTTCCTCAAAAGTTACCAGTGACCTGGAAAATGTTCTCACTTTTTTAAGCATTTAACACTGCTGAGGACTTTCAATCCACTTTCTTAAGACCAGAGGTGCCACTGTCTCACAGCTGTCTTAATTCTTTATCTCTTTTTTTTCAGCTTCCTTCACTATCTCCTCTCTCTCACACCTTTAAATTTGAAGCTCACTAGAACTTCATCCTCTATTCTTGCTCCATTCTCTGTCTTTGAAAGATATCATCTTCTCCTCTAACTCAACTAGTGCTCCTATTCAAATAATTGTACCGTTCATTCACAACCTAAATCCTAGCTCCACTTGCCTGTCATATTTAACAAAAATGCGATTGAATTCTTAAGCAAATCCTCAATAAAGGATAGCTGCAGGCTCACTCAGATAAAATAATGTGAACTAAAATAAGCAATAATGTTCTGAACAAGCACTAGAAGGCAATATTACACACCTTAAGGTTGGTTTCCATGACTACTTCTTGAAATATTTGAACTAATTCTTCATTAATTGTAATTGACAGGTTGTACAAAAATGGATCAATGACCAAAAATCACGAATAAATGTTATATATCTGATTAATCTATATTAATTTTGTCTAAAACTGTTAATATAGCTCTAGATACACAAAATTGTGTATTTACACAAGTATACTAGTAGAAAGTTAAAATAGAAATACCAGTCACAAATTATGTCTGGAACAACATACAAAATAAATTCAAGTTCTTTGAGAGGGGTTTGTAAAGATGTACCTAAAGTGCCATAATTCAGAGACTCACAGCTCAAAATTATACCTATCAGAGCAAACTGTCTAATGACGTTTTGTGCTGTTTTCAAAAACATGAGCAAGAAATAGGTTTGTGCCACTGTGGCCTTCAGTTTAGATAATAAAAGGTAGTTACATACATTTATACCCGCATGATAAACTGCCCAATCCTGTAAACAATTATAGACATGAGAAGACTGGTTTACCCAGAAAAAGTGTGAATAAAGCTCCATCTTCACAACTCTGCAATGGATAAGAGACCCAGTACACAATGGTAAACTACAAATACCTGATGTAACAGCCTAGTCCCTTTCATAATTAAAGGACATCTTGTTATTGCCTAATACACTGCACATTCAATAAATGCAGTAAACTCTGGAACTTATTTGACAAAATACTACTATGCTTTCCCCATGTGTTGTAAGAAGCTGTGAGAAAAAAAGATGAAGCCAACTCCCAATTACCACTGTCAAAGCCAAGCTGGTGAAACAAGTCAATCATCATCCTTCAGGGTATGTGGCATGTAAGGACATGGAAAAGAACACAATAGGAGAGCCCTCAGCAGAAAGACACCCACATTTTAAGAAAAAGAAAATGAAAGTGATTTAACATCTCCTACATCAAGGAATCTGAAGATACAGCGAGCCTAGTAAGAGACGTAGGAGCCACTCAAATTTTCTAGTTGGTGGCAACTAAACACTGTATAAGCAGTCATATTTCGAAATTCTACAGCTTTCCCCCTTTCCCTACAAAACCCCTTCACCCCCCTTTACTCTAAACCCTATAAATGGGAGGAAACAGAACATAAGATGAAGGGAAATGGCTGATGGGACATCAGAACACAAGTGCAGCTGCAATCACATCTCTAGAATACCAAAAGGTCCAGTTACCAAAGTACAGCTCTAAAAATCTCTATCAGACACCCTTCACATCCACATAAATCTCCTTCTGCATCCTTTGCATAAATCTCTTAAATTTAAACTCCATGCCTTATCCAACAGCATGATTATCTAAAACTCATCCTATATATATGATACTATCCTTTACCTATACCATTGCTCCCCTTTAGTGAAAGGCAGATTTTTTTAAGGGAGGTGGAAAGTGGAGGATGGAATATCACGGGGGGGTGGGGTGGGTAGAATACGTGCAAATACCATTGCGGCAGAGATACTGGAAACGCCACTTCCCTCACCACTCTTGCAAATTCTCTCCGTGCAATGCCCTCTTACCCTCTACCAATCCCTCCTCCCTCCTCAACAATACACACACACGTGTCATAGACGACCTGCACCATCACCCTTTCTAACATCACATGCTACCTCCCACTCTCACTAACCCCCCACAAAGACAGTCACACACACAGGGTAGAAATTGTTGCCACCGCACCCTCTCTCAGTAAGTGCTTCCACCACCCAGCATCATACGCTTGCAGAAAGACAGCTCAGTAAACAGGTATGCAGACACACATACATGCATACATACATACACACGCACGCACACACATGCCGCATGTGGCCCAAGGAACAGCAGGGGAGACGCACCTGGAGGCTGGGTGTCCAGCGCCGCTGCCCCCCTGGTCCCTGTCACTGAGCGCAGCTGTGTAAATCCTCCGGTAGCGGTCGGCCAGGGCCCGGCCTGACAGCAGCAGCTGGTAGTGACCCCGGGAGTCCGCGGCCGGCAGCCCCAGCCCCAGCCCCGCGGCAGCCACGGAACCCTCGGGAACCGGCATGAACAGCGCCCCCGGCGCCGGGGAGGAAGAGATGGTGGCGGCTGGGAAGAATCCGTCCCCGCCGGGCCCCGAGGAGGCGGCGGCGGGGGAGGCAGTCGCTGAGCACATCATCATCCTCGCCGCCGCCGCCGCCTCGTCCCTGCGGGCCGGGCAAGCAGACACGCGCGCGCACACACAGCCCTTTTCCAACGACGACGGCTCCGGCGACGGCCTCTCGTTCCCGCAGCAGGAGACTACAAAGACAGCGTCCTCCTCCTCCGTCTTCTCCTTCTCCCCCCTGTGCCGCCCTCGCCGCTACTGGGACCGCTCATCTAACCCCGCCACCTCGGGAGTGTGAGGAGGAGGCGGTGCCGCCGCTGCCGCCGCCGCCACCGCTGCCACCGCCGGGGCTACCCGCAATGGGAAGCTGCCGTCCGCACTGGGCATGCGCCACTCCTCGCACATGCTCAGTAACTCCGGCCCGTTTCCCTCCCCACCCCCCCTCGCCACCACTCCCTCCGCCCCAGGGCTTTGGGTGTGGGGCGTTTGAGTTGTGTGGAATCTGAAAGAAATCCACTTCTCCGGATTTTACTAGCAGCTTGAGGAAGAGTAAGGAAAGTGCTGGGAAGGCTGTCAGCTACAGGCTCTTGGCTTCAGGTAATGGGGTTCCTCTCCAGGTGGGAGAAGTTGGACCTGAAAGAGGGAATGCCCCCTCCCCCCCCGCCGGAGAATGAGTGTTACGCGCTCTTCTGCTACTTTTTCTCAAAGTGTGTGCTGCCAACATGAAGATTTACTGGGAACAGCGCTGGTTAATTCAGAATCAAAGGCAGAGAAGGCCAGCCAAACTGGAAGTATCTCTGGCGATTTTATTTTGGATTTTTTATCATTAGGATTAAAATGGCTTTTATTTCGAAAAACAGGTAGTAAGCTAGTGCATTCTCTTTTCTATGAAAGTAGAATTCACAGATAAGAAAGTAGAATTCACAGATAATTCACATTCCTAAGTTCTATTCTCAACATTTACCACAGCTAAACCTTAATGCAGTAGTACTTTTCTGACATATTATGTTGACCCCACACTCATCCTTAGAGTCCACTTTTATCTCTTGACAGTGGTCACTTAACGGCTTCTCTTTTTCTGCCCAGACTTACATTAGTAGAGATAATTCTTGAATCTGACCTGAAGCTATTAACTCTATGTGTAACATCTGAAAATGTCATATTTACCAAAGATCTTATCATTTTATCTCCTAAAATGTAACATTTGCTGAGTCCTTTGTGCCAAGGTATTCTACTAACCCCTTATAAGTAAGTGCTCTAGAAATGCATGTGCCAATGAATTCTGATTCCTAAGTTTTTCCATTTAACTCTCAATTTGAAGAGTTCACCTAATTCATACTCCTGACAAAAATCATTTCCTAATCCTATCATTCCCAGTACTATTTTCTTTATCTACTTACTGGCGCTTCTTTTAAAAAAGATTTGTTTATTTATTTTGGGGGGGCTTGCATGCTTGTATGCACAGGAAAGGGGGGGACACTCCTAGAAACCCAGGACCCCTGAGACTTTGGCCTGAGCCAAAACCATGAGTCCACTGCTCTACCCACTGAGCCACCCAAGCACCCCTCTACTTACTAGCTTTTAAGTCTATGCCCTTTCCACAAATGTGCTTCTCAAAAAACGAAACCCAAAACCTTGTTTAGTATTTTGAAAAGTATAAACAAGGAGTGGAGAAATAAATTAATTCTAGCTTTTGGGGGGAGAAAGTGCTAAAGTAGTGCATTTTACCTGGGGCTTTAACATATGGATGTCATTTTGATTTAAAAAAAATGATAGTTACAAGTGGGATAATAAAAACATAGGGACAAAGGACTGGCATGGGAAGTCATGGTATTTTAGCACTGTGAGTAGTCCTGTTAAACAGGTTTTGTACTTGTGTCCTTGTCCTCAACTATGAGCTCATAAACAAGAGCTTCTTATTTATCTTTGTGTCTTCCTCAGCCCCTAGTCTAGAAACTGGCACATAGTAGGTCACCAGTAATTATTTGTTAAACTAAATTCCTGTCCTGATGCTTCAGCACAGTTTTAAACCTCAGCATTGCACAGGAAGCTCCCCCTCATCCCCAACCCAAAGACAAGGTATTGAAGCAGTGAAGTGCTCGTACAGTTAAAGGCCTGAACAAGTAGGAGCTGCAAGGGCTCATTACTGTTGATCAGCCAGCCACGTAGCCAACAGGCTCTGACAAACCAGCATTTAGATCCTGACTAGGCTATTTGTATGTCTTTGGGTAAATTTCATCCTCTGAATAATGGTCAAACTAATGTTGCATGAGATTGTAGGAGGACTTCAAACATCTAGGATGTCCACCTTGGCACATGGCTTTTCACTAATTGTAACACACAGAACAAAACACTAGACTTTTCCGTGGGGACAGTAAAGGTGTCTGTGTCTGTTCCCCCATTACATTCTCAGCTTCTAGTACAGGCTCTGGCCCTAAGCAAGAGAGAACCATGTATTGGCTGAATGAATGAATGAATGTCGCCTGCAAAGAGAAGCATTTCCAGTTCAGGTTTAGGTAGTGGCTTGCTCAGTCACAGCCCTTTCGGAGTTTCTAATGGGGATAGAACCCAGCGGTGGCACGGTTCTCAGAGTTCTTCCCACCCTTTAGTTTCGCTTCAGTTTTTACCACACGCTTCTGTCCCAGGCAGGCCCCTTCCTGAGCCTTCTGGGTACACGCAAAAACCCGGTAACTGGATAATTTCCTGCGAAACCCGTTGTCATTGAGCGGTGCAACTAGGCGTGCGCGGAGTCGCACACATGCTCACTTAGGTGGCGGAGAGTGGCGTTTCTGTTGCGGTTGGCCGCATTTCCTTCCACGGCAGCGGCAACGGCCGCTCTACTCCAAATTGATAGCCAATGCAGTTTTTTCTCTTCCGCCGCCTCCTCTTTCCTGCCTGGGCACTGCGCGCTCCCTGGGCACTGCTGCAGCTACTGCCGTGGCAGCTGGGCACTTGGGAAGGTTCCCTTGGGTTGGTGGGCAGTGGGGCGCATGCCGGGAACGAAAGGGCATTTGGAGTCACCCTTAATTCCACTGCCAAGGGGATTCGAGGGGAGGGTGGTCCCCAAGGCAAGTCGCGAGAGGCACCTGAACCGTCGCTGCAGACGGGAGCCGTGGGTTTCTCGCCGCATGCAAAGCAAGAGTCCCCTCCTGCCCATCCTGCGCGTACTACTCCTGAATGCTTCCCACTGCCTATGTGGTGGGCGTGGGGGTAGGGGGCTCTTGTTATTCAAGAAAATGCAGAATGAAAGAATATAGAGAGATTTGCTTTTGTTTTTCCAGCCCCACTGAGCGCGGCTCCAGTACTTTCCGCGCTGCCATCTTAGCTTTATCTTCTGGCCAGGCTGGGCGTGTGTGTGCCTTTGGTTCGGAGGGAGGGTGGAGGGAGCACTGGGCGGGTTGGGTGTCAGAATTGGCTAGACAAGACTTCTGGACACAATCGCCCGCAAAGAGTAACATTGAACTAAGGCGAATCCTGACTTTGCCCATTTTATAAGTGAAACACATGCGTAGTGTTTTTTAGTCTTTGTGGTTGATAATCATGTTCATTTCTCAAAAGCATCTCTCCTCAATGATTGTGTAAGACTATGGCTTCATCTTTCATGCGTATAATCACAGATTTTGTCTCTCTTTTCCGCTTGAAATTGCAAACCTGGGAGTACAATTTTCTAAACTCTTCAGATTTGTATTTTTTGTACTCTATATCTTTAAGGATATTTTTGGGGGGGTTGTTTTTTTTAAAGGAAGCCATCAGCGCTGATGTAGTAAATAACAGGCAGAAACCATAAAGTGTATATAAGAGGACAATGATTGATGTTGTTAGTTTCATTTAAAAGGTTAATATTGTACTAAAGCTATAAGATTACAAACACAGGAAGCACGTATGTTATGAGGAACACGGAGACTGCTGAAAATGCTGTGGTCAAGTCAAGAGTCGGGTTTGTTTCCCAAATTTGTACAACAGTGTTGGAACATTTCAAAACAAAATTGGTAGCTGAGACCATTTTAAAACAAACTTAGTGGCTGAGAACAATTTGGAAGGAAAAAAATGCTCAAGCTTGAAGAGTGACGAAATATTTCACTCTTTGGTAACCTTCCCTTAGGGACCATGATTATACATTCTTGACAAAATGACCATGTGCACTTAAAATGAATATTATTTTATGTACTATATTTAATACTCCAAAATGAACAGAAAAAATTCAACATGGTAATTTAAATTCTTTTAAACAAAAATTGCATATTGGATCCCCTAGATATCTTGACCTCTTGCTTAAAACATATGTTATTTCTAGAGCCTTGGAGATTCTGTAATTTGTAGGCATGAAGAATTAATGCTTTTTTATTTTTATTCATATTAGTTTATAAAGATACAGATTTTATGTTTTCCTATAAATAAAAAATTTAGATTCTAGGGGGCTTGAGGTAAATATGGATATTTTCAGCCCTGAAAAATTATTTGAAATGTGAGGGTATTCTTTGAAGTATGTGAAATTCATTAATAAATATTTGAATGCAAATCATATTTTAAAAATCTTATTGTTGTGATGCATTTTAGTCCAAAAGAAGCTTTACAAATGATAAAGGCATATAAAGTATAACGCTTTGAAAGAGAAATGTAAGAATCTTGCATTTTAACCTTGAAAACTTCACTGTAGTTTATAAATTATTAGGTTGGTCATTATTACTAAGGTTAAATAGTTTAATAATTAAATCATATCTTCCTAAACCCTAAAGGACTATTGAAATTCTTGCATAATAGTAATTTTATCATATCAACATTTCCTTGAAATATATTGTTGTTGTTGTTTTTTATTTTATTATGTTATGTTAATTACCATATGTTACATCATTAGTTTTTGATGCAGTGTTCCATGATTCATCATTTGCTTATAACACCCAGTGCTCCATTCAATACGTTCCCTTTTTAATACCCATCACCAGGCCAACCCATCCCCCCACCCTCTCCCCTCCAGAACCCCCAGTTTGTTATTGTTTTTAAGATAGTTCTTGGCTAAGCCAGATATCGGGATATATCTAAATGGCTCTAAAATGATTATACTAAGCGTGATCTTATTTTAAAGTCATGTACCCTCTTTCAGGCTATGTTTTCTCATCAATAAAATGAGGATAATAAGAGCACCTACTTCATTAGATTCTTTGAGGATCACACTAAATAATATATATGAAGGACTTGCTTAGCACACTACCTGTCAGGCATAACTATTATTATTAATAGTATGTGTGGTCTCCCTTATTTGAGGTGTATCCCAATCTTGTGCCAGAGGAAGAAACAAACAGTTATACACTTTGAGTTATATACACTTGGATTTGGAAGTATGTTTTTTTAACAGAGTCCTTTTCACAAACACAGATTTACTGTATCTTGACATGACAAGAAGAATAGAATCCAAAGATTATTTGTTTCCCTAAAACACTCTGCTCTCCTATGATTTGTTAATTCACAAAACATATTGCTTACTTTCATTAAGTTCAGTGAGTTTTTGGAATTCTAGCTGATGGTTGTTGCATTTTGACACATAATAGTCAAAACAGATCATAGTTTCTTCTCAAATGGCTGGTGGCTATGGTACACTTCTAGGGTCAAAAATTGTATACCATCCATGGCTCACATTCTCTGTTAATTTATCTGTAATTAACATGACAGTTTTAGCACCACTTGGTTCAAATTCCTTTTTTGATCAATATTTTTACTAACAAACTGAGGGTTCTAGAGGGGAGGGGGCAGGGGGGATGGGTTAGCCTGGTGATGGGTATTAAAGAGGGCACATACTGAGTGGAGCACTGGGTGTTATACGCAAACAATGAATCATGGAACACTACATCAAAAACTAATGATGTAATGTATGGTGATTAACATAACATAATAAAATTTTAAAAATTGAAAAAAAAAGTAAAAATAAATTGATTTATTAGTTCTTCATAATTAATTCTCTTAAAAAGATTTTGCCCCTTTTTATCATATCAGGTTTGCCTTCATACTGGGCCAGAAGCTGTTTAAAAGTTTTTAAAACATATAATACATGAAAAATAGTTTATACTTACCTAAATTAATTTTTGGTGACAATATTTTCGTAGTTTAGACAGAATGATCTTATCTGTATGATGTCACATGTTGGGAACTAAATTATTTATGTGGTAGAGCAAAGACAACATTGCTTCTGGAGAAAAACTGTGGCTTCCATACAAGTATTCCTAAAGTCCACCTCTACATGCAGGTGGGATGGAGTGGCAGTCATATGCTTATTTGTTCCTGAGTGCATTCCTCTCCATTTCCCTGCTCTGCTCTGTACAGCAAGGGAGTGAGCCCTGCAAACTACATTTTCTAGGCTCCCTTGCCAGCTAGCTTCAAATTAGATTCAGCCAATGGAGTGAGGCAGATGGTTGGGAAGTGGAAAGAGGGGGAAAATCATGCCTCCAGACCTCCTACTTCCACCTCTCTTTCTGCTTTGGGCAACATGTCCTTTGTGGTTCTACTCCTGGGGGGCAACTTCTCCTTCCATGATCCAGTTCTAGCCAGGTAACCTCTGTTGTGGAACCAGTTCTCCCTGGGCAGCCCCAGCTCCCAGAATCTGGTAATAGCATCTCCTCCTTTGGTCTCTTCAGCCCTAGACATTATAGTGGCTTCCTACAGATATCAATCCTTAGATGCCTCTGTCCTTCATTGGGCTTTTCAGCTCCTTCACTACTGTTGCAATTAGTTCCTCATATTCAATTCCCTCTCTTAATGACCTGGCATGTGCCTTTCTGTTTTCCTGTTTGAACCTGAGTGGTACGGATAGTCTTCCATCCAAATAATAGACTTGATTTGGCTTCTCAGCCAAATGATGGCATTTTATCATCTCATATCTGGTCTTTAAAGCTTGTGCTTCTGAGTTCAGTCAGCAAAACAGAAACCTGGTTTGCAAAGAAAGTTGATTGATTCAGCACACCCAGTCCAAATCCACCTCCCCCACCACCTTCCTTGCCTGCCTCTACTTTAAAGACTGGAAAAAGTGAAATACTCTCTCTGTGAACCTCTCCTGCATTTAGGGTTGGCTTTAGGACACAATTCAGGCAGCAAGATAGAGGAAAATCTGTTCTTATTGCTTCTGTCTCTCTTTCCAGTTTAAAAATGGGCAGGATGGCTGACATTTGTAGCCATGAGACAAGAGGTATGAGATAAAGGCCAAGAACATCACTGACATTGGCCTTGACATTATAAAGTCATTGAACAAAGTTTCAAACTTGTTTTTATGCAAGAAAAAGAACTCTAAATTGTCTCAGCTACTGTTAATGAACTATTTTTTACTTGTAGATAAAAATGTTCCTACTCAATACACCAGCTCCAACATCTTGTCAAAAAAGTGTGCTTTCTATCTAGTTTCTATGAGTAGTCTGCCTGAAAGAAGAAATATTTATGAAAAAATAGTAAAAGCATAAAAATCCACTCATTCCCCTGGGTCCTAAATTTTCTTGCTTTATTCAAGTCAAACATCAGAAAGTTCACTGAATGATATTTTATATCATGCCATTGGATTTATTAAAGATTTCTGCAGTGATGTGCCTCCCAGATAACCTTCCAGATCTGAGGCACTTATTCCCCTAACTTCTGCAGTGTTGACTGCTCACAGCTAAGTCCCTTTTCATAAGTTACTCTTGGCTTTAGGGAGCTGTCTCACTCAAGGTTCCACTCCATCCCCAGAGGGAGTCTGCATCAAATAACGGGTAGATGTGGTGTACAAAGATCTGGACTTCTGACCTTAATTCAAGGTGATTCTGAAGAGCCATCCCTGCTCCAGAATTCTCCATGGAATTAGCTAAGGCCTTTGTTGCAATTGCACTGCAGTTCCATTTCTTTCTCTCTCTTGACCCATCCTGCTTTCCTCCCTCATTCATAAGCAGTATTGTTGAAAGCACTCAACAATAAACTTCCTGCATGCAAGTCTCCATTTCTAAGTCTGTTTCCCAAGGAAACTGACTTAAGTCATTTGGTATGGGGAGTGGTCTGAAAAAGTGAACTCTAAAATGGGATGGATATTGGAGCTTGATCATCCACTGGTTGGTTGGCAATGGGGATCCCATCTGTTGTGGACAGTTTCTAGGGTGGCCCCACGATCTCCATCTCCTAATATACCTACCCTTGTGTAAGCCTTTCCCCTTGTGTGGGGTAGGACCTGAAAATTTCTTCTAACCAATAGGATATGGCAAAAATGACAGGATGTACACGATTACACATACGTGATTAAGTTAGTATTATATTATCACTCCCACCTTGCTGGGGCCTCCTCTTCCTTGTTGGCTTGGAAAGAACAAGCTGCCATGTGTGAGCCACCACATGGAGAGGTACACATGGCAAGGAGCTGTTGGTAGTAGCCTCTGGCCTATAGCCAATAAGGACTGAGTCCCACAGTCTGGCAGCCTGCAAGGAGCTGAATTCTGCTAAAAACCATATGGTTTTGGAAATGATTCCTTTCTCAGCTGAGTCTCAGATGAGACTGTAGCCCCAGCTGACACCTTGAATGCAGCCTTGCAGAGGATAGAGCTAAGCCATGCCCAGTCTTCTAATGTACAGAAACTATCAGATAGTAAGTGTGTGATAAAGTCAACCACTAAGTTTGTGACAGTACTATTATGCAGCAACAAAAAACCTAACAGATCATCACTGGTCCACTGGTGGTAGGCTGAGTGTGATAGCCCTGAGATGGGTAGAACTGTGCAATTGCTGAAACTTTCACTGGAGGTGAACTAAGATGGGATAGTTGCAGATAGAATGCATTTGTAGGTGCAATAGCCTAAGCTTTTGAGAGGCTTAAGGAAAGTGTTCATTATAAAGACATTGGAACTAGATTACTCTTGCTGAGCACCATAGATATACTGGGAAGAGACAATGAAATGCTGAAAGTTAGGGTTCCAGTGGTCTGAGACATGTCAGAAATCTCCTGCAAAGTAAAGGGTAAGTTATCACATCTCACACTTCCTACCACAAAGGAGGGGCAACACTTGCTAGGCTTCTCTGAGTCTGCAGGCATAATATTTACTTGAGAATATTGTTCTGACACATTTCCTGAATGACACAGATGGCTGCCAACTTTAAGTACTGCCCAGAACAGTAAAGGGCTCTGCATTATGTCTTATCTCTGTGGAGGGAGCAGTTTTGCTTCTTAGACCATACAACATGACAGAGCCTATGATATTAGATGTATCAGTGGTGGGGAAAGATGCTATGGAGTGAATGGGAAATTTCCATGGGAAAATCACAAAGAAAAGGGTTTGAAGGGTTCTGAAGCAAGGTAAAAAAACAAAACAAAACAAAACAACAACAACAACAAAACTTTTAGCAAATAAAATCATAAACTATAGAAAAATGGCTTCTGGTAGGTTATTTGGACCCTGATAGAGACAGAGCACCTCACCATGAGATGTCAAGTTGTTGAACTGCCTGTAAGGAGCTAAGTTTTGTCAGACCCACTAACTCATAAGGTCCAGTAGGCCCAGTAAAACCTGTGGTCAGAGTAAGTAATATATCCAGGATTGGACATGAGCAGGGCCAGAGCACAAGTAAGCTGCATGGGTGTGTGGCCAGACTTCTATGTCCATCAACCATTATTGCACAGGTACCAGTGCAATAATGGGGCCTGGAGCCTCTTCAATCAATATGGTTGCATGGGATTATGGAGTCCCTTAAGACTGGCTGGTGGAGGAGAAAAAGGGCTGAGTTTGGTTCAAGCATAGGTTGACTTGGTAAGTAGGTACAAGCTGAAATGAACTGCTGCTACACTATGATCTGATAGTGATGAAGCAAAATCCTCCCAATGGTTCACACTTCATGCATTGTCCATAACATCCATTTTGCACATAAAGAGCAGTGGCCTGAAGTAAGACTCATAGGTAGTGACAGATGGCTTTGGTAATTGGTAGGGGCCTGGAAGTAGAAAGATTGAAAGACTGGGAGAAGGAAGGCTGCGGAAGAGACATGTGAATGGACCTTTGAGAGTGGGCACGGAGTGTGGCAGTCTTTGAATCAGATCACATGGTGATGCCCTTCAGAGAACATCCCATCATGGTAGAGACAATAAATGACCACATAGACAGGATGACTCCACCAGTTGATATCTGCTAGGCTCTGCTTTTGTCCACCCACTGGGGGCACAGAGAGCACATGCACAGAGTAGCTATGGTGCAGAGGTCATACATGGAACTTACAGTTAGTTCTCTCCCTTAACAATGCTGATCTAGCTACTGCCACAGCCAAATGTACAACCTGCCAGCAAAAGAAACCAACACTAAGCCCTTAATATAGCATGGTCCCTGAAGAAGACCAACCAGCCACTTGCAAAAAAATTGATTATATTCCATCCTGGAAAGGCCAGTGATTCAACTTGGGTGGGAGTGATACATATTCTGCTATGGATTTGCCTTCCCTGCCCACATTGGCCAGAACCATTATCTGAAGTCTTACAGAGTGCTGTTTCACAGATATGGGATCCTGAAAAGCATTGTCTGAGACCAGGGGGTTCACTTTATAGTAAATAATAAATAATGTGTGGCAGTAGATATATGTCTGTGGTAGACTCAATTATGACCCTACCTCCAAAATTATCCAGATTGTAATCCTTAGAACCTGTGAATATGTTACCGTACATGGAAAAAGGGGCTTTGCAGATGTGATTAAGTTAAAGATCTTAGATGATCTAAATTTATTTGATCATTTATTGGACTATCCAGGTAGGTCCAATGTAACCACAAGAGGTTTTTAAAAAAAATTATTTATTTTAGATAAAGAGAGAGAGGGAGTGTTGGGGGGCAGAGAGGGTGGGAATCTCCAGCAGACTCCCCGCCGAGTGCAAAGTCCCATGTGGGACTTGATCTCACAATCCCGAGATCATGACCTGAGCCTAAATCAGCAGTCAGCTACTAAACCAACTGAGCCACCCAGGTGCCCCAACAAGACTCTTAACAAGAAGGAGGAAGGTTGGTCAGAGTGAGAGAAGGCAATGTGACAATGGAAACAGAGTCAGAGAAGATGTGATGATAAGGAGAGGAGAGAGAGAGAGATTTAAGGGTGCTATGCTGCTGACTTTGACTATGGAGAGAAGGCCATAAGCCAAAGAATGCAGGTGGCCTCTAGAAGCTGGAAAAGACAAGGAAATGAAGTCTTCCCTGGAGCCTCTGCAAGAAATATAGCCCTGCTAACATCTTGATTTTAGGACTTCTGACCTTCAGAAATATAAGATAGTAAATTTGGTTTGTTTTAACCTAGTAAATTTGTTACCGCAGTAAGAAGAAACAAATACAATGTCCATTGGATCCCTTACCCTAAAGTGCCACCCGGAACTGGCTGTTGATCGAATTGAAGGTGCAATTGGGGCACAAGTTACACATAATACACCTTAAATTAACAGCTATTACATGGCACTGTATCCCGAATAGGTAGAATATATGAATTCAAGAACCCAGAGTGAAAGCAGTAGTGGCCCTACTCCCAACAAACCCTTAGACAATATGTGACTAGGGGCCAAGGACTCTCAGGGTGGGTGATCCTACAAGGTAGACCACCTAGACTAGCAGAGGTTCTAGCTGAAGGGAAAGGAAATCTAGGACAGGTGGGGAGGAGGGTCATTATGAATTTCTGTTGTAGCAGTGAGACTCTAGCAACAAGGACAGTGGTTTATCCCACTTATTTTCCTCTTTTAGGTTTCTGCAGGAAAAAAAGAACCCAGAATCCTGTATATGGGGTAAACTCTCTAGAGAAGCAAATAAAATTGAGCAATGTTAGGAGTGAACTGAAATGGATATAGGTTATTGCCCTCATTGACTGCCCTTTGTGATTGAGTCACTTCCCAGTGGTCAGATATGTTGGCTGATGACAGCTCACAGCTGAGCCCTTCTTTCTCTGAGTGTAGTCTTCAGTGCAGGGTTGCTACTTGGATCATGATTGTGTCCCCTCCCTGAGGTACATTTTGTTTCAGTGACTTAACATTGCAGTGGTACAAGAGCCTAACCTTAATCCTTAATTTGGGAACAACTCTACAGGTCATCCCAATTCCTTAGCTCTCTGTGGGTTTGGCTGATGCTTCTCAACTGATCCTCAGTTCAACATTTCCCTCTACCTAAACTTGCTTTCTTCACTTCTTTACAGGTTTTATTCCTAAGTATACTGTCTAATAAACTTCCTGCATGCAAGTTCTTGTTTCAGATCTGATTTCCTGGGGAACTTAAACTAGGACAGTTACTGTGATTAATATATACAAAATTTGTCATTGCATTTGCTTGAAATATTGATGGCATTATTCATGCCACGTCATGTTCTAAATTTCATCTTGTAAGTAAGTACTAAAAAATTGCTTTCCCTAAAACCTATACTTTTTCTTTTTATTAATAAAAATTTCATAATTGTTCATGATTCCCTTTGCATTTGGCTACTGAGAAACAGTAAATTTGGTATGTGCTACAGTCCTTTTTCAGGATCTGATAAAAAAATTATAAAAAGTTTATAGCAAATGAAAGTAAAAACTTATCTTTATTACAAAAATGGCTAAGTAAGAAGACAGAGCTTAATATAAAGCCAAAAGCTCTCTTTTCTGAAACCCAGATATTTTTTTTTTAAGATTTTATTTATTTGACAGAGAGACAGCGAGAGAGGGAACACAAGCAGGGGGGAGTGGGAGAGGGAGAAGCAGGCTTCGTGCTGAGCAGGGAGCCAGATGTGGGGTTTGATTGCAGGACCTGGGATCATGACCTGAGCCGAAGGCAGATGCTTAACGACTGAGCCACCCAGGCGCCCCTGAACCCCAGATATTAACAGTTTCAGCCATCTACTCACTTTAATACTGTCAGGGTAGTCCTCCTTACATGATAGGGAAGAGATTGTGTGTTCTCTGAAGGATGAAAAGGAGGAAGGGGCTGGGGCTATACATGCCCAATTTCTGCTTCCTAACTCAACAATGAAATAAGGTACTGCTCCTCCCCTTTTCATCCATCTTCTATCATCATTATTCTCCTGATGGTTAGAACATATCAGGCACCGTGAACAAAAGACATCAGTTAGGCAGTTGTAGCTCAGCATGACCTGTTGAGGGCCTCAGCTAAGGCAGTCAGCATAGAGGGGAGAGGACTGTTCAAGAGGTAAGATGCACAGAAAAAAGTGATCTAATGTGGAGGGTGAGAGAAACAGAAGATCCTAATGTGACTCCCAGATTCTGGGTGGATAATGGTGTCATTCACTGAGATGGGAAGCCAGGAAAAGAGACTGTTTGGGGACAGGAGATTAAGAGTGCTGTTTATCTTCTCTAACATATTTCTTGGTCTGTTAAGAGAATGCTTTTAGAGGATGTGATCACTCCCCAACTTACACACACTCCTCTGCCATTGATTTTTGGTTTGGTCCATCCTATTCTCTACACAGCTGTCATTTTTGAAAACTGTACTATATGCAATGAAATATTATCCAGCAATAAAAATGGACACATGCTACAACATGCAATGAACCTTGTAGATGTTATACTAAATGAAAGAAGCCAGACACAGAGGCCAGATATTGTATGATTCCATTTATACGAAACATCCAAAATAGATAAATCCATGAAACAAAGTAGATTGTGGTTGCCTGGGGCTTGGGGAAGAGGGGGGATAGGGAGGGACTCCTTAACAGGTATGGTATTTTGGGGGGGTGGGGAGGATATGATGAAATTGTTCTAGAATTAGATAGTGTGGATGATTGCACAACTGTGCAAATATACTAAAAACCACTGAATTGTACACTTTAACAGGATGAATTTTATGGCATATGAATTATATTTCAATAGAACTTATTTTAAAGATCTGCTTCAAAGCCTTCAGTGATTTTGTATTGGAATCATTAAAGTTAGCTGCCACAACAAACAATCCCCGTGAACTGCTTATTCTCTTTGCCCTTCCGAGCCATTCTTCTCCCCTCACTGAGCAGCTTTGTGCCCCAGGAGGCTAGAGCTCCATGCACTGCCTCACCTGGGCTCTCCCAAGGCTGCATTCTGATTGGGTTTGCCCAACGGGGAGACCCTCTCAGGAGACTGAAAGACAGGAGAAAAGGCAGGTCAAGGTATTTTTCTGGCTCTCTCCCCTTCTTCTGGCAGTGGCAATGTCCCTTTGTGACTGGGGTTCCTGCTGGGCTGTTCCTCCTCTGTGACTCCAGCTCCCAGGGCTCTGATAACTCTATTTCCTCTCTGCCTTTTCAATTGTAGAAGTGGGAACAGCTTCCTGACTCCCATGTTTCTTCTTTACCCTGTCCATACCTCTGAAAGTTTCCTTAAAGTCTCTTCATTTGGGGGCTCCTGGGTGGCTTAGTCAGTTGAGTGTCCAATTCTTGGTTTCAGCTCAGGTCATGATCTCAGGGTCGTGGGATCGAGCCCTGTATTAGGCTCTGCACTGGGTGTGGAGCCTGCTTAAGATTCTCTTTCTCCTTCTCCCTCTGCCCACCCCCCCACCCCGCTCTCTCTGTCTCTCTAAAATAAATAAATAAATAAAATCTTAAAAAAAAAAAGTCTCTTCATTTGAACCATCTGGGATGATTTGTTTTCTGGTAGAATTCTGATCGATAACCCCCAAAGCTCAGTGGCTTAACACAATAAAAGTTGATTCCTCACACATTTGATACAAGTCAGATAGCCCTCTTTTGCCATCTGGACCTTGTGGCCTCCAACACAAGGCAGGAAAAGAGTGAATTAGAAGATTGCAGAGGATGCTCTCTAAGGCCAGGCTTTCATCTCTCCCACCCACATCCAATGCCCAGAACAAGTCACAGGGTCCCAAGCTAACTGCTACCATCGTGGCATGGTGAACATATGGCATTATCTCTGACTAGTACTACAAAATTGTCTTCATGTTTAAATGAACTATGTAGTAGGGCATAAAATATATGTCACCATCTGGCCCCAGCCTACCTTGTTACCTTTATGGCTGCTAGTGTCTGTCCCATGCCATACCTTTGCACAAGCCGTTCCTTCTGCCGGAGTTTTCAGCCTCTGTCTTCTCCACTTGGATCACTTCAGAACTCAGCTCAATAATTAACTTCTCCAAGAAACTTATTCTGACCCTTCCCAGGGCTGATTTAACTGTTGGTCCTCCATGGTACAACCATAGTGCCAGGAAAACATCTCCATCATAACATTTATCACTCTATGTTATAATTTCATTCCTTTCTTCATTTTGGCAATTGAGCTGTGAATTTCTTGAAGGCGTGGATTATATTTCATTTCTACCTTTCCCAGTACCTACCACTGTAGTCACTATACAGATAATCATTTTAGTTAGTGGTTCTTAGCAAAGTTAGTATTATCCCCCTCAAGAGAGCATTTTTGAAATTTGTGGACATGTTTTTCATTGTCATAATAACCAGGAAACCCTACTGACATTTAGGGTATGGTCTAGAGGTAATAAACATCCTGTATTATACAGGACAGTCCCTCACAATGAAGAACACTTCCCTGTCCTGCAAGACAATTGTACCATTGGATCTTCAAATAGATGAGAAACCTGTTTATATTGGCTTGAATCTGGACCCTAATTCAGTTTTACATATAAATGCTGTTTTGGTTGTCTATTGCTATATAATTGAACAACCCAGAATTTAGAGACTTAAAACAGCAAAAGTTTATTATCTCCTATGTTTCTGTGGGATAACTGGCTCAATTGGCAAGTTCTTCTGTTCCATGTGATGTTGAGTGTTGCTGCACTCAGATGGGCTCAGTGGGGCTTGAACATCCAAGATGGCTCTCTCTCACCATTGGGAGTTGATCTGGAACTGTCAGTTGGAGCACTTCAGATCTCCTTCGTGTGGTCTCTCCTTGTGTCTTGGGCTTCTCCTACCATTGTAACTGGGTTAATATTTACAAAATATTTATAAAATAATAGATATTTATATTTTTAATTATTAAATATGTGTAGTAAGTATAATTATACATAACACCAAGATATTTGTAGATAGAAGGGTAGATAGAAACAAACTTTTGTTTTAGTTTTCCCTTAAATTAAGGCATTGTATTTTTTTATTATGTATAAAGATAAGTTATTTATTAATTTAATATCAGGAGAGTAAAGAAGTTGTTACACAATATTTGCTCTAAGGAGGAGGTGAGGTAATAGAGTTGAAAAATTACTGATCTGTGTGAACTGAACTGATAACTCTGGCATTCCCTTTTAGTTTCTGTGTTTGTCTTCTCTGGACACAAATGAACTCAAATCTCTAAAAATAATATGGGGAATATGAATAAATGAATGAATAAGTAAATAGCTAATTCTGTGTTTTTCCAATTATTAAAATGTATAATTCTCATAGAATATACAATATTTATCTTCAAAACTGATTTTTCTCCCACAGAAAAAGTTCTTTGTTATTTTCTAGTTTGAACCAGATTAATGTCTAGGTAATGTGTCATAACAACACTGTTATATTTTATTGGTGTACCTTAATAAGAACAGCTTCTTGATTTATCTACTACATAATCTTATTTTTGGAATAAGATGGAAATTATACATAATGATTTTAGATTTCTGACATTGCAAATTGCTTCACCTCATATTAAGATTTCTCAAGAAAAAAATATCATTAGACTTTTTAGTGAAGCCAGCCTATATATAAATGTATTTATCCCATAGCTTTCCTTAAAATATTAAGTTGAATAAATATTGTACTTAGAATATATTTGCTATCTGAAACTAAATTCTGTAGAGCTATAAGTACTGATAATGTCTTCCTGTGATCTCCTACTGCTTACATAATACATTACTCTCTAATCAAGGGTTTGTTTTCTAATGCTTATATTTTCATACAAAAATACATAAACTAGCATTTCCCATAAGATGATTTTTAAAACAAGTAGACAAATACATAAATCAAATAAACTCATTTAATGTCCTTTGCTGTGGGGTCTGAAAAATGCTACCTTCCTAGTCTGGTAAGCAGAGGATAACCTCCCAGTTTTTGTGTTTTTGTTTTGTTTTTTAAAAAATTTAATTTAATTTATTTGAGAGAGAGAGAGAAACAGCATGAGAGGGGAGAGGGTCAGAGGGAGAAGCAGGCTCCCTGCTGAGCCGGGAGCCTGATGTGGGACTCGATCCCAGGACTCCGGGATCATGACCTGAGCCGAAGGCAGTCGCTTAACCAACTGAGCCACCCCGGTGCCCTAACTTCCCAGTTTTGGGATAGATGTTAACCATTGGTTCTGGTAGACATATACTGCCTTGTTGATCTGGTAGACGGGTAATACCCTCTTGAACTGGTGCTACTCTCTTGGTCTGGTTGGCTGATTCTCCTCTCCTGGCCGGTGGACACATGCTACTTCTGTGTTTGATAGATGCTACTTTCCTGGTTTAGTAGACAGATGTTGCCCTTGTGATCTGGTGAGGCAGTAGAGAACCAAGCTCTCAAGCTAAAATAGTCCTATAAATCATCACTTAGCTTCTGCTCAGGAAACAGAGCAAATGATTCTGTTAGTTACCACTGGAGTAAGGCACAAATGGCCCCTGAGAAGTATATCATGGACAGGATATAAGAGATATAATTACTTAACTACTGTTGCTACAATAGGGTCAGATAAACACTGTCATTTTCTTTCTTAAACTATTTTAAGGAGGGGCAAGAGAAATCCAGTTTCACATCAAGCTTTATCTTCATGCTTTATAAAACTGAATACTGTGTGGGAACCCCATGAATATTTGACCACAGAGAGAAAATCCCCACCCTAAGCCAACCACTGTGTCTACATCAATTTTAGTTTGGGGAACTAGGCCAGCCTCAATTCTAATGTGGCAAGAGAAAAATTAGTCTGGCTCCTTATAAGTACAAATAGTGACTAATTTAGTTGTTAATTTTTAAAACACTACCAACATGTAATATTGAAAGCTATTACAAATAATTTTTTGACATACTTTTTTTGTTACTCCCCCATTTTTCCCACACAAATCATAAAGTATTTTTTCAGTGTGTTAGAAAAGTTTACTTAATCTTTGTACCAAAGAAAATATAACAAAAAGCCAAATAATAGTAAATTTTAGAATCAACCCACCAATATTGCTTATAATATAGGGGCTAGTCTATTTGAGTTAATATCACGTCTCTGACATTTAAAAATTTATCCTTATTTCAAAGCAATATAAGTTCAATCTAAAAATGAACATTGGCCCATCCTAAGGATGTTTACAGAATGTGAGAGAAAATTAATTCTGTTGACAGACAAAAGTAGTGCCTTAAAGTGTGTGTGTGTGTACAGTATCTTGCCTAATGAATCCATTTTATAGCCACAAGCACAGGACTGAGCACCACCCTTAAATTTCTTTCTTTACTCTGACATAAAAATACAAAATAGTACAAAGGAAAGAATCAACTTACTGTCCTATCCAAGAAAAACACATCCCCCAGTTCAAAACATAGCATGAGACAAACTTAAAAATTGTAAACACATTAGTCAGTAGTAGTATTACAATTTCACTACTCAAAAGATTAGAGTTATTTAATGGATTTTCACTTATTAGAATTATACTTTTCATAATTGCACAGATGTGATAACTATTGATTAAACTATTATAAACTATATACATCCCACTGTTAGATTCCATACTTTATGTAATTGGTGATAGAACAATACAGTTTTAGAGTACTACAGTAACAGTTTGTCTTGTATGAAGTGAATTTGTTATCATGTGGGTTTGTGGTGTAGCCCTACTAATAAACTTAAAAAGCCAAAATACTTCTGAGCCATTGTACTCTTTATTTGGCTACTTTAATATGGCTAACATTCAGCAAGAAAACAGCCCTAGTTCAGAAAGTGAAATAATGAAATTGGAGAGCTAAAATGTGAGAGGGTAAGTCATAAAGGTAACTAGAGATTTAGCAGAATTTTGCAGAATCCGTGAGAACATTCCATTCTTGTCCTTTCCCTTTTAGTCTATACACAGAAATCATCACTATGGCATCTTATGCTTTATGAGTATGATAAATTATTTGTTAAAAAGAACCTCAATAAGCTGATTCATTGTCACTATTTCTTTCCCAAGAGGGTGAACTTGCAAAGTAGTGACATTTAAAGTTTGTTATTGGGGCGCCTGGGTGGCTCAGTCATTAAGCATCTGCCTTCAGCTCAGGTCATGATCCCGGGGTCCTGGGATCGAGCCCTGCATCGGGTTCCCTCCTCAGTGGGAAGCCTGCTTCACCCTCCTCCACTCCCTCTGCTGTGTTCCCTCTCTCACTGTCTCTCTCTGTCAAATAAATAAATAAAATCTTTAAAAAAATAAAAAATAAAAAAAATAAAGTTTGTTATTTATTACCAGCTCTGACAAAATGCATTATTTACTTATAAATCTTCAGGTATACACACATGCATACATACATGGGTAGATATATAGCTAAGGAAGAATGAAAATAATTGGCTTACATAAATTTTCAGTTAATATTTGGCTCTATTTACTACATGTCTCTATATTTAGAATTTTCTGAATTGTACTTTATAGCTATTCTCTTTTTAAAAATTCAATTTCTGTAGCAGATGAGCTAAGATCAGTATCTCATATTTGTATAACATGCTATAGTTTTAAATATCATTTCCAAAATATAATTGCAAATAATGAAGTACCATCACTCTATTCTAGATGAGGCAACTATGTCCAGAATGGCTAAAAAATGTGTCCAAGGTCACAAAATTAAGATGTGGCTGAGTGCTATATTTCATTCTAGTATCATTTCCCATTATATTTTAAAATGACATTTAGTATAATCTCTAAACCATGTATGTATATGACCTCTTTAACTGAACTTGAATGAATTCTTTTTAAACAACTTGGACACATTACTTATCTCTCTGACCCTCAACATCCTCATCTCTAATATGGAAATAGTAATAGTACCTGTCTACAGGATTATTGCGAGCTAATTCACGGAAACTCATGCAACCGTTCTTAGCACATAGTAAGTGCTCAGTAAATGTTAACCATTGCAATTACTGAGACCACTGACCTTTATAGTCTTTTCCTTCATCCATAAATAATCTTGCTTTTCATAGTGGATGCCCTTAATTTTCTGAATTCTCATTCCATTTTCTTTCCTTCAGTAGGTCTTCAGTTTCATATATTTTGGATAGATTTCTTTCATTCTTCCTTCCATACTTTTATGTATGTGTGTGTGCTGTATGTGTCTGCGTATCTACTTTGAATTTCTTTTTTAATGAGTTGCCTGTTCAAATCTTTTGTTATTTTTTTATTGGGTTGTCAGTTTGGATCCTCTAGGAAGCAGATGCCAAGCTGAACATATACAGAGACATTTATTATTAATTTTAATTGCATTTCAAACGTTATAGAAACAAGAGTGACCTGCTAGTAGAATGTAATGGGGAAGGGAGGATTCTTTTCTTGTCTTCCTTTTTTTTTTTTTTTTCTTTTTACAGTGAAGCTTTGTGTTGCTATTGCTTTGACTGGCTGTGCTGTGTTGTCAGTCTGGGGTGGGAAAGATACTGATATGTCTGCCATTACTTTATGAGATCATTTGTTACATTATCTTTTAAGAGTAGCGTCCATTTTAAGAGTTTAACTGTTTGTTAATGTTGAGATGTAAAGCTGCCACCTTTATATTTTCCTGCTTCTGATTTTATGTGAGGGAAACAATAATTGGTTACCTTCAAATTTTGAAATTAAAAATGTACAGTTTTTTTAAAAGAAAAAGGAGGATAAAAGTGCCTTGGAATAAACAGTGAAAGCCTCTGACCTTAATGCTGATTTGACATGTGCGAAAGGAGAGAAGGAAGAAAAGTTGACTGTGAGGAGTATCTCATTGCAATGCAGCTCTGAGAAAGCATCAGCTGGGCCAACGGGGAGTCCCAGAGCAAAGAATGCCTGTCAGAGAAGTCCTATGGTGGGTGGGAATGGTTAGGTCCTAGTACCCTGCCTTGCTCAGTTATTGGCTAGGAGCCGACCTGGAGAGCCTGGCCTTGGTGTGAATACTGTGGTGGATCCAAAAATGTTGCAGCTATCTACCAACTACCCTTCTTATTTATTTATTTATTTATTCATTCATTCATTCATTCATTCATTTATAAGTTTCCATTTTAATTTTAATATAGTTAACATGCAGTGTTATATTAGTTTCAAGTATACAATATAGTGATTTAGCAGTTCTATACATTGTTCAGTACTCATCATGATAAGCGTATTCTTTAATTCTCATCACTTATTTCACCAACTACCCTTCTTGCCACAGTTTCTCTTGAAGGGGGCTCTGAGTAACACATCTCCAAGGCCACCACAATTGCTCAGTGTTTTCTCACAGATACTAAGGAATCCCTTACATATTTTAAATATTAATCCTTTCTTGGTTGCAATAAAGGGCTAATTGGTTGCAATGACTTGTCTGTTAACTTCAAGATGTCAGTCACAAAAAGGATATTTACCATTTGTGGAATCCAGTTCTAAGTCTTCTTTGCCTCTGAGGTTGCATAATATTATGTAGCATCTGGAATATTCTAAAAAGAACTTCTCCATCAAAGATTATTGAAAGCCTTGTTCATATGACATCTGTTGCCAAATTCCATTACTACACATCTATGCTACACATAGAAATTTGTATGGCTGTGAGTTTTTTTTTTA
The DNA here is from genome assembly GCF_004348235.1 of Phoca vitulina. Taxonomy (NCBI): domain Eukaryota; kingdom Metazoa; phylum Chordata; class Mammalia; order Carnivora; family Phocidae; genus Phoca; species Phoca vitulina. The sequence continues at coordinate 29,932,580 of NW_022589708.1, read as the reverse complement.
ATCAAATGTCTGCTACCAGCTTGCATTATTTCCATGGCAAGTCTACCATCTACCCACTGATTAAACAATACAGTCCATTTGTAATAGAGCAGGGACTTTCCCTGTTGCCTGAGAATTAGGCTAGGGATTACTTAGGGGCCACAGAACTGGCTCTGAAATAACTGGTGTCTGCCATTCTTTCTCAGTCTATATAAGAAGTATGAGAGTCAGGACAATGAAAGACAGTAGGGGTATGTCAGTAGAAGTGGTATGGAGGAGAGAGTACCAAGAGAATTTCTTCCAACAATTGGGAATAACCAGCTAGAAGAAGAGACTGCCATTCTGTTTCCTGGTAGACATCTTTGTTGGGAGAAAATTCTTCCCATTCTTCATGAGTCTTTCACATATCTGTATGTCTTACAAATTAAGTATGGACTACCTTTTGTTCTGGTTTATTTTTTCAAGAACATTTGTATAGCAAACAGTCTTGGAACATAAGGATAGTGTCTCCCTTTAGAGCAAAGGGCAAGAACACTTGCTGTCTAGTGTAATGAAGAGATCTTCTTTTGGAGCAAAGGTCAGGCTTACCAAGTGCTTGTCTTAAAACATTTGGATTCCCTAAGTTTGAAGTTCTTCTCCTGAAATGCAACCCATTTCATGTGCAGGTGACCACTGGCCCTCTTTATGACTCCCTGTGGGAATTGGGGCTTGGAAAAACAGCAGAAAACTAGTGATGCTGTTGCTACACTCTTGCCATAACAAACTACTCTTCTTGTCTGATGCAGGAATCTTGTGTTTTCTACCAGCATTCTTGAAAATGTGACAGACTAACTTGTTAGCTTGCAAATAATATATTCTCAGACTTTTCAAAATTCTTAACATTCTGCTTAGACAGTGGGTTTGTGTTGCTTTTCCTCTGTGTTTATCTGAACATAAGAAAAGTGAATAGGAAAAAGATGGCAAGCTAGAAAGAAGAAATTGAATAGACCAGCTTTTACATAATCACCATTGGATGGAGTACACAAGTTATCTATTGCCACAGTAATGCCACACAATAAACAACAATGAAATTTTAGTGACTACAACAACAAAGATTTATTTCACTCAAAAGTCTGAGAGATTCAGCTGATATGAGTTGGGATCAGTTATTTTTTTTTGGTGGGCGGGGGGCAGGGGTGCTTCTTAATGAGCTAGGATAACTTCAGCTAGGATGGCTTAGGCATTTCTTATCCTGGGATCAGTTAGTTGGTCAACACAAACATGGCCTTCTCATAGTGACGGCGATCAGAAAGAGTATGGCAAACCCAATTACGCCAACATTTTCCAGGTTCCTGCTTATGTCATGTTTGCTAATAACCCAAAGAACAACCCAGAAATAACACTGACTAAAGAAAATAAAACTATTTTGGGACAAAAATATCCCAACACAAGTCCAGGTTCAAGGAAAAAGGAAATAGACTCTATGTCTTAGTGAAAGAATCTACAAAGTCATGATAAAGGGCATGGATACCAGGAAGGTAAAGAACTGGGGCTCTAAACAACCAATGGATTAAAGAAGAAATTAAAAAGCAAATGAAAGAGTTTCTTGAGACATTCAAAAATGGAAACATAACATACCAGAATTTATGGGATGCTGCAAAACAGTTCTAAGAGGGAAGTTCCTAGCAACAAATGCCTATGTTAAGAAGCAAGAAAGATCCCAAATAAACAACCTAACTCTGTACCTTAAGGAATGAGAAAAAAACAAACTGAGCCCCAAGTTTGCAGAAGGAAGGAAATAATAAAGATTAGAACAGAAATAAATAAAACAGAAAACAGAAATACAATAGAAAAGATTAACCAAGTTATGATTTAGTTCTTTGAAAAGGTAAAACAAAATTGACAAACCCTTACGTAGACTAACCAAGGAAAAAAGAGGACCCAAGTAAATAAAATTATAAATGAAAAAGAGATATTACAACTGAAACCACAGAAATACAAAGATCATAAGAAGCTACTATGAACAACTATATGCCAACAAACTGGAAAGCCTAAAAGCAATAGGAAAATTATTAGAAACATACAACCCACCAAGACTTAATCAGGAAGAAATAGAATATCTGAACAGCCAATTACTGCTAAGGAGATTGAATCAGTAATAAAAAAAAAAATCTCCCAATGAAGAAAAGCCCAGGACCAGATGGCTTCACTGGTGAATTTTACCAAACATTTAAAGAAGACTAAATATCAGTCTTTCTTAAACTCTTCCAAAAAATCAAGAGGAGGGGCACCTGGGTGGCTCAGTCAGTTGAGCGTCTGACTCTTGGTTTTGGCTCAGAACATGATCTCAGGGTTGTGAGATCAAGCCCCATGTCAAGCTCCACACCCAGAGGGGAATCTGCTTGGGATTCTCTCTTTCTCCTCTCTCTCTGCCCCTCCCCCTGCTGTATCTCTCTCTAAAAATAAATAAATAAATCTTAAAAAAAAAAAAACCAACAAAGAGAAGGGAGCACTCCCAAACTCATTTTACAAGGCCAGCATCATCCTGATACCAAAACCAAACAAGAACACTACTAGATAGAAAAGAAAACTGCATGCCAATATCCTTGATGAATATAGATGCAAAAATTCTCAACGAAATACTAGCAAACCAAATTCAACAGCACATTAAGATTGTTCACCATGGTCAGCTATTATCCCTGGGATGCAAGGAGGGTTCAATAAATGCAAATCAATCAATGTGATACATCATATTAATAGAACGAAAGTGAAGAATTATATGATCATCTCAATAGACAAAGAAAAGGCATTTGACAAAATTCAACAGTCATTAATGATAAAAAGCATTTCACAAATTAGGCATAGAAGGAATTTATCTCAACACAGTAAAGGCCATATATGACAATGGTGATACTCAATGGTGAAAAGTTGAAAGCTTTTTCTCTAAGATGAGGAAAAAGACAAGGCTGCCCACTCTCACTGCTCCTGTTCAGCCTAGTACTGGAAGTCCTAGCTAGAGCAATTGGCAAGAAAAAGAAAGAAAAGCCATCAGAATTGGAGAGGGAGAAGTAAAATTGTCTCTATTTACAGATGACATGATCTTATATATAGAAAATCCTAAAGAGTAAACTAAAAAACTGTTAGAACTAATCAATGAATTTAGTAAAGTTACAGGATACAAAATTAACATACAAAACTCAGTAGCATTTCTATACACCAACAACAGTTTCTGAAAAAGAAATTTAATTTAATTTAATTTTAATTTAACTGACAAGGTGAAAGATCTCTACTCTGAAAAAAATTGAAGACACACATAAGTGGAAAGGTATCTCATGTTCATGGGTTGAGAGAGTTAATAATAATGATTAATTAATAAAGGATTAATCAATAATAATAAAATGTCAATACTACCAAAAGCCATTTGTAGATTCATGGTAATCCTTATCAATATTCTAATGACATTTTTTACAGAAATAGGAAAAATACTTCTACAATTTATATGGAACTACAAAAGACCCCAAATAGCTAAAGAGATCCTGAGAAAGAAGAACAAAACAGGAGGCATCACACTTCCTAATTTTAAGCTATACTATAAAGCTATAGTAATTAAAATAATGTGGTACTAGCATAAAAACAAATAGACCAATGGAACAGAATTAAGAGCCCAAATATAAACCCAAGTGTATATGGTCAACTAATATTTGGCAAGGGAGCCAAAAATACTCAATGGGGAAGAGACAGTCTCTTCAATAAATGGTCCTGGGAAAATTAGATATTCACAGGTAAAAGAATGAAACCTGATCCCTGTATTATACCACTCACAAAAATTAACTTGAAATGGATTAAATACTTAAATGTAAGGCCTGAAACTATGAAATTCCTAGAAGAAAACATAGGAAACAAACCCCTTGACATGGGTCTCAGTAATGATTTTTTGGAAATCACACCTAAAGCACAAGCAACAAAATAAAACACAAGTGGGACTACATTAAACAAAAAAAAAGCTCTGTACAGCAAAAGAAACCATCAACAAAGTGAAAAGACAAACTAAAGAATGAGAAAAAAAATTTGCAAACTATATATCTGATTAAGGGTTAATATTCAAAATATATAAAGAACTCATGGCAAAGAAAACAAATAATCAAATTAAAAAATTGATAAAGGACCTAAATAAACATTTTTCCAAAAACAGCGTATAAACGGCCAACAGGCATGAAAAGATGCTTGACATCACTAGTCACCAGGGAAATGCAAATTAAAACCACAATAAGATATCATCTCATACCTGTTAGATAGCCATCATCAAAAAGACAAGAGATAACAAATGCTGGTGAGGATGTGGAGAAAAAGGAACTCTTGTGCACTGTTAGTGGGATTTTAAATTGGTATAGACACTATGGAAGACAGTGTAGGGTTCCTCAAAAATTAAACATAGAACTACCACATGATCCAGAAATTCTACTTCTGGGAATATATCCAAAGGAAATAAAAACACTAACTTGAAAACATATCTGCACTCCCATGTTTATAGCTGCATTTTTTACAACAGCCAGTACATGGAAACAATTTAAGTGTCCATCAATGGATGAATGGAGGAAAAAATTGTGATACATATAATGTGATATATGTATATAATAGAATAGTATATATATAATGGAGATATATATATAATGGAGTATATATATGATATATATATATATATGGAATATTATGGAATATAATGGAATTTCATTCAGCCATAAAAAACAAGGGAATCCTATCATATGTGACAACATGAACGGACCTTGAAGGCATTATGCTAAGTGAAATAAGTCAGACAAAGAAAGACAAATACTGTATGATATCACTTATACATGGAATCTTTAAAAACAAAACAAAACAATCAAAAGAAAAAAACCCAAACAAACAAAAACACTCACCAAACTCATAGAAAAAGCGATCAGATTTGTGGTTACCAGAGGTGGGGGTTTGGGGATAGGGGGATCTGGAAGAAGGTGGATAAAAGGTACAAACTTCCAGTTATAAGATAAGTAACTGCTAGAGATTTCATGTACAATATTATGACTATAGTTACCACTGCTGTATGATATACAGGAAAGTTGTTAAGAGAGTAGATCGGAAGCGTTCTCATCATAAGCAGAAACTTTCTTTTCTTTTATTGTATCTATATGAGATGATGGATGTTAACCAAACCTACTGTGCTAATCATTTAACAATATATGTAAATTAAACCATCATACTGTATACCTTAAACTTATACAGTGATATATGTCAATTATTTCTCAATTAAACTGTAAAAAATCCCCGAAAAATAATTGGGGCTCTTAATGCAGTCAGTCTTTCACATAGGAGAGTATACATGAATTTCCATGGGCTAAGTAAGCAGGATGGAACAGAGCTGGACTTCAGCCATCTACTCAGAATGCCATTTAGGATCATTTCCTGTGGGAAAGGGCAACCAGTAGCTGGAGACTGTGGGTGTCCCACAGGTGGTGGGGGCTGTGGGTCGGGGATAGGTCAAAGAGATTATACTGGAGCAGGTCTTCCACAGTTTAGGGATCTGTGTAGTAGTGAAGTCCTTCACAGGTTGCCAAAGAACTCACACAGGCTTTCTATGAGAGAACCAGTGTTTTGGGTGCCTGGGACAGAGGCCATCTGTGATCCGTCAATTAATGACAACCAGTGTAGGAAGGACCGCCTTCTTACCTCTTCAGTCCCCCTCTCCTGCCCCAGTCCAATCAAAACTATACCTTGAAGAAGAATAGAAAAGAGGAGTAAGTGAGCAGACAATACCCCTTTACACATTTTAGGCCCTTTAGCAAACCTGTAGATACAACTAATAGCTGGAGAGAGCCACTTGTGCTGGGGTTTGGGGAGGAGAGAAGGGAGGAAGGGGGGGGAAGGCGGATGGAGAAAAAAGTGACTGAATCTTATGGAATTTGCTTAAAATGATGTTAACAAAGCATTGTTGATTAAAGAAGATAAAGCCATCTTATATTTATACCTCTCCTGAATTATTACTCCTCAGTAAACCAGGTACATAATTAAATACCCTGTTCATTTTAGCTGAACAACCAGCATTTAAAAAATATACCTGTCTCCAAAATTTAGACCCAAAAGAAATACTAAATGCTATTAGGGGCAAATACATTTTAAAAGTAAATGAATCCAAGGACTGATACTGTATTCTTTCATATGAAACATCATTGCCATTACATCAATAAAAGATGAGTAAACCTTGCATTTAAAACATCAGGTTTATATTTTTACTATTAATTGATATGTGCTCATTTATAGAAAGCTTTGGAAATGCAGTATAAAAATTCACCCATAATCACACAACTCAGAAATAACATGTTAATATTTTGGTGTATTTTTATTTAATATTTCTTATCTCTGTGTGTATATATTTTAAAAGATATTTATGATTATACTGTAGATCCAAAATTCTATCTTGCTTTTTTTACTCAAAATTATGTTATAAATTTTTTTTATAAAATTAATAATTGAGAAATTAATTTTAATGGCTATATAATAAGGAACATATGAAAGTACTATGTTTTATTCAATAATTCCCTTTTGTTATTCTATTGTTTCCATTCTTTCACCCTTATGAATAATGTTGAGATACACATCCTTCTCCATAAAATTTTGTCATAATTTCCAATTTTATTTTGGTTGTGCTAGATTTCTAAGAGTGGAAATACCAGATGACAGGTTTTCTTTTAAGCTTTTGCATACTGTACATTGCTTTTAAGAAAGATAATGTCAATTTTGACTCCCAAGAACAATTATGGAAACACCTATGACATAGCACTCTTGCTAGCATTAAAATAATTTTGCCAAGTTGATAGGCAAAATGGATATGATTGTTTTTGTCATTGTTTACTAGAGTGGTGTTTTATACATGTATATACACATACAGATTTAAAGTATTTATGTGTGTGCATGTATTTATACTCTGTCTTCTGGGAACTGTTTGTTCTTTCCTTTTCTAACCATGACTGGCAATTTTAAAAAGCTCATTCTAATAAGTTCTACTTTTTCAGATTTGCTAAATTAGATAATAATCAAATTGTATAATTTTGCATTTGTTAACAGGTCAGAAATCCCATGTCTTATGAAGGTAGGCTTAACTTATGAACATATACCTAGGCTATTGTGGTAGTTTAGCCTACCAAAAATTAAAAGCATTAAGTTGGAACCTGAGTACAAAATTTATTTTTACCACCTACTAGTACTGTGATCTGTATCCATACTTAACTTCTCTGAGCCTCAGCTAATTCAGTTATAAAATGGAGAGGATGATCCTTGTCTTCCGGGGTTGTTGTGAAAATTAGAAGATATATAAAAGAATCCATAATTGGTGTTCTACATACTGTCATTCTTCAAAGTCAACAATGAGAGAGCACCTGGAAACCTGGTGGAAAACTGATTAATGGGAAAATATAATTACTTTATGCTTTAACAGTGTCTTCCCATAATGTATTGTCTTTTTTTTTTTAATGGTAACTCATATGTTTCCTTCAATAAAGGTAAAAACCTCAAGTTAATATATAAAAACCCTCGGTCTATAACACACTTCCTTTTCTTATTTCCTCTCTAACAGTACTCTAAAGTTTACTCAAGTCTTTCTTTCCTTTTATTATTTTTTAAATGCTTCTTCTTCTTAATTATTCAATGATTTGCAAGGTTCATTTCATTTATAACTAGAATTCTTTCTTCATCCTGGTCTAAGTGCTAGCAACTTAATTATCAAATGAGAAGAATATCAGTCTTCTTATTGTCGTTCTTGCTTTCCACTAAACTGGTTTTCAGGACAGAGAACTAAGTTTCATACCTGTTTTGCAAGCTCATTGCACGATAACAATGAATTAAACTGAACCAGTTTCTTCTGGTTATGCTAGTTATAAGATATATTCTGTATTTCATATTAAACATTGATTTGATTTTGTATAGTAAGAAATACTGTATACAAAACAATGCTGCTTTTTGGAACTGATCCCAACTGAAGTAAGAATGTATGTTCATCCACAAAAAGGTTTAGAATTGCATTAAGGATTTCTGCTTCTGATATTATTGATCTAAATATCTCTGAGAGTATCATCCTTTACAGAATATTTAACTTCTGTAAAGCATACACCTTGGAGGATTTACTGGTTTTGCAAATGATGGGAGAGTTCTCTAAGGATAATACCTAAAATGCAAAACCAAAATTGCAATGCTGGGTCTAGATGTTTTATATGTATTTGAAAATTTCCAAACTAAAATTTACAAATATTAAGATAGTTGGGGGATTTGAGGGATAGGATGGGGAGAAGCATATATGTAGACATTTTTTTAAAGTTTATTTTTTTAAAGGATCTTATTTATTTACTTGACAGAGAGAGAGAGAGCACAGGCAGGGGGGAGGGAGAAGCAGGTTTCCCACTGAGCAGGGAGCCCGATGTGGGGCTCGATCCCAGGACCCTGGGATCATGACCTGAGCCTAAGGCAGATGCTTAATGACTGAGCCACCCAGGCAGCCACCCACCCAGGCATAAAAAAAAATAATAATTTTTTTTATTAATTCCAGTATAATTAACATACAGTGTTATATTCATTTTGGCTGCAAGCATAGTGATTCTATAAGCCTATACATTACTCATTGATCATCATGATAAGTGTACTCTTGATTCCCTTCACTTGTTTCACCAATCTTCCCACCCTCCTCCCCTCTGATAAGCACCAATTTGTTCTCTACTGTTAGGAGTCTGTTTATTAGTTTGTCTCTTTCTTCTTTTTGTTAAATTATTTTTTTATTATTATGGTCTTATTTATTTTTTTAAATTCCACATATGAGTAGTCATATGTTATTCGTCTTTCTCTGACAGACTTATTTCATTTAGCATTATACCCTCTAGATCCATCCATGTTGTTGCAAATGGAAAGATTTCATTCTTTTCAGTGGCTGAATAATACTCCATTGTATATATATACAACCTCTTCTTTATTCATTCATCTATCCATGGACATATGGGTTGCTTCCATAATTTGGCTATTATAAATAATGCTACAATAAATATGGGGATCCATAGATCTTTTCAAATTACTGTTTTCATATTCTTGGGGTAAATACCCAGTAGTGGAATTACTGGATCATATGATAATTCCATTTTAATTTTATGAGGAACCTCCATACTGTTTTCTACAATGGCTGCACCAGTTTGCGTTCCCACCAACAGTGCATGAATGTTCCTTTTCCACATATCCTCACTAACACTTGTTTCTTGTATTGTTGATTTTAGCCATTCGGACAGATGTGAGATGATATTTCATTGTGGTTTTGAGTTGCATTTCCCTGATGATGAGTGATGTTGAGCATCTTTTCATATGTCTGTTGGCCATCTGGATGTCTTCTTTGGAGAAATGTCTGTTCAGGTCTTCTGCCCATTTTTAATGGGATTATTTGGTGTGTGTGTGTGTGTGTGTGTGTGTGTGTGTGTGTGTGTTGAGTTGTATAAGTCCTTTATATAATTTGGATACTAACCCTTTATTGGATATGTTATTTGCAAATATCTTTTCCCATTCAGGAGGTTGTCTTCTAGTTTTATTGATTGTTTTCTTTGCTGTGCAAAAGTTTTTGTTTTGATATAGTCCAAGTTTATTTTTGCTTTTGTTTCCTTTGCCTCAGGAGACATATCTAGGAAAATATTGCTATGGCAGATGTCAGAGAAATTACTGTCTGTGCTTTCTTCTAGGATTCTTATGGTTTCAGGTCTCACATATAGGTCTTTAATCCATTTTGAATTTATTTTTGTATTTGGTGTAAGAAAGTGGTCCTCTTTCATTCTTCTGAATGTAGCTTTCTGCTTTCCCAACACCATTTGTTGAAGAGGCTGTCTTTTTCCCATTGCATATTCTTTTTTTTTTTTTAAAGATTTTATTTATTTGACAGAGAGATACACAGTGAGAGAGGAAACACAAGCAGGGGGGAGTGGGAGAGGGAGAAGCAGGCTTCCCGCAGAGCAGGGAGCCCGATGTGGGGCTCGATCCCAGGACCCTGGGATCATGACCTGAGCCTAAGGCAGATGCTTAATGACTGAGCCACCCAGACGCCCCTCCCCTTGCATATTCTTACTTCCTTTGTCAAAGATTAATTGATCATATAATTGTGGGTTTGTTTTGGGGCTCTCTATTCTGTTATGTTGATCTTTGTTTCTATTTTTGTGCCAGTACCATACTGTTTTGATTACTATAGCCTTGTAATATAGCTTGATACCTGAGATTGTGATACCTCCAATTTTGTTCTTTTTTAAATTTTTTTAAAAGATTTTATTTATTTATTTGACAGAGAGAGACACAGCGAGAGAGGGAACACAAGCAAGGGGAGTGGGAGAGGGAGAAGCAGGCTTCCCGCAGAGCGGGGAGCCTGATGCGGGGCTCGATCCCAGGACCCTGGGCTCATGACCTGAGCCAAAGGCAGACGCTTAATGACTGAGCCACCCAGGTGCCCCTTGTTCTTTTTTTAAGATTGCTTTAGCTGTTCAAGGTCTCTTGTGGTTCCATACAAATTGTAGTATTAGTTGTTCTAGTTCTGTGAAAAATGCTGTTGGTATTTTGATAGGGATTGCATTAAATCTGTAGATTGCTTTGGGTAGTATGGGCATTCTAACAATATTGATTCTCCCAATTCATGCATATGGAATATCTTTCTATTTTTTTGTGTCATCTTCAATTTCTTTCATCAGTGTTTTATAGTTTTCAGAGTACAAGTCTTTAACCTCTTTTGTTAACTTTATTCCTAGGTATTTGATTATTTTTGGTACAATTGTAAATGGGATTGTTTTAATTTCTATTTCTGCTGCTTTATAATTAGTGTATAGAAATGCAACAGATTTCTGTTTATTGATTTTGTATCCTGTGACTTTATTGAATTCATTTATCTGTTCTAGTAGTTTTTTGGTGGAGTCTTTAGGGCTTCCTCCATGTAGTATCATGTCATCTGCAAATAGTTAAAAGTTTTACCTCCTCCTTACCAATTTGGTTGCCTTTTTCATTTTGTTGTCTGATTGCTGTGACTAGGACTTCCAGTACTATGTTGAATAAAAGTGGTGAGAATGGACATCCTTGTCTTGTTCTTGGCCTTAGGGGCAAAGATCTTAGTTTTTCACCATGGAGTATGATGTTTGCTGTGGGTTTTTGTTATATGGGCTTTATTACTTTGAGGTATGTTCTCTTTAAACCTACTTTGTTGAGGATTTTTATCATGAATGGATCTTGTACTTCATTAAATGCTTTTTTCTGTATCTATTGAAATTATCATATGATTTTTATCCTTTCTCTTATTGATATGATGTATCACATTGATTGATTTGAGAATGAACCATCCTTGCACCTCAGGAATTAATACACTTGATTGTGGTGAATGATTTTTTTGCTTTTGAATTTGGTGTGCTAATATTTGTTGAGGATTTTTGCATCTATGTTCATCAGAGATATTGGCCTGTAGATCTCTTTTTTTGTAGTGACTTTATCTGGTTTTGGTATCAGGATAATACTGGCATCATAGAATGAATTTGGAAGCATTCCTTCCTCTTCTATTTTTTGGAACATTTTGAGAAGAATAGGTATCAGCTCTTCTTTAAATATTTGGTTGAACTCACCTGTGAAGCCATGGTCCTGGACCATGTGGGGAGTATTTTGATACTGATATAATTTCACTGTTGTTAATGAGTCTATTCAATTTTTCTATTTCTTTCTTATTCAGTTTTGGGAGGTTATATGTGTCTAGAAATTATCTATTTCTTTTAGGTTGTCCAGTTTTTTGGCTTATAATTTTTCATAATATTCTCTTATAATCCTTTGTATTTCTGTTGTGTCAGTTGTTATTTCTCCTCTTTCATTTCTGACTTTGTTTATTTGAGTCATTTCTCTCTTGTTTTTGATGAGTCTGGCTAAAGATTTATCAATTTTGTTGATCTTTTCAAAGAACCAGCTCTTGGTTTCATTGATCTGGTCTCTTGTTTTTTGTTGTTGTTGTTTGCTTTGTTTTTTGTTTTTCGTTTTTTAGTTTCTATTTCATTTATTTCTGTTCTAATCTTTATTATTTCCTTCCTTCTACTGGTTTGGGGTTTTGTTTGTTGTTCTTTTTCTAGCTCCTGTAAGTAAGGTTAGGTTGTTTATTTGAGATTTTTCTTGCTTCTTGAGGTAGGCCTGTATTGCTATAAACTTTCATGCTGGAACTGCTTTTGCTGCATCCCAAAGCTTTTGGACCATTGTGTTTTGATTTTCATTTTTCCTCATGTGTTTTTTGATTTTCTCTTTGATTTCTTAGTTGACCCACTCATTGTTTGTTAGCATGTTATTTCACTTCCATGTATTTATGGTCTTTCCAGATTTTTTCTTGCAGTTGATTTCTAGTTTCATAGTATTATGATCAGAAAACATGCATGGGGGGCGCCTGGGTGGCTCAGTTGGTTAAGCGACTGCCTTCGGCTCGGGTCATGATCCTGGAGTCCCAGGATCGAGCCCTGCATCGGGCTCCCTGCTCGGCAGGGAGACTGCTTCTCCCTCTGACCCTCCCCCCTCTCATGTGCTCTCTCTCTCTCTCTCTCATTCTCTCTCTCAAATAAATAAATGAAATCTTTAAAAAAAAAGAAAACATGCATGGTAAAACTTCAATCTTTTTTAATTTGTTGAGACTTGTTTTGTAGCCTCACATGTGATCTGTTCTGGAGAATGTTCCATGTGTACTTGAAAAGAATGTGTATTCCACTGTTTTAGGATAGAGTGTTTTGAATATATTTATTAGATCTATCTGATCCAATGTGTCATTCAAAGCCACTGTTTCCTTGTTGATTTTCTGCTTGGATAATCTATCCATTGATGTTTGTAGGGTGTTAAAGTCTCTACTATTGTTGTATTATTATTGATTACTTCCTTTATGTTTGTTATTAACTGCTTTATGTATTGGGGTACTCCTATGTTGGGTGCAAAAATATTTACAATTGTTATATCTTCTGGTTAGATTGTCCCTTTCATTATTATGTAGTGTCCATCTTTGTCTCTTGTTACAATCTTTGTTTTAAAGTCTATTTTGTCTGAAATAAGTATTGCTACCCAGCTTTCTTTTCACTTCCTTTTGCATGCTAAATGTTTTTCCCTCCCTTCACTTTCAATCTGCATGTGCATTTGGGTCTGAAATGAGTCTCGTGTAGGCAGCATATAAATAGGTCTTGCTTTTTTATCCATTCTGTCATGCTGTGTTTTTTGATTGGAGTGTTTGGTTCATTTACATTCAAAGTATTTATTGCTAGGTATGTACTTATTGTCATTTTGTTACTTGTTTTATGTTTGTTTTTGGAGTTCTTCTCTGTCCCTTTCTTCTCTTATTCTTTTCCCTCATTGTTTGCTGGCTTTCTTTAGTGCTCTACTCGGATTCCTTTCTCTTTATTTTTTGCATATCTATTACCAGTTTTTGATTTATGGTTACCATTAGGTTTATGTATAACATCTTATGCATGTAGCAGTCTCTATTAGGTTGATGGTCACCTAAGTTTGAACTCATTCAAAAAGCACTAAATTATTACACTCTCCCTCCCATGTTTCAGGTGTATGGTGTCATACTTTACATCCTTTTATTTTGTGAATCTCTTGACTGATTTTTATAGATAATACTTTATTTTACTACATTTAGGCTTCTTACTTGTCTTATTCTTGATTATGGTCTTTCCTCTCAACTCACAGAGTTGCCGTTAACATTTCTTATAAGGCTGATTTAGTGGTGATGAATTCCTTTACAACTTTTTTTTTTCTGGGAAACTATCTCTCCTTCTATTTTGAATGACAGCCTTGCTGGGTAGGGTATTCTTGCTGGTAGGTTTTTTCTTTCAGCACTTTGAATATATCATGCCGCTCCCTCCGGCCTGCTAAGTTTTTGCTGAAAAATCAGCTGATAGCCTTATGGGGTTTCCTTTGTATTTAACTATTTTTTTTTCCTCTTGCAGCTTTTAAAATTCTCTCTTTATCACTACTTCTTGCTGTTTTAATTTCTGTGTTCTTGGTATGGACTCTCTTGTGTCGATTTTGCTGGCAGCTCTCTGTGCATCCTGGATCTGGATTTCTATTTTCTCCCTCAGATTTGGGAAGTTTTCAGCTATTAATTCTTCAAATGCTTTTTCTCTCCCATTTTCTCTCTATTCTCCTTCTGGGATATAATGTGAATATTATTATGCTTGATGGTGTTGCTGAGTTCCCTTAATCTATTTTCATTTTCATTATTTGTTTTTCTTTTTTTTAAGCATTTTTTAAAAGATTTTATTTACTCATTTGAGACACTGAGATACAGAGAGAGAGAGCATGAGCAGGGGGAGAGGCAGAGGGAGCGGGAGAAGCAGGCTCCCCACTGAGCCAGGAGCCCGATGCGGGGCTTGATCCCAGGACCCTGGCATCATGACCTAAGCCAAAGGCAGATGCTTAACCATCTGAGCTACCCAGGCACCCCTATTATTTGTTTTTCTCTCTCATGTTCAGCTTAATTGCTTTCTATCACTCTGTTCTTCATGTCGCTGATCCATTCTTCTGTTTCCTCTTGTCAACTATTTCCAGTCCCCCCCACCCCCCCGCCCAGCCTACTATTTATTCCCTCTAGTGTATTTTTAATTTCAGTTATTGAGTTCTTCATCTCTGATTGGGTCTTTTTTATGTTTTCTACCTCTTTGTTGAGGGTCTCACTGAGGCCGTCCAGTCTTTTCTCAAGTCTAGTCAGGATCTTTATGATAATTACTAGGAATTCTCTATCAGGTATATTACTTATTTCCATTTCTTTTAGCTCTCTTGCTATGATTTTGTACTGTCCTTTCATTTGGGGGCATATGCCTTTGTCTCCCCATTTTGTTTAACTCTCTGCATTTCTTCATGTGTTAGGAAAGTCAGCTATATCTCCTGATCTTGAAAGTAGTGGCCTTATGAAGAAGAGGTCCTGTAGTGCCCACTGTGCAGTGTCCCTTGTTCCCCAGAACCTGGTAATTCAGGGGTATCTCCTATGTGTGTTGTGTGCACCCTGCTGTTGAGGCTGAGTTGATTTTGCCTTCAGTCCAATCATCTGCAATGACTCTCTTTGCCTATTGTAGGCAGGGTTTGGTCCCTGTGTTTTTAGTGAGCCAGTCTGGGACCACCTTGGGCTTGAGCTGAGTCATACCAGGCATTTTCCAGAGCTGCAATGCCATCAAACTGCAGGTACTTTCCCTATGTTGTCCCCTAAGAAGATTTTGTTGATGCGCAGGCCTGTAGTCAGATCAGATGTCTGCCTCAAGTCCACTGCTGGGACCTCAGTTTGGACAGATATGTGTGGTTATCTTCCCCCCTCCCTGTGCAGGAGCCACTTTGGAGTGGTGCTGGCCCCTGTTGTGGCTGCTTGCACACTGCCAGGCTTGTGGCACCACTTTGGATGGGCCTGGCCAAGCGCATATTAGAGGGGGCAGGTCTGCAGGAGAATGCAGGGAGTGGGGATGTGGTGCTAGCAAGGTTTGTGTAGGTCTGTTGTGGGAGGGGATCTGCAGCCACTTTAGGAAATTCCTGCCACTGGGATGGAGGGGGCAGATCCACAGAAGCATGCGGGGATGGAGCTCACTGTTAGCAAGTTGAGTGGGAAGTTTTGGCACTGCACTGGTTCCCTACAGGTGTCTGTGTATCTAGACTGGGGGCAGGGGAGGGAAATGGCACCCACCAGCTCTTTTGTTCTTGAAATCTACCAACAATCCCTCCACTCCAGCACATGTGCTGAGATTAGGAAACAAATCTACCTCCTATTATACCCCAGGCATTTTCAAACTGCTGCTTCTATGCTGTATCTCTGCAGGGCTGTTTGTCGTGCTTTCTCTTTAAGGTAAGGACTCAACCCACTGAATTTTAAAGCTCCAGATGTTAAGCCCTACTGATTGTAAAAACTCACAAAGCCAGGTCCCTCTGGACTTTAAAGCCAAATGTTATGGATATTTGTCTTCCCAGTGTGGGCCCCCTGTGTCTGAGCTACCTGGTATGGGGTCCTCTCTTCTCCCCTCTCCATACCTATAAAGTCCCTCCCTCCTGTGAACAGTACTGTGGGTCCATTTGGCTCCTGACCATGTTTCCACCCTCCCTACCCTCGTCAATGTGGCCTCTTCTCTACATTTAGCTATTCTGTTGTTATTCAGGTCATTTTCTGGTTTATTTATACTGATGTGGATGTTATCTATTATCTGTGGGACAAGGTGAACCCAGGATCCTCCTACTTTGCCATCTTCCCAGGAAGTCCATATATGTCGATTTAATGGTACTGTTAATGTTCTAGATCTTGGGATGGGTGGTATATTTATGAGTATTGATTATGTTATGATTTATTTATTATATCTTTATTACATATATTGTTTACTTAGCATTATTTATTACCTTCCTGACAACTTTTTATTTTAAAATTTCAAACATAGAGAAAATACAATAGATAATACAAAATGGATAATACAAAAAATTCAGATACTCCCATTTAATTCAACAATTATTATTTTTTAAAGGTTTTATTTAATTATTTGAGAGAGAGAGAGAGTGAGAGAGAGCATGAGAGGGGAGAGGGTCAGAGGGAGAAGCAGACTCCCTGCTGAGCAGGGAGCCTGATGTGGGACCCGATCCTGGGACTCCGGGATCATGACCCAAGCCGAGGGCAGTCGCTTAACCACTGAGCCACCCAGGCACCCTAATTCAACAATTATTAACATGTTGCCAAATTTTAAAATATTTCTGTCTATATACATGCATACATTAATTTTCTTGCTGAAATATTTAAAAGTCATTTGTAGACATATGAAACTCCACCCCTTAATATTTCATCATACAACCTCTAAGAATAAGAATGTTCTACTTAATCCCAGTGCCATTATTACACCCAAGAAAATTAATAATAATTTTACGTTATTTAATTCCGACTCCATATTTAAAGTTTCCCAATTGTCTCCAAATGCCCTTTATAGATGCACATTTTAAAGTATTAAATTTCACATATTGAATTTGGTGGTCATCTCTTTTAATTTAGAACAATTTGCAACCCATTCTTTCATGAATTTTTGAAGAGTCCAGGACATTTGTCTTATACAGTATATTCTATATCCTGATTGTTTCCCATGATGTTATTTAACCTGTTCCTTTATTCCCTGTATTTCATGTAGACTGAAATTTAGGTCTAGACTTGATTAAATTCAGATTAAACCTATTTGTCAAGAATCCTTCATTCACAACACATGTAATGTGACTTCACATCTAATCAGGAAGTATATAATGTCAGGTTGTCCCACTACTAATGATACTTAGTGTGATTGTTAAGTTCAATGGCAACTTCCAGATCTTCACATTGTAAAGGTACATTTTACCCTTTGGAATTTATAATCTGAGAGGTTATACTTGGGCATTGGGGAATATCCTGTTCTCCCAACAGCCTTCCATTCTGGTAATATTAGAAACCATTTCCTAGGTATTGCAAAATCTTGATTTTCTAACTCTGTCATACTAAACAGAATTTTCCCCAATATCTTAAAAGTCTCAATATTTTAAAGTCTCAATATTTTAATGTTTTTTTAAAGAATTACATCCAGATGCTAGAGCTTTAGCTTATATGAATGAAATATAACATGATTATCATTTATTATTATTATTCTATAGTTAGATTGACCTAGAAACATTTTTTAATATTGTGCTGTCTATGGACTGAATTGTGTCACCTCAAAATTCATGTGTTGAAGCCATAACATAATCCATAACCCCCCAGCCAGTTTCACCCAGGGGATGTGAAGAGCTGGGCTGTATAGCTTGCAGCTCAGATGCCACTGATACCACCAGATATTCCCAGATGCTGCTGGTGCTGGCACTGCTACCACTGTGGCACCTGGATACTGGATGCTACTATAGCTTCCGATGTACTTCATTGTCCTATCCCAATACTGCCAAATGAATCTCTACCTCACCCTCTTTTCTGGTTCTTTATGTCACTAGCTCTACATTCCAAATCCTAGAGTTTGATCCTGATGATTGGCTGAGCCTTGTTCATGTACCCATTTCCGAACTAGCACATTTCTTGGGAAAACAAGTATCCATCCTTTTCAGCTTCTTTAGTGGGAAGTAGACGCCATATGTGAAGATTTAAAAGGTGGGGAACTGTCCCAGACATGGAAGGTGTAGAGGCTCAGACAAATGCAGTACAAGTTGGAAAGTGCAATGTATGTTCTGAGGTTGGAATGCATGGAGAAAAAGTGGGGAAAACACTCTGGAAGTTGGACCCAGAACAAGGGGAATGCTGACAATCAAATGAAGGCATTTAGACTTTATTTGGTAGGCAGAAAAAGTCACTAGAAATTTCTGCATGAAGAGATCAAAATGGGTTTTAGGAATAATAATCTGCAGCAGTTTGTGTAGAAGAACATTTGGAGAAAGGAGGTTTTGGAGGCAGAGAGAACAGTGAGCAGTCCAGGGAGTTATCTACACATAAAGTGATAGGTGTCTGAACTTGGGTAGTGTCTGTAGCAAAGGAGGTGAAAGAATAGGTGAGAAAATTGGGAGTTTAAATTCTAGAGCTTACTTAAAGAATCCACTTCTCTCCAAAGCATTCTCATATTCAATGTTTTTTTTGGGGGGGGGGTTCCTTTTTTAAATTTAAATTCAATTAATTAACATATAGTGTATTACTAGTTTCAGAGGTAGAGTTCAGTGATTCATCAGTTGCATAGAACACCCAGTGCTCATTCCATCATGTGCCCTCCTTCATGCCCATCACCAAGTTATCCCATCTCCCCCCTCCACCTCCCCTCCAGCAACCCTCAGTTTCTTTCCTATGCTTAAGAGTCTCTTATGGTTTGTCTCCCTCTCTGATTTCATCTTGTTTTATTCTTCCCAGGTTCTTTTTTTTTTTTTTTTTACTAACCAGAATCATGCTGTATGTATTGTTCTTTGATGTGCTTGTTGGAGAAATCTCAGCATAGCACACTCCTTTTATCCATTCTATATTCCACAGAAATAGTGTCACTGTTTGGGTTGCTTCATTCTGCTGTTATAATAATGCCCTCTTCTGTGCACAAACTTGAGCACAGGGGCTGCATTTGAGGGGAAGAGTGCCAGTTTGAGCCCTTGGGCAATCTGAGGTGAAGGCATGTTGACTTGGCATTGAGTAGGTGGCAGGCCCTGCATGCTGACTCAGGCAGGAGGGTGGCTGGACTGTGAATTTGGGACCCACAGGCCGATGGCATCATGTGTGACGTGGCTGGTTTTGCTTTTAACTTTTGTTTTTCTGGGAAACTCTATCTGTCCTTCTATTCTAAATGAAAGCCTTGCTGGATAGAGTATTCTTGGCTATAGATTTTTTTCCTTTTAGCAGTTGGAATTTATCATGCCACTCTTCTGGCTTGCATAGTTTCTGCTGAAAAACCCACTGATAGCCGTATGGGGTTTCCCTTGTATGTCACTGCTTTCCTTTGTCTTGCTGCTTTTAAAATTCTCTCTTTATCACTACTTTTGGCCATCTTATTTACTTTGTGTCTTGGTGCAGACCTCTTTGGGTTGATTTTGTTGGGGGTTCTCTGTGCCTCCTGGATCTGGATTTCTCTTTCCTTCCCCAGATTCAGGAAATTTTTAGCTATTATTTCTTCAGACAAATCTTCTGCCCCCTTTTCTCACTCTTCTCCTTCTGGGATCCCTATCATGCTACTGTTATGCTTGACAGTGTCGCTGAGTTCCCTGGGTCTATTCTCATTTTGCATATTTTTTTCCCCCTCTCATCTGCTCAGCTTGATTACTTTCCATTACTCTGTCCTCCAGGTGGCTGATCCATTCTTCTACTTCCTCTTGTTTGCTATTTATTCCAGGTGGTCTACTTTTATTTCCATTTAGTGAGTTCAATAGCTCTAATTGGTTCTTTTTTACATCTCCTATCTCTTGGTGGAGGGCCTTATGGAGGTTCTGCACTCTTTTCTCAAGTCCAATGAGTATCTTTATGAGTGTTACTTTAAATTCTCTATCAGACAGATTACTTATCCCCATTTTGCTTAGGTCTCCTGTTCTGATTTTGTTCCACTCTTTCATTTGGGACATATTCCTCTGTCTCCTCATTCTGTCTATTGCCATCTCTGTTTCTCTGTGTTAGGAAAGTCAGCTATGTCTCCCACACTTGAAAGTAGTGGCTTTATGAAGAAGAGGTCCTGCAGCACATTGTCTCCTGTACACCAGAACTTGGTGCTTCAGAGGGTGTCTCCTATGTGTGTTGCTACAGGGGTGTCCTACCATTGTGCCTGGGATGGTTTGCCTTCAGTCCAGCCTGTGATGGCTCTCTGTGTGTTGTGGGCAGAGTCTGGTGCCTGTGGTGTTAGTGGGCCAGTCAGGGGCTGCCTTGGACTTGAGTTGAGTCAGACCAGGTGTTTGCCAGAGATGAAGTAGCACTAAACTGCTGGCACTTTCCCTGTGTTGTCCCCTGAGAAGCTTTTGTTGGTGGGTGGGGCCTGCAGTCAGACCAGCTGCCTGCCCTCAGCCCACTGCTGGGGTCACAGTCAGACTGGTGTGTGGTTATCTTCCCCTCTCCCTGGAGCAGGACTCACTTTGGAGTGGTGCTGGCCCTTGTCTGGGCTGTGCGCACTCTGCCAGGCTTGTGGAACTGCTTTGATGGGATCTTGCCAAGAGCAATTGGAGGGGGTAGATCTGCTTCACTGTGGCCTCTTGTCTATGCCGGGCTGTGGAGAGTCTGTTCTGCCAGTTTTGGGGATGCTTTCTGGGTTATTTATGCCGATGTGGGTGCTCTCTAGGTGGCCACACAGCAAGAGGTGTCCTCCCAGGGTCCTCCTACTCCGCCATCTTCCCAGCAGCCTCTCTCAATGTTCTTGATAGCATAAATATCAATAGCTCATTAAGAATATTCTATTCCAGAGAGAACTCAATGGCTGCCTAGGGCAGCACTCCTTAGAGTGTGGACAGCTGGGGTCCTTGAGATCCTTGCAGCTAAGTCTCCAAGGTTAAAACTATTTTCACAGTAATACTAAGATGTTTTCACCACAGTGACATTTGCACTGATGATACAAAAGTCATAATGGCTAACACTGCTCCTCAGCACAAATCAAGGCAGTGGTACTGAACTGTGTCAGGAGTGCATAGTAATCATTGTATCCTTTACCCACATACTTGTAAAAAAAATGAAAGAAAGCTGTTTCATCTAAGAATATCTTTAATGATGCAGTAAAAATACTAAGTTTATTAAATCTTGATCCCTAAGTACATAGCTTTTAAGAATCAGTGTGAGAAAATGGGAAGTACAAATAAAACCTACTGCACATCAAAATGTGCAAAACACAAGTATAATTGTTTGAATTGGAAGCTGAACTAGCTATTCCTGCTTCCCCTCCCTACACATCATTTTTACTTGAAACAACAACTGACAAACTATGATTTTTGAGCTTTAACAAGTTGGCAGACACTATCTTGAAAGTGAATGAAGTGAATTTGTCCTTTAGGAAAGAACCGTTTTTGTTGCCAATGATAAAATTAGAATTTTGAAAAACCTGTATCTGTCAGCTCATCAACATCCTAACACTTAAATAAGATTTTTCTAATGAGATTATTGATGAAATTAATGGATGTGATTTAAAAAAAATTATACATGAACTGTGTCAACATTTGGAAGGTCTATATAGCTCAGTGAGCAAATATTTGCAAAATGACCAATGTAGGATATTATGAAATCATGGGAAAAAATCCATTCAAAGACCAAGACAAACCAATAGATTTTATGACAGAGAATGAAAAAATCACTGGTATGGTTTTAGATTCGATATTGCAACTAACTTCTAAAAACTAATCACTGCCCAGTTTTGGTGTAGTTACCATTGAAGAATATGTACAATTATCTCAAAAGGCTATTTAAAAAATACTCTTCCCTTCTCTAACTGTATATCTAGTTGAGACTAGATTTATATTTCAACCACAACAACATATTACAACAGATTAAATATAGAAGCAGATATAAGAATCCAACTCTTATCTATTTAAGCCATATTTTAGAGATTTGCCAAAATATAAAACAATGCCATTCTTCTCATTTTTCAGTTTTGGAAAATACGTTATTGATGTTAACATATAAAGCATTTGTTATTTATTTATTTATTTTTAGATTTTATTTATTTGAGAGAGAGAGCGAGCTAGCACAAGCAGGGAGGAAGGGCAGAGGGAGAAGTAGGCTCCCAGCTTAACAGGGAGCCCCACGTGGGGCTCAATCCCAGGACCCTGGGATCATGACCCGAGTTGAAGGCAGACGCTTAACTGACTGAGCCACACAGCCACCCCTGTTTTTCTTTTTTTTTTTTTTTTTTTACAGAAATAACACCTATTATTTTTTTTCTACTCTCAGCAGTGGATAGACATCCAGACAGAGAATCAACAAGGAAACAGATGTTTTGAACAACACTATATAATTTTTATTATTATTATTTTTAAATGACATCATTAGTCATTAGGGAATACAAATCAAAACCACTTCACATCCACTAGAATGGCTATAATAATAATTTTTTTTAAGTAGTAAGTGTTGATGAGGATGTGAAGAAATTGGGACCCTCATACATTGCTGGTAGGAATGTAAAAAGGTGTAGACACTTCGGAAAACAGTTTGATAGTTTCTCAAAAAGTTAAACAGACAGTTATCATATGATCCGGCAATTCCATTTCTAGGTATATACCTCAGAGAATTGAAAACATGCTTATAAAAAAGCTTATACAAAAATATTCATAGCAGCATTATTCATAATATCCAAAAAGTAGAAACAGCCCAGTTGTCGATCAACTGATGAATGTATAAACAAAAATTGTATATCCACACAATGGAATATTATTTGGCCATATAAAGGGATAAAGTACTGATTCATGCTACAACATGGATGAATCTTGAAAACATTATGCTAAGTGAAAGAAGTTAGACACAAAAGACCACATATTATATGATTTCATTTATATGAAATGTCCAGAATTGGCAAATCCATAGAAACAGAAAGTGGATTAGTGCTTGCCAGAGGCTCAGAAAAGGAGGGAATGGAGGGTGACTGCTAATGGATATGGAGTTTTTTTGGGGGGGGGGTAAAGAAAATGTTCTTGACTTGGATAGTGGTGATGGTTGTAAAACCTGTAAATATACTAAAAATCACTGAATTATGTACTTTTAAAAAAGATTTATTTATTTATTTATTTGAGCGAGAAAGGGGGGAGGGGCAATGGGAGATGGAGAGAAGCAGACTCCCTGCTGAATGTGGAGCCCGATGTGGGGCTCAGTCTCATGACCCTGAGATCATGACCTGAGCCAGAGTCAAGAGTCAGATGCTTAACCTACTGAGCCACCCAAGTGCCCTGAATTATACACTTTTAAAATGGTCCATTTTATGGTATGTGAATTGTATCTCAATAAAAAAAAATTATATGCCAGAAAAAAAGAAACAGCTGTGATGTTAGGGGTTAGCAGCTAATACTAAAGTTATTCCCATTGCAAAAATGTTTTCAGTAGCAGGGTTTGAAGGGTTGAATATTTGGTATAAATCATACAAAGATACAAATGTTGGTGATTTTAGAAATATGCAACTTTTCTATAATTTTGCTTCAGGCCTGACTAGCCTTAGTGCTTTGCTTCATTTAGATGCTAATGATCATTACCATAACACAAAATCCCTACGTTTTTCACTTTTAGCAATGGTGAGTGAGCTCAGTGACAGTGACTGAAGCCCTCTGATTTCATGGGACTTGCTGACAGCTCATGGTACCTGCCATTAGGAAGAGAAGGAAGCCAGATGGAGGGCGGTTGGCAGTTGGAGTGGGGGTGGGGTGAGTGGTAGTTTTTGTGGGCATGGCAGCAAGATTGTCATGGCAGTGTTGATACACAGATTATCTGGCTAGAAGTGGCATCACGGTTTGCAAAGGTTTACCCATTATGGGGCAGAACTCTATTAATAGGTCCATTCCCCTGGTGGCCAGACCAGCAACAATCTCAGAACCCCAGTCCTAGCAGAAAGGGATTAAGGACCCTTGTCCCAAAGGCAGAAGACAGGAATTGGGGTGAAAGATCAGCCACAGAGACTAGATGATATTGTCAAGTGTGAAGAAAATGCTTCAGTTTTTGTGGTCACAGACTTCCAGAGTTTGTCCTAAGTACCAAGCTGAGGTTACAGAACTAACTCTAGATCAAATCAACCAGGATTTTTTTTTTTTAATCCTAGGCTTACATTTTGGCTTGGGAGGAATTTCTGATGGTGTTAAATGCTTATTCATCTTGCATGTGGACTTTTGTTTGCTTTTTTTGTACAAGTTTTAACCAATGATGAGAATTTACTATTACTGAAAGACAAAATTACTGAATCAATGAATATTACTGAATCACTGAATATTACTGAATGACAAAAAAATACAATACAAATTGTTGGGAACACTGTATACTGACAACAAAGAAAATGGGGTCATTGAAAAGTGTTAATTATAGAAAAACATACTTTGCAATTTTGTTGAGTTTCATTGTGTACTTTAAAATTGGTTTAATTTCCATTTTTAAAGATAAAACTTTTCTCCTCCTCTTTCATTAAGAACAAGCCCCAATTAACAGAAATACAACAGTGATTTACATAACAATAACTTCCTTGGCATTAGAAAAGATTGACATTTGGTTCTCTCTAAATGAAGGGTTTGGTCTCTGCAGGCCACAACAATATTTTTATCTTAATATTTTGTAATCTTTTCATTATTTTCTGAAATCTGAATTTCAGTACATAATACATCATCATGCTCCTTGTTGGCATGGCTGAAAATGCCTCTTAAACTTTTATAGCTTGACCCAATCTCACTTTCTATTTGTACAACTTCCTCCTATGCTCTAGCCAACAGATTGGTTTTTTCCACATTCCCCAAATAATCCATGGTCTTTAATGGCACCACACAGAATCAATTACTCCTAGCTCTGTATTCCCACCACATTTTTGGTTTTGCCAGGAATACTCAGGACAAGCTATGTAGAGTTCATGTTTGAGTGAAGTCTTGAATAATAGGAATTTGCACAATGAGGAAGTAAAGAAAGCATTTCAGGTGGAGGGAATCGCCTTTACCAGTTGATGTTGGGTTTAGCTTTTATGTGATAGCCCTACAAATGTTGAAAATAAGTATTGTGTCAGTCTTTACTCTTTAGGTAAATGTACATATTAAGAGGGTGAAAAGAATAGGCAATTTCTCCTTCTTTAGCCTCCTTTTCTCTTCTGGAACAAGTACCCCGCAAAATAGGCTGAGCAATGTTCCAGGTTGCTACTAGAGTGCTTCTAAGGATGCTAGGTTACTGTTACTCCCAAAGAACGTCTTTGTTCTACAATGTCCTTTTCCTGCATTATCTATAAAAATTGCAAAACCTGAAATTCATACACACTACCTTGTGAAAACTGCCTTAGAGGAGATTCTGGTCTTGTCTGAAGCCAAATCTTCAATCTTTTCATAATCTATAACTTGTTATATATATTATCCTGCTCCCATTTATGTTATAGGCTTTACCTTGGGGACAGAATCCATGTCTTGTACTTCTTTATATTTTTCTATGAGTTTAATATAGTGTTAGAATCTAGATAGAGCTTCCTAAATACCTCTTAGATTGCTTCTTGATTTGACCATCATGGGAATGAGAGAAACTGCTAAAAAAATGTGTAAGGCTAGTCAAACTGCAGATATAATGGTAGAAGGGAATGTGTGTTGGATATTTACCATTGCCCTTCCAGATCCACTCTCCATCCTACTCTCACTGGTCTTTATGGACTGTATCAATTTGTTCCCTTGCCCTTTGGCTTATATTTGGGTTCAGCCAATTGGAGGAATTGGAAGGAAATCTGAAGGACAGAAGGAGGGAGGTCAGGGTATTTATTCACCCTGTTCTCACTCTGCAGGAATTCACGGCTGCTTTCCTCTACCTGAGTCCACAGTTGCTTGTCACTATCCTCCTCCCACACATATAGCTATAACCCTCTTCAGGTTCTAATAATTGCTTGCTCCTCTTGCCCCTTCAGATCTAGCGATGATAATGACTCCGAATTATTTTAGCCTTGGGGTGCTTCACTCTCATTTGTTGATTTCCTTAACCCTGCCCACCCCTTCTGAAGATCTTTCCATTCAACTCTCTCATTACGCATCTGGTCATATCTTGCTGGGGTTCTAACTGATACAGGTGGTGGCCATAACTTTCTGAGTAACTCTGGAAATCACAACTTGCATTTTATTGTTGTTATTGTAGAGCAAAATTTTTTTCTTATTTAATGTGAATATTTGCTTTCCAGGAAAAAAAAACTAGACAAAAATCCTGAGATGGATGCTTGAGGAGACTACTATAATTTTAAATTATGACCTTCAGCGATTTGTAGAGAAAACCAAATTTCTTAGTCTGCACTCCATTTTTATAAGCTTGTTTATGTAACAAAGATGTTTCCTACCCAGTGATTCAATGTTCCATTATTAACCAGCCTTGTTCATTCTAACACAGTGTTTTAGGAGCTTAATTGACTCCTCCCTCCCATACAAGATAAAACTTGCTCAGGAACCCCTTTGACTAGTAGTTACATAGATAAGAATGTGAATTAAATGTTTGGGCCAATAACAAATGATAGTCACAGTGGCTCCACTTTTTTTTTTTAATTATTGAAAGAGTAATAAGAAAGATCAAAATACTATTAGAAATGACAGAGATATAGGATCTTTAAGTAATTCTTGATTTATGGAAGAATAGGTAATCCTAAAATATTACTGCTATTGTGGGTTTTTTTATAAAAAAGGAACTTTCCCTTTCAGTTAAGGGCGTACTTTCATCAGATATTTTATGTTATGATGTATGATTTTTACATTCATGTTTCTGTAAACATGAGAAATATCCAGTTGATAGCAATGTTAACTTTGGCTATAATCTTAAGATTCTCTTTTAAGGTTTTCCTCTAGTACTAGGAAATATATACTTTTTGAAGCATATTGAGAAAAAATATTTCTCTAGAATGTTCTTTCTTCAGGATTCTTTTGGAGACAATTTATACTTGAATTAATGAAGAAATCTCTCAATGTAGCTGAAAACTATCATAGTGGGAGCTCTAAAGAAAGTAAATGAATGAATGAGTTTTTTCTATATAGCTTTAGAAATAGCTTAATAAAGTGTCTGAACAGCAATATAACAATTATGTACTAATTTGCTCTGTCAGACTATATTTGAGTTCCTTCTCTGTTTCCAGTCCTGGACTGAGCACTAAGGATATCTTTCATTAAAGGCCAACGTCATGGAAATATTACATGTATCAGGGGTGATGTCCAAATATTTAACAACTCACGCATCATAGTTCTATACAATCAGAAGCGAAGCCAGCAGTAAACAGTAGATTTAGCTGGACCCATGTATCCTACCTGAGTGTCCCCAAGATTTAATTCTTCTTGGTTTCATCACCTGAAGCCTCTGGGCCATTGACTGAAGATTTGTATTTGCCCCTTATTTGAGATCAGGATAGCTGGGTCTCCCTTCTTTGTCTTGTGTCCTCTGTTTCTGATTCTAGACTGTGCTATGGGCTTTGACTTTCCATTGTTCCTTTAAGTACTTCAGTCCTTTAGTCCCAGGTGCTGATTTGAATTTTGGATCTTCCACTGCCTCAGCTTCTGGTTATCCTCTTGACTTTTTTTGGTCACCTACTTGTTTCTGGGGTCTTGATCATTTTGCAACATATATTTTACTTCTTCAGTCTCCATTATCATCCCTCCTCTGACCATCACATGATACTTCATCTCTACTTTTCTTAAGGTATTCCTTTCTCTTGGTTACTTAAGTAAAGGTCTTATCAATCCTTCTAGATTGTAAACTTTTGACAACAGAGAGCAATTCTTATATATATTTTTTAAGATTTTTATTTATTTATTTTAGAGAGAGAGCAAGAGCATGAGTGGGAGGAGCAGGGAGCGGGGGAGAGAATCTGAAGCAGACTCTGCACTCTGTGCAGAGCCTGAAATGGGGTTCGATCTCATGACCCTGAGATCATGACCTGAGCCAAAACCAAGAGTCAAATGCTTAACTGACTGCGCCACCCAGGTGCCCTGAAAGCAAGTCTTATAGAACTGGATATACATTAATAGCATTGAATATTAAGCAATTACTGTTACCTTTTCAGAATGAAAATGCTATTATGGTTATGTTTTAATATTCCTTACCTAAAAGATATATATACTGAAATACTTATAAGGTGAAATATGTATCTGGCATTTATTTAAAAATACCCTAGCAAATAAGTTTGGGGATACAAAGAAGATAAAATAAGGAAAATAAAATATTGGCAATTATTAAAGTTGAATTATGGGTAGATTGGGGGTCACTGTACTTTTTTCTCTACTTATATGTTTGCAAATTTCCATAATAAAGGCTAAATTATGTATAAATATAAATTACACATCACTATAAATATAAATAAAAATAATGATAAATACAAATAAAAGTCTATATTAAAATATTTGTTCACAGAATTGACCCCCAAAATTGCCCCTTCCCTTGCTCTAGCATGATTGCTGGATACCATAAACGTCTTCCTTATTCTTATCTAAAGGGGATGTCATCTGGGGTGGCCACTGTGCTCACAATAGTTTCCTCTTTTCTGGGAATGGATCAAAACACAGGAGCAGACCTCTAGTGGCCATACCTATGCTACATGGCACCGCTAAGCTCCAGCCAAGTTCATTGATCCAGATGTAGATGGACACACACTTGAGCCAGTCATACTCTCTCTTCTGACAATTTGAAACTTGTAAGAGAGAAGCACACAAACTGGTCTGATTGGAAGTCTGTTGTGTTAATGACAATGCCCAGAGATAAGGTCTATGAACTCGCACTGTGAGGTTTTCTAGTTGCCTTTGCCCCTGTCTTCCTGTGGTTTTGTTGTCCACTTCTTCCACTGATCCTGTGAAATGCCTCAGTATTTGTCCAGTAAATCCCTCTCCCCACTGTTTTTTGTTGAGTTATCCAGAATTTGTTTCTGTTACCTAGAATAATAAAGAAAAACTTATTTAATGTGTCAACTGAATGAAATGAACTCATTCACATAATAAGGAACAGAATGTCTGAATTCAGCACATTTCTGCATATGAAACATTTTTATATGTTATTGTGCAGAGGATTTCCTTTCTGCTTGTTTGCTTTCCTACCTTCAACAATAATTACTGAGTACCTACTATGTGCCTACACTGTGACAAGTGCTGAATATGATGAGAATAACAGAGAAAGTTCTTGCCCTCATGGAGGAGCTTACAATTTTATGGGGGAGATAGATATTATTAACTAATGATACTTGCCATTGTGTTATTAGAGAGATGAGTATCCAAAAGGAAAGGAATATATTTCAAAGGTGAAGAACCAGAGAACCTGATTAAGAATGGGTGGTGGGAGTGGGGAGTGAACTTGATTTGAGGGCTAAAGGATAAGCAATATGTCATTATATGAGAGGACAGTGGAATGGAGATGGGAGTGAAAAGTCATTCTTGAAAAGATGACTTCCAGGATTCTGTCCGATCAACAAAATGGATGGAAGCAGAACTCCTACATGCAAAAAGATGTTTGTCACTGTCTGATTAATAATTAAGACTAAATTGGAATCTGTTTAATGTTCACCATTAGGACAATAGTTAAACTGGTACATTCACTTTATTATAAGAGCAAAAGCCTCCTTGAGGTTTCACTGGCCAGAACTGTGACATGCCTGTCCTTTCTAAGCCAGGTACCAGTAAGGGCAATGGTGGTGAATGGCTTAGAGACTAATCTTGATTTCTGACCCTCAGGCTAGAGAAAGGCCCACATCCCCTAAAGCACATGGTTGCTATATGAGCAAGACTGTTGACAAAAAGAAATGGCTGTTGCCTGGACAACCAACAATGTGTGAGGCAGAGAAGTCAAGTGACTTGGGCAGGAGCTGATCTACAGGAGCTGTGTGTGGAGAAATTTGATTGGAGCAGGTTTGAGAGAGAGTGAAAAGAGAGTAATTACAGCAGTAAATATAGATAACTCTTTTGAGAATTTTTGCTATAAAAGCTAGAAGAGAAATGAAGTGGTAGTTGGACAGGGATGTAGGGGCTAAGAGAGATTTGTATCTAAGATTGGAGAAATTACTCATGTTTAATATTGATGGGTATGAATCTATAGAAAGGCAAAAGTTGAGATGCAAAAGAGAGGAAGTGATGGTGATTAAGAGGGAGGTGGTAGGTATGAATGCACACATGGGAGGTTGGTCTCAGAAGGAAGATAATTCATCCACAGTGATAGGAAGCAAGGAAGAATCCATGGGCCCAGATGTAGTAGATGTGTAGATAAGGTAGGGAGCTTGTGTAAATTCTTTTCTGATTGCTTTTGCAGAACCCTGACATGTAAAGTATTGAATAGGTTTCTCAGGCAGATTAAATTCTTGTTTGGCAGAGAATATTTCATTGTGTCCCCATGAATAATTTCCATGATGTTTTGATTCTTGATTTTTACTAGGCTGATTGTTAATACAGTAAAGTTATTGTTCTAAAGCTATATTTATAAATAGATCAGTGGGATCAGTGCTAGGATAGAAGGAAGTGTCTCTGTACTTCGAATAAAATTCAAACTCCTTACTGGAGACTACAGATCCCTACATAATCTGATCTTTGTCCACCTTTCTAAACACATCAAGTATTATTCTTCCCTTGCTTATTCTGTTCCAGCCAAATCATCTGTCTGTCTTTTTTGCCGATGTCAAGCTCATTTTAGTTTTGTGACCTTTGCACTCCTGTTTCCCTCTTCTTGGAACACTTTTCCATTGGGTATGCATAGGGCAATTTCACTGGCATCATTTAGGGCTCAGTAAAACTCCCTAGTCCCTTTATCTAAAGTTGTGATACCCTGACCAGCCGCTAGTTTATTACAGTATTTTGTTTCTTTGTAGCATTTAGCACTAACCAAAATTCTATTACTTCTTTCTTAATTTCTGCATCCCCAGCAATTAATATACAGCCTGGTATATATTAGGTGCCCAAATTCTTTTAAATGGTTGAGTACCAAAGGCTCTGTTCTTATCCTTAATTGCATGCATTCAACCTTTTTATCAGCAATTTAGAAAATGACAGAGAATAACATGCTTATCAAATCTATAGATGCTGCCAATTTAAATGAAACATATAAGTATGCCAATGTGTTGAAGTGAAGTGCTGAAATAAAACTATTTTAACAGGGATGAAGGCAAAATGTCAAATTTAGGTTAAAAAATTTACTATAGAATCATAGCTCAGCAGTATTTCATGAGTAAAAAGGCCTGGAGATTTTAACTATAGACTGCAGGGTGGCTAAAATAGTTAACCTGAACTAATAAAAGCACAATAGCCAGAAAACAGTGCCCTAGATTCTGCTGGGTTAAACCCACAGCTGGAGCAATGTGCTTGTTTAGGTTATTTGATTGTCTGAACATTTTTTTTTACACTTACTTTTAAGTCATTATTTTTCAATGAGCAGTATGAATTGTTGTGTTAACTGGCCAGCAACTTCTGTTCTTGCAGGCAACATGAATGGAAAAATGAACTTGTAATCAGCTAGCTGATTATCGAACAAAAGTAATAGTTATCTTTGATGACATCAGACTCTTGAGTTACCTCCACACCAGGTGTGTCTGTAGAGGGTATGATCCTCTCCCAAGGCTCCGCCTCTCACTGGGCTCAGGTCTAGGGGTGATAATGGCTCTCTTCCATTGCTGGTCCTTGGGGAATCAAAACGCCTTGTTGGATTCCCTAGTCCCGCTCTCGTCCCTGTTAGAGTCCCTCCATTAAATTCTACTCAACATCTTAATTTCCTTTAGGATACTGATTGATAGCATAGCTCTTGGGATTCCTCAGGCTGTAATATTTTAGGAGGGGCAAATTTTGCATTCCTTAATCATTATACACATAACCCCAGTTGAAGTATTTGTAATTATAACTTTTTGAGTACTTGCATTTGCCTGATATCTTGTATGCCTTATTCCTAAGTCTTAAGTTATAGAACAAGGTAGGCATTATTATTTGCATTTTACAGATGAGGAACTTGAAGCTCAGAGAAGTTAGGTAATTTAGCCAAGGTGATTGTTTATAAATGACAGAGACTTAATTTTGAGTTTGACTCCAAGGCTCACATTGCTATTTCCATTATACCTATGACCTCTCTTATCTCCACCATGCACATTGGATTCTCTTTTGTTAGTCTGATTACTTAGCTGGAATCTCTTAAGTTTTTCAAAAGTAGATGCTATATTGTATTCTTTTACCTCCACTGCCTAGCATAGTGTCAGGCACATGGGAGACATGCAAGATATTTTTTGAATGAGTGGATAGAGGAGAAATGTCGCTTACCTGTTAACCTGTATTTCTATTCTTTGGGAATACACATCAGGTCTTTGATGTCATATTTACTTCCCCATTAAAGTCCTTCATGCTCCCTTTCCCTTTTTATCACTGGCCCTCACTTTCATGTACTTGATTTTCTTCTATATTCATTCCTTGCTGAACATTTGGACGTATCACATATCAGAGACAAACATGTATCTGGCAACTTGGAAATGGTGAGAAAATAAAAATGCAAATAATGATCGTATCTATTTGGTGGGTCTGGGGTTAAGAGTAGTGGGAAGACATTGTTAAAAGTCACTTAAATCTTCCCATACTTTCTCTTAACATTTATTGTTCTATTTGGATACACTACAGGTGGTGTTGATTCTGTCCCTGCCAATCGTAAAATGAGGAGGTTCCACTTTATATATTTTAGCATGTATACAGTAGATACATTGAGTTAGTTGTTTGTCATAGGTTATTGTACACATTGAAGCATATATACTTGCTTTAGAGAATGGCTTGAGAAATACCAAGTGAAGGATGGCAAATAACATGCCTGGACATTGTAATTCTCTTCATCTCCTTAGACGTGGATCAGGTATGCTGATCTGTTTTATAAAATGTTTAACAAAAATGCTGGCCAAACTTAAGAGCCACAGTGTTCACTTGCAGCAGGATGTTCTATGGTAGGGAAAATGCAATCCAAGTCTTTGTTTTTATTCATGTAGTAATGCTTTGGCTTCTGCCTTTGGGCCTCTAATAGGGAAATAATCAACTCAGAAGTCCTAGAACACCGAAATGTTACAACTAAACAAGAAAGTATTAGATTAGAGAAGAAATCTGACTCCACATTTTTTTTAATTTTCTGACTAGTTTATTCTTATTAAACTTTCCTCCAACGTCTTATTTCGAAAAATGTCAACTCAACAAAAAGATCAGAAGAGTAGTAAAATGAATATCCATATACCCTCCTCCCAGATTAACTAATTGTTCACATTGTGCCACATATGTTTTATCCCCTTTTATAACTAATGATAGTTACTTTTTGAAGCATTTAGTGGAGATAACTAATAAAAATTTCACACTCATTTTATTGCCTTTAGTAGCAACTAGATTTATAAACTCTATGAGGGTAGGAACCAGGCCTATCTTGCACATTGCCGCATCCCTGGCACCTAACATAATGTTTGGCATGTAGTAGGAGCTCAATAAATATTTATTGACTGATGGGCTGAGTTGTTCTTTATACATTTGACCCTGACTAGCTGCACAAATCAATTGAAGTTTGAAAGAAATTAAGTCAATCTGATCTTAAAGCAAAATATCCAAAAGTGTACTCAAGTTTTAAGGGAAATATGTCTAAATCCTCCTCTTATTTCTCTGGACACTTATTACAAAGCCTTCATCACATAGGTACTTATTAAGTATTCCCTGAAGAAAACTTGGTTAGAGTATTCAAAATAGTCCTGACTATGATCAAACTTTGGAAAATAAGCCTCAATGATAAAAACTTAGAGAGTGAGTTTATTCAGCCTGGGACAATTCATGAATGTATCTGGTGTCTTAGCTGGTCCGTGTTGCAAGATTAAGTCCTAGAGCTGGAATTCAGGGGAGAGGAAGAACAATGAACACAGAACAGGAAAAAAAACAGCAAAATTAATTAAAACTACTATACAGGAATTCTTAGACATAAAGAATACCTTCTTAAGAGTGAAGGCTGTTAAGTTTTGAAATTGGAGGATTTATAGAGGTAATTCTTTTCTGTAGATCTTCTCTTCTGTGGAGGAATCCACTACAAAGTAGAGTTTCTAGTCTTTTACATGTTTCTTACTCAAATGACCACATTTAAACATACCAAATAGATAAAAAGAATGTCAACAGAATATTTCCTCTTTGCCTACTTAGTAAAGTTCAAATATCTTAGCATATAATTCAAGATCCTCTGCAAAAACTACCCAACTACCTTAATACCTTCACTTTTCCTATTTCATGCCTAGCTTGGGTTGGTCCAACAGTGGTGGTCCAGAGTTTTCCTAACCATGTTCCATGGAACTCTAGTGCCCCTAATAGAAAGCATCTAGCATCTCTAATAAGAACATCTGGTGTTACAAATTTTGCATGGTGAAAAAGTTTGGGAAATGTTTCATATTAGATCCCTGACCCACCTACTGTAGGTTCAATGATAAATGAACCTTATTAGCCCAATCAGAACTACATTAGCCCAATTAGAAGATCTAAAAAATTCTACAGTGAGAAACCAGTTTAATGTATAGTTTACAAAACTTACTTGACCAAGGAATTTTTTTTGGATAGCAGGATACTTATTAACGTCATGAAAGATACTTGTGTTCTCCAGAATAGATTGCAGAATGCTGCTTAACCATACTTGGGATTCCTTGAATGTTGCTCATGCCATCTCACTGGAATAACTTAGTTTATTTAGAAAAAGCCCCCATCCTTAAAAAGATATTCCAAGGGACTTACAAGAAGAAAGCCACAAAAGATAGGGAGTACTTGTGGAACTAATTCTGTGATTTAGACCCATGTCTAAATGCTCTCCAAGGTCTGTAATCAACTGTCTATTATAAAGTTGGAACACAGTCTTTAAGTACAGTTCTTCTGCATTCTCTCCTTATTTTGACTAATTTCAACCTCAGAACTTGGTGTCATTTACATTTTAGTCTTTGGGACAAAGATTTTTAGAATCAAGGAACTTGTACAATAATCCTATATGTGGAGTGATGGAATGATATTTGAAGCAAATTGTTTCCATGAAGTTAATAGCATTTGGTAAGTTCTTAAGTGGCACCTGTTGAGTTTTGCAGGATTTATTCAAATGAGTGTCAATTATTGAAAGAATGACATACATCTTTGGGCATGAATCATGAAGGTTTGCAGCCAGCCCCAAAGGGTTTGTGTATGAGGCAGAGTGCTGTAAATACGTGCCTCACCATGCTTACCATCCGGCGTTGCCAGGAGCAGCAAACGGTCAATTGGTGCCAATAATTGAGACCTCCTGGGATTCCATGATTGCAGAGGGAGGCCTGATGAAGACTCTCCTGCTGCTGGTGGGACTGCTGCTGACCTGGAAGAATGGATGGGTTCTGGGAGACAAGGCGGTCTACAAACACAGAGCTCCAGGAAATGTCCACCCAGGGGAGTAAGTACATTAATAAGGAAATTAAAAATGCTCTCAAGGGGGTAAAACAGATAAAGCTCTAATAGAACAAATAAATGAAGAAGTGCAAATCACTACTCAGGAACTCAGAAGAAGCCAAGAAGAAGAAAGAGGATGCCCTAAATGATACCAAGGATTCTGAAATGAAGCTGCAGGCGTCCCAGGGGGTGTGCAATGATACCATGGTAGCCCTCTGGGAGGAGTGTAAGCCCTGCCTGAAACAGACCTGTATGAAGTTCTGTACACACGTCTGAAGAAGCAGTTCCCACATGGCTGGCTGTCAACTTAAGTTGTTCCTGAACCAGGTCTCCCATCTACTTCTGGATTAATGGCAACCGCATGGACTCCCTGCTGGAGAAGACCAGCAGCAGACCCATGCCCTGGACTCATGCAGGACAGCTTCAACTGGACATCCAGCATCATGGACAAGATTTTCCAGGACAGACTCTTCACCCGTGAGCCGCAGGATACTTCCACTACTCACCCTTCCGCTCATTCCAGGAGAGGCCTGTCTTCTTCAATCCCAAGTCCTGCATCACCCAGAACAGAATGTATTTCCCTGCATATTAACCCTTGAACTTCCACGACATGTTTCAGCCCTTCTTTGACATGACTTACCAGGCTCAACAGGCCATGGATGTCAACCTTCATAGAATTCCCTACCACTTCCCAGTGGAATTCACAGAAGACAACCAAGACCATACTGTGTGCAAGGAGATCCGTCACAACTCCACAGGGTGCCTGAGGATGAAGGACCAGTGTGACATGCCAGGAGATCTTGTCAGTGGACTGTTTGGCCGACAACCCCTCTCCGGTCCAGCTGTGACAGGAGTTTAACAGTTCCCTCCAGCTTGCTAAGAAGTTCACCAAACTGTACCCTGAGCTGCTGCAGTCCTAGGAGAAGATGTTCAACACATCCTCTCTGCTGAAGCAGCTGAATGAGCAATTTATCTGTGTGTCCCAGCTGGCTAATCTCACTCAAAGTGAAGACCCATTCTATCTCCAGGTCACTATGATGACTTCCCAGACTTC
Source organism: Phoca vitulina (assembly GCF_004348235.1). Lineage (NCBI taxonomy): Eukaryota > Metazoa > Chordata > Mammalia > Carnivora > Phocidae > Phoca > Phoca vitulina. Next base: position 29,896,048 of record NW_022589708.1, on the reverse strand, counting down.
TGACTCCAATGTTCCCTCTGGCTTCACTCACTAAGGTGGTTGCAAAACTCTTTGATTCTAACTTCATCACTGTGATGGTCCCAAAGGTCTCCAGGTACAATCATAAGTTTATGGAGACTGTGGCAGAGAAAGCTCTTCAGGAATACCACAAAAAGAACTGGGAGAATGAGATGTGAACATTACCTCTCCAAATATAGGGTGTCTGAATTCAGTTGCCCCCAAGATGAGCCATAGGCCCTTAGAGATTTCTGCATGTCACCAAGTGACCAGGCCTTGCTTTGAGGCCCTCCTGTCCCCTCACCCAGCCTTTCCTCCCTCTGGACACTTCACTGTAATGCCTGTGTTAACGAATCATGGGAAGAAATCCCACTAACTCAATAAAACTGCCAGTAATCTGAAAAAAAAAAAAAGAAAAAAAGAAGAATGACATACATTTAAATAAAATAAAATGAGAATCTTTCTTGGTGAACAGAAATGACCTTTATTGAGGTCATTATATGTTTGTGTGCTTATTTAGAGAAATAGAGAATGGATGAACTATTTGTTTGTTTTTTTTAAAGATTTTATTTTTTATTTATTTGACAGAGACACAGCGAGAGAGGTACACAAGCAGGGGGAGTGGGAGAGGGAGAAGCAGCCTTCCCGCCAAGCAGGGAGCCCGATGTGGGGCTAGATAACAGGACCCTGGGATCATGACCCGAGCCGAAGGCAGACACCTAATGACTGAGCCACCCAGGCGCCCCATGGATGAACTATTTGTATTGAATACTCATTACTTCGTCGGTTTCTCTTTTTCATGTTTCTGCACATCTTGTGAGCAGAGGTAGTGATAGCCTTTTGTTCTGGATGATCTTTGCAAAGATGTCTGAGAGTGAACAGAAGATAGAGATAATATCTCTCTCCGGAGCAGAGGGCCAATCTGTTTGCTGTCCAGTGATTATTTTCATTATTGTCCTCTTGAGCAGCTTTGGACAGGTTTTCTTGTAGCCCAATCTCTTGTAAGAAAAAGTTGGGATTTCTCAAGCTCAGGGTATCTCAGCTGTGATGCAAACCCATTGGGTAAGTAGCATTTGCCTAGGCTGCTCAGTATAACCTATGGAACTTGAGGGATAAGAGGAACCAACACAAACGTGAAGTTCAAGGTGTTGACTGTGCCATGAATAACACAATCTTTTGTCTCCAACCCAAGAGTCATGTGTCTTCTGCCACTATCCAGAAAACTATGGCAGACTAACTTGTCAGTTTGCAGAGCTTGGTAAAATCTCAGAGCTGTAACAATGTTGTTGTTGTTGTTGTAACAATTTTTTGACAGTTGTAGGAAGCATCCTCTTCCAGGATATGGGTTTGGAAGGTTTTTTTCCTGGATGTCATCAAGGCTTGACCTGAATCAGGATCCCTGGTGTGGATCATTACTAGATGATCAGGGTGGGGCAGAGTTGAATTTGGAGGGAAAAGCATTGCTGGCCTGAGGCAAATATCAAGTGAACTGGGTTATCTGTCTTATCTAAGAAAAGCCATCTAAGCTGGGTTTGAAGTAGACCTGAGTGAGTGAACAGACTAGGAAGTGGGCAGCCCTCAAGAGTTAGGGATGACTCACGTAAGCACATATCCCAGACAAAAGTGGTCAGAAGCAGGATGGCAAAAAGTAACCACTTGTGATTCCTTTCTATTCCAGAGCATGACTTTTCATACAGAATGGGCTCTTTTCCCTCCTCCAAAAGTGACCTTTAGGTAAGAGTTCGAGTTCTTAAATTGCTAAGTCTTTGGGTTGTTCTAACCCCAGATCTGGCAGGCCCTAGTCATTGTCATTATTAGTGTTTAAAAGAAAATGATGTTCTTTGCCTGATCGGGAACATTGGCTGAGCCCTGATATTTTCCTTTTTAGGGTGTGTTCGTTCCTGGTGTCCAGTTGTCCAGGCTCTTCTCCAGGATAGGCTTCTGCTCCTGGGACAAAGTAACCCTTCACTGTTGGGGTGAAAGTATGACACTTTGAGCCTTAAGAGATCACTCTGGACAAATAAAAACAAACAACCAACCAAACAAACAAAAAAGTTAATAGTGGCTTCAATAGTATCAAATTTCCAAATGACATGTCATTCAATTTTCTCAGTATAAACAGTTACAGTTCCCTCAGGGATTTGGAACTGTTGGTTGTGTTCTTTCTAAAGGGGAATGTGGTAAAAATAACAACCGTCAGTCCAAGCGGCAGGCCAAAGCAGTGGTGGCTAAGCCTCTTTGTACTCATAAATAGACTTATAAAAATGGATATGCCATGAAATGCAATGGCCGCGGCGTGATCATGTGAAAGTGTGTGGAGAAATTTCCCCAGTTATTTCAGATGCTTAATTTTAGCCCTAATTATTGTGACCCTCTGAATAGCTTATCAGTTATTCTATCAATGTTATTGGCAGGATCAACAAAAATACAAATTTTTATTATTTTTTTTTGAGAGAGAGAGAGGGAGAGAGAGTGGGGAGGGGCAGAGGGAGAGAGAATCTTAAGCAGGCTCCATGCTGAGTGCAGAGCCTGATGTGGAGCTCCATCTCAAGACCCTGAGATCATGAACTGAGCCGAAATCAAGAGTCAGACACTTAACTGACTGAGTCACCCAGCACCCCACAAATTTTCATTACTTTAAGGAGAACATTTAGGAGCAGTTTATCTTAGAAATGTATAGTCATATGTTGCCTTTCACTTTGATTATTCTTATATAATATGCTTATATAATCTTATATATAAGCAGTGGGGGACATGCTTCTGGTAGTTGAATTTGGAATAAAAAAGGCAACATGAGTGAAAAAAAAAAAAAACCTGAAGTATAGGCCTTGGTCTCAAAGCTGGCTGTCATAAACCAAGTTCAAAAGCAATCCAAGAGAAGCAGGTAGAATGAGATGGCATTAGGAATTCTAGGCCACATTAGCTCTTAGGACAGCTAGTTAAGATGGAAGACCACCTGATTAGAAGCGCAGGAAAGCAAAAGAAATGTTTAGCTTGGTGGCAGAGAATGGGAAAAGCAAATACAGGTAGGACTATTCAGGCTTATCTGTGGCTCAGGGTAAGTAGGACAACTATAAGCAAAACAAAGCACCAGACGAGTGCCTGACCAGACTGCTTTAACAGAGCAAACTAGGTGGACAGGGAGCTATAAAGAACCTGCAAACTATAACCCAGTCTGTTCTGTGCCTGGTGATAGCTGTGTTGTTAGGGGCACCTGGAGCAAGACTGGGGCTGTTTGTGTCTCCCTCCTTTGGCTAGAGAACAAAATTTCTCTGACGGGGAGGGTTCCCACCGGGCTGGGTTGGTTAAGAGCCTCTTAGCCAAGTCTGGGATGAGTATAAGCAAGAGTAGAGCTAAAGCTAAATGTAGTAATTCAGAGAGGAGATTTATGTACACTATCAAACCGAGGGACCGGAAGGTATCAGAAGTTCTGGGAAGGAGTTGGGGTAAGCATTCCTTTTCATTCAGTGTATATTATATGCCAGGCTCTATGCTAGGTTTTGGGAATACACAGATGATAAGACAACACCTCTGATAATTTAGAGTACCATAGCTGAACTAGACAAACTGATTGTAATCAAGTGTGGTAAGAACTGTGGTATAAAGATTACTATACAGGACTCTCCAGGAGTACACAAGGTGGTGGTGAAGGGCACAGATTGTAAAAGATGGCTTCCTGGAGGAGGTGATCATCAAGTTGTGTCAAAAAAAATGAGTAGGTATATGTGAAATATACCCACATTTTGAGATGTTAGCACTCTTCCCCCTTTGACTTTGGAATGAGGCCACAAACCAGCATACCCAGGTAAACCCATGGTGACTTTTTTCCGTGAGTTCTCCCCTTAGAAAAGGGATATGAACCTATACATGTCAATAAATTGCAGACTCTGGGGCATGCGCTAATGACAATTTTTGGACATTTTCCCCTGAGGAGGACAGGTCTATTATATCTTTAAGTCTTACAGTCTTTGGACTGAATTTATATTTACCGTCTTCCTTTCTGGTTTAAAGATGTTGCAGAAAATGAAAATGTCATGTTTGTTTGGTACTGCTTAGATATTATCTATGGTGATAGATTGTTGCTATGAATATGTGAGTTGCTATGAATGCTCAAAAAGGCAGAGTGTGGGTTAAAGTGAAAGTACAAGAACACTGTATTAACCATAAGATTCTGATGGTTCTGGTGCTAGAAGACAAGTTATAAAGCTCGCATTGCCCACATTATGTGGCTATTTGTAAGATTAAATCACAAAATGTATATGAAAAGGAGGTGTCCCTAGGATACTGTGTAAACATAAGATGTTATTATTTGACTTGCTCCTTGTCTAGCTTTCAAAAAAAAGAGCATTTTTTCTTTTGAAATATATCTTTTAGCTAAGAATGAGTTACCATGGTATTAGAGCTACTTTAATGAAACATTAACAAATAAATGAAAAAAAATGATAAAATGTTGTTTATGAGTTTTTTAAAAATTCCAATAAAGTTAACATACAGTGTAAATGAGTTTCAGGTGTACAATATAGTGATTCAACACTTCCATACAATATCCAGTGCTCATCACAGCAAGTGCACTCCTTAATCCCCATCACCTATTTCACCTATCCACCCACACATCTCCCATCTGGTAACCATTCATTTGTTTTCTATGGTTAAGAGTCTGTTTGTTGGGGTTTTTTTTCCCTCTCTCTCTTTTCCTTTGCTTGTTTGTTTTGTTTCTTAAATTCCACATATGAGTGAAATCATATGGCCTTTGTCTTTCTCTGACTTATTTTGCTAAGCATAATACTCTCTAGTTCCATCCACATCATTGCAAATGGCAGGATTTCATTCTTTTTATGGCTGAGTAGTATTCCATTGTGTGTGTGTGTGTATACCACATCTTCTTTATCCATTCATCAGTTGATGTACACTGGGGCTTTTTCCATAATTTGGCTATTACTGATAATGCTGCTATAAACATCATGGTGCATGTGCCCCTTTGAATCAGCATTTTTGTATACTTTGGGTAAATACCTAGTAGTGCAATTGCTGGGCCATAGGGTAGTTCTATTTTTAACTTTTTGAGACATCTCCATACCATTTCCACAGTGGCTGCACCAGTTTTCATTCCCACCAATGGTGCAGGTGGGTTCCTTTTTCTCCACATCCTTGCCAAAATCTGTTGTTTCCTGTGTTATTAATTTTAGCCATTCTGACAGGTGTGAGGTGATAGTTCATTGTAGTTTTGATTGGCATTTCCCTGATGATGAGTGATGTTGAGCATCTTTTCTTGTGTCTGTTGGCCGTCTGTATGTCTTTGGAGAAATGTCTGCTCATGTATTCTGTCCATTTTTGAATTGGATTGTTCTTTTGGGTGTTGAGTTATATCAGTTCTTTTTATATTTTGGTTACTAACCCTTTATTTGATATGTCATTTGCAAGCATCTTCTCCCATGCTGTAGGTTGCCTTTCAGTTTTGTTTATTGTTTCCTTACCTATGCAGAAGCTTTTTATTCTGATGAAGTCCTGATAGTTTAGTTTTGCTTTTATTTCCTTTAGCTCAGGAGACATATCTAGAAAAATGCTACTATGACCGATGTCAGAGAAATTACTGCCTGTGCTGTCTTCAAGGATTTTTATGTTTCATGTCTCACATTTAGGTCTTTAATCCATTTTGAGTTTATTTTTGTGTATGGTATAAGAAAGTGGTGCAGTTTTATTCTTTTGCATGTAGCTGTCCAGTTTTCCCAACACCATTTGTTGAAAAGACTTTTTCCCATTGCATATTCTCGCTTCTTTTGTTGAAGATTAATTGACCATATAATTGTGGGCTTATTTCTGGGTTTTCTATTCTGTTTCATTGATCTTTCATTGATTTGTTGACTTTTGTGCCAGTACTATACTGTTTTGATTACTACAGCTTTGTGGTATAACTTGATGTCTGGGATTGTGATACTTCCAACTTTGCTTTTCTTTTTCAAAATTGCTTTGGTTATTCGGAGTCTTTGTTGTTCCATATAAATTTTAGAATTGTTTATTTTAGTTCTGTGGAAAATGCTTTTGGTATTTTGATAAGGATTGCATTAATCTGTAGATTGCTTTGAGTAGTATAGGCATTTTAACAATATTTGTTGTTCCAATCCATGAGCATAGGAGGTCTTTTCATTTCTTTGTATCATCTTCAATTTCTTTCATCAGTGTTTTATAATTTTCAGGGTACAGGTCTTTCACCTCTTTCATTAGCTTTATTCCTAGGTATTTGATTATTTTTGGTGCAATTATAAATGGGATTTTTTTTTTAAATTTGTCTTTCTGCTGCTTTATTATTAAGGTATAAAAATGCAACAGATTTCTACATATTGATTTTGTATACTGTGACAAAATTTGTATCCTGAATTCATTTATCAGTTCTAGTAGTTTTTTGGTGGAGTCTTTAGGGTTTTCTATATATAGTATCATGTCATCTGCAGATAGTGAGAGTTTTACTTCTTCCTTACTAATTTGAATGCCTTTTATTTCCTTTGTTGTCTGATTGCTGCAGCTAGGACTTCCAGTGCTATGTTGAATAAAAGTAGTGAGACTGGACATCCTTGTTTTGTTCCTGACCTTAGGGGAAAAGCTCTCAGTTTTTCATCATTGAGTATGATGTTCACTGTGGGCTTTTCATATATGACCCTTATTATGTGGAGGTATGTTCCCTCTAAACCTATTTTGTTGAGGTTTTTCTTTTTTTTATCATGAATGAATGTTGTACTTCATCAAGTGCTTTTTCTGCCTCTATTGAAATGATCATACGGTTTTTATCTACTCTTGATGTGACGTATCATGTTGATTGATTTACGAATATTGAACCACACTTGCTTCACAGGAATAAATCCCACTTGATCGTGGTGAATGATTTTTTTGATGTACTGTTGGATTTAGTTTGCTTATATTTTGATGAGGATTTTTGCATCTATGTTCATCAGAGATAATGGCCTGTAATTCTCTTTTTTTGTGGTGTCTTTATCTGGTTTTGGTATTAGGGTAATATTGGCCTTATAGAATGAATTTGGAAGTTTCCTGTTTTCTTCTATTTTTTGGAATAGTTTGGGAAAAATAGGTATTAACTCTTCTTTAAATGTTTGGTAGAATTTGCCCACGAAACCGTTTGGTTCTGGACTTTTCTTTGTTGGGAGATTTTTGATTACTGATTCAATTTCATTGCTGGCAATCAGTTTGTTCTAATTTTCTATTTCTTTCTGCTTCAGTTTTGGTAGATTACACATTTCTAGGAATTTATCCTTTTCTTCTAGCTCGTCTAATTTGTTGGCATATATTTCATAATATTCTCTCACAATTGTTTGTATTTCTGTGGTGTTGGCTCTTATTTCTCCTCTTTCACTTCTGATTTTGTTTATTTGAATCATCTCTTGTTTTTGATGAGTCTGGCTAAAGCCTTATCAATTTTGTTTCAAAGAACCAGCTTTTGGTTTCATTGATCTGTTATATTGTTTTCTTAGTTTCTATATCATTTACTTCTGCTCTAATCTTTATTATTTCCTTTCCTCAGCTGGTTTTAGGTTTTGTTTGTTGTTATTTTTCTATGTCCTTTAGGTGTAATATTACATTGTTTATTTGAGATTTTTCTTGCTCCTTGGGGTAGGCCTATATTTATTATAAATTTCTCTCTTAGAACAGCTTTTGCTGCATCCCAAAGGTTTTGGACCATTGTATTTTAATTTTCATTCGTCTACATGTACTTTTTGATTTTTTTCTTTGATTTCCTGGTTGAGCCAGTCATTGTTTAGTAGCATGTTATTTAACACTTTATGTATTTGTGGTCTTTCCTGATTTTTTCTTGTGGTTGATTTCTAGTTTCATAGCAATATGGTCAGAAAATATTCATGATATGACTGCAATCTTTTTGAATTTGTTGAAGCTTATTTTGTGGCCTAATATGTGATCTATTCTAGAGAATGTTCCATGTGCACTTGAAAAGAATGTGTATTCTGCAGTTTTAGGATGGAATGTTCTGATGAATATATCTGTTAGATCCATCTAGTCCAGTGTGTCCTTCAAGCCACTGTTTCCTTGTTGGTTTTCTGTTTGGGATCTGTTCAAAGATCTAAGTGGAGTGTTAAAGTCCCCTACTATTATTGTATTACTATCAATTAGTTGCTTTATGTTTGTCATTAACTATTTTATATGTTTGGGTGCTCCCATGTTAGGTGCATAAATATTTACAATTGTTTTTATCTTCTTGTTGGATTATCCCTTGTATTATTATATAGTGTCTTTGTCTCTTTTTCCAGTCTTTGTTTTAAAGTCTATTTTATCCAATGTAAGTATTGCTACTCAGGCTTTCTTTTGACATCCATTTGCATGATAAATGTTTCTTCATCCCCTTACTTTCAATCTGCATGTGTCTTTAGGTCTGAAATGAGTCTCTTGTAGGTAGCATATAAGTGGGTCTTGTTTTTTTATCCACTCTACAACTGTTTTTTAAATAGTTTCTTAAAGCATTGAATAACATTTAGGGCTTTTTATCTGTATTTTGGGCTCTACCTGCAAACTGACAGATATTTGATTCCATAATTCAATATATTTTGATGAAGGAGCACTGAAATAAGTAGCAATTTTTTGAAAAATAATTGTTTCAAAAAAGAGTGTTAGCTTTGACAGAGAGAAAGGTATTGGTAATTTCCAAGGATGCATTAAAAAATGGGTAAAGAATTCAGACAGGAAGCAGTAGAAGTGAGCATACTGCCTCTTCTAAAAGTTTAGATGTGCAAGGGAGATGAGAGGTCAGGAAATATATGGAGGTGGGGAGAGATTCGCTCTCAACAAAGGGTGATGCTTGGTGCATAAGTATTGCAAAAAGAGCACAGATCTTCACTTGGGCAATCATCAATATCAGGGATTAACTATCTGCCCCAAACTCCTCCTATCAGTCATCTGCCCTGCTTGCCAAGCTATGCAAACTTCCAGAGGGAATCCTTTGTGGGTTTTGTGGGCAGAAGGAGTATTTTCCATTGACAGTCCCTCATAAGGCAGTGGACATTGACTTGGGCCTTGCAAACCTCCCAAAAACAAATGTCTAGAGCAGAGCTTTTTTTTCTGATTTTCTCAACCAGAGAAGGAGTCATGTTAATAACTGCAGAGGCAACCTGCTTCCACAAGAACATAGGTGCAGGACAGGGTGAGGTTTCTTTGTCCCTCCTTGTTCAAGAAAATACATTGCTTACACTCAATAGGGAGCATTGACTTCAGAGTTATCAAAAGTATTATTTCTAATATTTCTACAAGTAGAAGACTATTCAAAATGAACTTGTTAATTTCAAAGAAGAAGTAGTTTCCTGCATTTTATGTAACAAAACTGCATAAATTGACCAGTGTCACACTAGTGTTTAAAAAGAAAGCGCAAAAAAAAAAAAAAAAAAAAAAAATTAAAGCTCTTGAATATTTAGTATGGCTGGGAATTATATCATATTGATAATATGTTAATCCAATGTTTTCAATGAAGTCTTCCTAATTAGTGCTCACAGATAATCTAATTCTGTTCATGGGGGAATAAATTTGAATACCTTTATAATATCACCCACAGTCAGAAGATTTTTTTAAACAAAAATTCATAAGTACATTATGAAAATTCTCTTTCAGTGCATTAGTTATTAAATTCTAGAACCATAATACTAACATTGTTTTCTCAAAACAATATTTAGTTTAATGAATAAAGTAGAGTAGTCATGTCAAATGGGAGATTATAGTTAATGAAAAACTGCTTAATAATTTTGAACATGCAAGTAATGAGTTTTAACTTTGTATTTTATTATATTAAGAAAAGAGGTCAGAAACTTTTTGAAGATAGTGCCTATGTAATTTCATACTTGGCAAACTTGTTTTGAGGCTAGATGATAGTGCATATGCTGAACAGATATTTCTTGCAGAATGGGTGTGGTGAGGTGAATATCTGCAGAGTAACTGGTTTTTTCTGTTGGCCCAGAGACTTGTGTCTGCGTGTGTCTGGAATGTTAAGCCTGACCCATGGAGTATTTGGGTATTCTTTTCTACTGCAGAGTGGATCTAAAGAGGCTAAATCTTCAGTTTTTTGAGGAACCTCCATACTGTTTTCTGGAGTGGCTGCACCAGCTTGTATTCTCACCAACAGTATAGGAGAGTTCCCCTTTCTCCGCATCCTTGCCAACATCTGTCGTTTCCTGACTTGTTAATTTTAGCCATTCTGACTGGTGTGAGGTGGTATCTCGTTGAGGTTTTGATTTGGATTTCCCTGATGCTGAGCGATGTTGAGCACTTTTTCATGGGTCTCTTGGCCATTTGGATGTCTTCTTTGGAAAAATGTCTGTTCATGTCTTCTGCCCATTTCTTGATTGGATCATTTGTTCTTTGGGTGTTGCGTTTGATAAGTTCTTTATAGATATTGGATACTAACCCTTTCTCTGATATGGCATTTGCAAATATCTTCTCCCATTCTACCAGTTGTCTTTTGGTTTTGTTGACTGTTTCTTTTGCTGTGCAAAAGCTTTTTATCTTGATGAAGTCCCAATAGTTCATTTTTGCCCTTGCTTTCCTTGCCTTTGGCGATGTTTCTAGGAAGAAGTTGCTGCGGCTGAGGTCGAAGAGGTTGCTGCCTGTGTTCTCCTTTAGGATTTTGATGGACTCCTGTCTCACATTTAGGTCTTTCAATCATTTTGAGTCTATTTTTGTGTGTGGTATAAGGAAAAGGTACAGTTTCATTCTTCTGCATGTGGCTGTCCAATTTTCCCAACACCATTTGTTGAAGAGACTATCTTTTTTCCATTGGACATTCTTTCCTGCTTTGTCGAAGATTAGTTGACCATAGAGTTGAGGGTCTATTTCTGGGCTCTCTATTCGGTTCCATTGATCTGTGTGTCTGTTTTTGTGCCAGTACCATACTGTCTTGATAATTATAGCTTTGTAATAGAGCTTGAAGTCCGGAATTGTGATGCCACCAGCTTTGCTTTTCTTTTTCAATATTCCTCTGGCTATTCATGGTCTTTTCTGGTTCCATACAAATGTTAGGATTATTTGTTCCATTTCTTTGAAAAAAGTTGATGGTATTTAGATAGGGATTGCATTAAATGTGTAGATTCCTCTAGGTAGCATTGACATCTTCACAATATTTGTTCTTCCAATCCATGATCATGGAATGTTTTTCCATTTCTTTGTGTCTTCCTCAATTTCTTTCATGAGTACTTTCTAGTTTTCTGAGTACAGATTCTTTGCCTCTTTGGTCAGATTTATTCGTAGGTATCTTATGGTTTTGGGTGCAATTATAAATGGGATCAACTCCTTAATTTCTCTTTCTTCTGTCTTGTTGTTGGTGTATAGGAATGCCACTGATTTCTGTGCATTGATTTTATATCCTGCCACTGTACTGAATTCCTGTATGAGTTCTAGCAGTTTTGGGGTGGAGTCTTTTGGGTTTTCCACATAAAGTATCATATCATCTGTAAAGAGTGAGAGTTTGACTTTGTCTTTGCTGATTTGGATGCCTTTTATTTCTTTTTGTTGTCTGATTTCTGTGGCTAGGACTTCTAATACTATGTTGAATAGCAGTGGTGATAGTGGACATCCCTGCCGTGTTCCTGACCTTAGGAGGAAAGCTCTCAGTTTTTCCCCATTGAGAATGATATGGCTTTTATGATATTGAGGTATGTACCCTCTATCCCTATACTTTGAAGAGTTTTGATCAAGAAAGGATGCTGTACTTTATCAAATGTTTTTTCTGCATCTATCAAGAGGATCATATGGTTCTTGTTCTTTCTTTTATTAATGTATTGTATCACATTGATTGATTTGCTGATGTTGAACCAACCTTGCAGCCCAGGGATAAATCCCACTTGGTCGTGGTGAATAATCCTTTTAATGTACTGTTGGATCCTATTGGCTAGTATTTTGATGAGAATTTTTGCATCCATGTTCATCAAGGATATTGGTCTGTAATTCTCCTTTTTGATGGGGTCTTTGGTTTTGAGATCAAGGTAATGGTGGCCTCATAAAACGAGTTTGGAAGTTTGCCTTCCATTTCTATTTTTTGGAACAGTTTCAGAAGAATAGGTATTAATTCTTCTCTAAATGTTTGATAGAATTCCCCTGGGAAGCCATCTGACCCTGGGCTCTTGTTTCTTGGGAGATTTTTGATGACTGCTTCAATTTCCTTAGTGGTCTGTTCAGGTTTTCTATTTCTTCCTGGTTCAGTTTTGGTAGTTGATACATCTCTAGGCATGCATCCATTTCTTCCAGATTATCTAATTTGCTGGCATAGAGTTGCTCATAATATGTTCTTATAATTGTTTGTATTTCTTTGTTGTTGGTTGTGATCTCTCCTCTTTCATTCATGATTTTGTTTATTTGGGTCATTTCTCTTTTCTTTTTGATAAGTCTGGCCAGGGGTTTATCAATCTTGTTAATTCTTTCAAAGAACCAGCTCCTAGTTTCATTGATCTAGTCTACTGTTCTTTTGGTTTCTATTTCATTGATTTCTGCTCTGATCTTTATTATTTCTCTTCTCCTGCTGGGTTTAGGCTTTATTTGCTGTTCTTTCTCCAGCTCCTTTAGGTGTAGGGTTAAGTTGTGTATTTGAGACCTTTCTTGTTTCTTGAGAAAGGCTTGTATTGCTATATACTTTCCTCTTAGGACTGCCTTTGCTGCATCCCAAAGATTGAAAGTACCATACGACCCAGCAATTGCACTACTGGGTATTTACACCAAAGATACAAATGTAGGGACCGAAGGGGTACGTGTACCCCAATGTTTATAGCAGCAATGTCCACAATAGCCAAACTATGGAAAGAGCCAAGATGTCCATCGACAGATGAATGGATAAAAAAGAGGTGGTATATATATATAAAATGGAATATTATGCAGCCATCAAAAGGAATGAAATCTTGCCATTTGCAATGACGTGGATGGAACTGGAGGGTATTATGCTGAGTGAAATAAGTCAATCAGAGAAAGACATGTATCATATGACCTCACTGATATGAGGAATTCTTAATCTCAGGAAACAAACTGAGGGTTGCTGGAGTGGTGGGGGGTGGGAGGGACGGGGTGGCTGGGTGAACGATGTTGGGGAGGGTATGTGCTATGGTGAGCGCTGTGAATTGTGTAAGATTGTTGAATCACAGACCTGTACTTCTGAAACAAATAATACATTATATGTTAAAAAAAAAAAGAAGAGGATAACAGGAAGGGAAAAATGAAGGGGGGGAAATCGGAAGGGGAGATGAACCATGAGAGACTATGGACTCTGAGAAACAAACTGAGGGTTCTAGAGGGGATGGGGGTGGGGGGGATGGGTTAGCCTGGTGATGGGTATTAAAGAGGGCACGTACTGAATGGAGCACTGGGTGTTATATGCAAGCAATGAATCATGGAACTCTACGTCAAAAACTAATGATGTAATGTATGGTGATTAACATAACATAATAAAATTTAAAAAAAATAACCTTTAAAAAAAAAGAGGCTAATCTGATCTTAGCTTGTATGTAAAATGGGCCCCCCTCCCCAAACCCTGGGAGATTAGGGTATGCATAGGATTTCAAATACATGCTAAGGCGGGGCTGGAACTGACTGGTTTATCAAGCACATTGACAGATGGGGAGATCCTTTGAGTACCTGTAGAACCAGAAACTGGACCTTATGGATTTTCTTTTTCTTAAAAAAAAAAGTTGTTAAGGAAACTTAAAAAAATTGAAGTAGAATATACATACTGAAAAGTGCACAAATTGAGGTATGTTCATTTATTGATCATTGAATTGTAGCTCCTTGTTTCCCTAATACCAGCATTTAAGGCTCAAAATTTCACTCTGAGCACAGTTTTAATTACATCTCACAGATTTTGATACATCATAGTTTCTGTTACAATTCAGTTCAAAATTTTTGTGAGTGATTCTTTGACCAATGGGTTATTTATAGGCAAACTGCTTTTTGTCAAATATTTGGGCCCTTTCTAGGTATTTTTTTAATTATTGATTTTCAGTCTTGTTTTATAAGATTAATGATTTAAATGCTTTGAAATTTGTTGAGACTTGATTGCTTGGTTAATTTTGGCAAATGGTTTATGTGCACTTGAAAAAAATATGTATGCTATTGTATATAGCAGTTAAATGAGGCTCATTAATCATGTTTGCTTTAAAGTGCATTTCTTCTTTGTGTTTTAAAAAAACAGCTTTATTGAGGTACAATTTATATACCAGAAAAGTCATCATCTTCTTTTACTTTTTTTCTCTTTCCTTCACTTAAAAAAATTGTGGTAAAATGCACAATATGAAATTTACCACATTAACCATTTTTAAGTGTATAGTTCAGTAGTGTTAAGTATATTCACATTATCATGCAAAAAATCTCTAGAACTTTTTCATCTTGCAAAACTTCTTCACTTTTGTGGGGTATAGGAATATAGCTTGACAATTATTTTCTTTCAATATTTTTGATACATCAGTGTCAGCATTATTGTTACCTATTTGAAGGAAATGTTTTTTGTTTCTTTGCCATAGAAAATTCCATTATTTGGTTATCTGTGAATCCATTTTGTTGTCTACTTTGTTGTTGTTGTTTTGGCTTTTAGTTGTTGGTAATTTGGTCTTGTCTTCTGAGATGCCTGGTAACTGTTGAATGCTGGATATTAGGCATAAAAAATTATAGACATTTGGATGATTTTATATTCCTTCTAGAGAGGATTTACTTTTCTGTTAGTAGGCTTTTTATGTAAGGGTAGATTTCCTTGATTTAATCAACCATTAAGATGATTTGTGGTGGAATTTCAGTCCGTGTAAGCTTCATCATATTTTTGTTTGTCTCAATCCTGGGACATAGCCTTTCTGGGGTTTAATGCAAAGCTGAGGTGTTTACCTTGATGATTATTGAGCATCAGCTTTTACCTTTTCATCCCTGTGAACATGCTGAATGCTCTGAGCTTGAAAGCTAATTCTCTGCTTGGCCACTAAGCGCTATGGTGCTTAAGTATTGGCAAGTTTCTCAAGGAGCAAATTTAGGAGAATATTGAGCTTCTCTTCTATGAACTTCTCTTCTTTGTGTTTCCCTCTGTGATGTTGGCCCTTTTAAGGCCGTTGCTTTGTAGTGCCTTCAAATAGCTGATTTTTTTAAAATAAGATTTTGTTTAGCTTCTTGGTGGGAGTGTCAGTCTGATATATAGCTGGAAATGGATATCCACTGGAATTTCTTTAGGTCAGAGTGAAGCTAAAGTATGCAGATTCTCTTAGCTGGAAATTCAGGTCTGACTAGAACTTGTATGTGGCTGTTCATCTCTCTGGGATGTGCCATCACCAAGTTTTATCTCAGTGAGAAAATGGGCTAAGAATATTAATTAATATTTCACAGCAATAATATAAATGTGGCAAGGAAATCTATAAACAAATGTTCAATCTCAATTAGTATTAAGAAAATGGAAATTGAAACGAGGAGATGATTTTCCTCCATCAGATTAAAAAATTAATTTTCTTACTATTGGTGGGAATGTAAATCAATCAAATCTACATTAATAAAGATAACTGACATTTATTGAGCACTTCTTGTATGTGTCATGAGCTGTTTTAAAAGAAGGAAAAAATACTCTATCAACTAAAGGAAAACTCTGTTTTTCCTACTCATTACATTCACACAGAACATTTCTGTGACCGGGCATTTGTTTTTTTTTCCCATACGAATCAATTCTCTGATACCAGCTGAGTGTTGTACAATTCAGTTGTACCTGAAGTAGGTACAATTCAAACTACCTGGAGTTAGTGTCAGATCCCACAAGTTAAGGGCTCAGTCCCACAAGACTTCCCCCACTTCAGACATCAATAGCAAATCCCAGGTTGTTAACCTCTACTTCTGACTGACCAGCTGTAAATTGAAAGTTCCCATGACCTCCTCCTTGGGTTCAATAATTTGCTAGCCTGGCCAGCAGAACTCGGGGAAACACTTACTTACATTTACCAGTTTATTATAAAGGATGTAATAAAGGATACAGATGAATAACCAGATGAAGAGGTGCAAGGGTGAGGTCTGGAAAGGTCTTAGGTACAGGAACTTCTTTCCCCTTGGAGTTGGGGTGTGCCACCCTCATGGCATGGGATACATTCACCAATTCAGAAGCTCTCCACACCCTGTACTTTAGGGATTTTTATGCGGGTTTCATCATGTAGGCACGATTGATTATTAACTCATCTTCCTGTGTCTCTCCCCTCTCCAGAGAATGGGTGGTGGGAGGGGAGTGGGACTGAAGGTTACAAGCTTTTAATCATGCCTTCATCTTGGCAGTGGCCAGCCTCCGTCCAGGAGCCCACCAAGAATCACCTCATTAGAACAAAAGATGCTTCTGTTACCTAGGAAATCCGGAAGGATTTAAGAGTTCTGGGTCAGACACTCTTATCACTCAGGAAATTACAAGGATTTTAGGAGCTCTGTGTCAGGAAACTGGGTCAAAGACCAAATATTAGCAGGAACCAGGAAGAGTTCACAGCTCTTCTAAACACTTTATATGTATTATTTATTCTCACAATGTTATGAAATGAATACAATTATCATTAATCCTATTTGTAGAAGGAAAATCTGACATATAGAGAATTAAACAGATGCCCAAGATCACTCAGATCATCAGTGACAGTGCTGAGATTAGGACCCAGGGAACCTTCCTGGAGTGTTCCACACCCTTCTACACTAATTTAGATGGCCTCTCAATTCTAATTCTAAAACTTCATCCTATAGACATGGTCACACAAATGTACAAAGAGGCATTCACAAAGAAGTTCCTTGTAAATTTGCTAATAGTTAAAAACTGGGAACAGACTAAATATTCATCCATATGGAATTGTAAAAATAGTCTCCATGCAAAATATCCAAACAATGGAATACTCTGCATCAGTTACTGAGAACACAGTAGATCTCAATTTACCAACATGGAAAGATGTCCAAGATATAGTTTTAATAAAGGAAAGGTAAAAAGGCATTTCTGTGAAAAAATTAAGTATCTCTATATAGGTATATGTTGAATATACATGTTGATATACACACCATATTGATATACACACCCAATTAATAGTGGTTTCCTCCTGTGGGTAGTGGTGAGGGAGGATTTTTGCATTTTGACTTATACATGTCTTGTATTATTTGTATTTTACATATTGAATATATATTACTTTTGTATTATCTAAAACATTTTTATGTTATGAAGATTTTAAGCATACACAAAAGTAGAAAATGCAATAATGAAACTCCACATATGTATCATTTAGAACAGTGAACAATTATCAGAGTTTTACTTTATTTACTTCATTTTCCTACATCCCTTTTTTTCTTTGCTAAAATGCCTTACAGCAAATCTCAGACAGCATACCATTTCGTTCCTAACTCAGTATGTGTCAATAGAATCATAGAAATTTTATTACACAATCACAGTGCCATTATCATACCTCACAAATTGACAATAACTCCTTGGTATCATGTAACACCCAGTCTGTAATCAAATTGCCCCAGTTGTCTTAAAAACATTTCTTTACAGTTGGTTTGTTTAGAACAGGATTCAAACTAGTTTCTCAAATCGTGTTTAATTGTTAGATTTTTTTTTGCCTCTTTTTACCTAAAATAGTCCCATCGCTTATTTTTTTATGCACTGACTTGTAATTTAGCAATTATTATAAGAATTCAAACATGGATTCTCATAGCTACTTAAATTATACAGCAACCCATGTCACACATTAAATTCTATGGAAGTAAGACATATTTGTATTTCTTCCCTTCATCATCCATCAATACTGTACTTATCAATAGCCAGTATTTATTGAATGTCAAAGGTGGTTTAAGCAAAAGACATTTCTTCCTTTCTTCCCTCCCTTCTCCTGCCTTTCTGCCTTTCTTCCTTTCTTTCTTTCTTTCTTTCTTTCTTTCCTTCTTTCTCTCCTTCCT
>NW_022589708.1:29824214-29878128 GCF_004348235.1 Phoca vitulina | reverse complement strand
TTCTTTCTTTCTTTCTTTCTTTCCTTCTTTCTCTCCTTCCTTCCTTCCTTCTTTCTTTCTTTCTTTCTTTCTTTCTTTCTTTCTTTCTTTCTTAATTTCTTTCTTTCTTCTTTGGCTATAGTCAGGAGTCATTGGTGTGGAAACCAACTTTTTTTTCTAAAAATTATAGTAAATTTTAAATACCTTAGCTTTGAAAACCTCAGAAACTTCAAGAACTTTCAAAGACGGGCAGGTCAACATAATTACAATCTCAGACAGAATTATTCAGGACAATTTAAAAGTATTCAATGCGTAATAAATAAAGCTTTGCATCATTGTGTACAGCATTTGAGAGAGAATGCCAAGATGGCACAGAATTATTCTCTCTGATCCAATGAGACCTAATTAGCACTAATGGGGGGAAAATAGCAAATGAAAGCAGAAGTGCAATATTATATCAGGGAAAATATCCTAATGGACAGATTGATTGGTTAATGGAAAATTCCCAAGAGAAGCAATGTTAAGGCAATTGAAATATGTAATTAAGAGGACAGAGAACACTGGAGGAGAAATAAATGTGCTGTTTGTAATTCTCTACACAATCCTGCATAGATCAATTCCTGTTTAGAACATTTTGTCTTTATTTTGGAAAAAGATAAAAACTAGCATTGTTGTATTCTTAGTGAAAATGTATCTAGAAAGAGAACAGAATGCTTATAACTAGATTTTGTTTTCATTCCTCTTGCTGATTTTAGAGTGTGCATTCTAGAAATTCCCAAAGGAAGCTCACATTTCAGTCTCATTCACTCACTTCGATATCATAAAATTACAATATTGTAATGATACTATGAATATCCGTAGAACAGTGACCTGCATTCAGTTTATTGCAAGTTGGAAATAGAAAATTAAAGTCAAGTTTATGTCTGTTTATATGAAGAATGTATTCCAGTAAGCTAAATCAGTCTGTATTGACTTCACTTGGATTGTTGACGGTAGAAATAAGTTTTCACAACATCACTGTGCTTGCTGTGATGGATGCTGACCAAGAAGGAGAGAAGTGAGACACACTCTTTAGAAGCTTTGTATCAGGAGTATGATAATTGAATTGCTAGCCCAACTAATCTGTCTTCAAAATAATAGGTTATTTTGTATTATGAAACTCGGAATATACTTTTTCTATTATATGTCTTTTTAACATTATTTGGTGGAAAATTTGAAATTATAGAATGACCTGAGACATCTCAAGAATTTCACCAAAGCCCTTTGAATTTAGCGTGGGCATATTAAACAGAGGTACAATGCATTAGTTGAATCAAATTTTTTTCACTTCTAGTGAAAGAGACCAATTTAGGACTGAATAGTGATTTAGCTTTCATTTAGCAATATACTGGAATATAAATCACTCAAATTTACTGTATCTAGCTTAACTTGCCTATCCATTTTTTGCTCTGTGTTGTGACCAAAGCATTTAGATATGGCCAGAGCATTTAGAATTTAAATCAAATTTCAGGAGCAGGGGTAAGTGCAAAAAAATATAATGGCTTGTTGATGGGAATAAGGGTAATTGTGAAAGTTTACAAACTAATTATAAGGAAGTGCCTACCTAATTACGCTCATTTTACTTGCATTACACCCATTAGATGTATTTGTTTATTTAAACTTGCTGACCATAAACTAGGACACATCTATGTGAATGATGAGAAATGATCAGACAGGCAGTTAATCTTGATCCTGGAATTTGAAGAAAAAAAAAAAAAGCCTGGAAATAGAATCTGAAGTCTATTACCAAGGTATTGAATCAACCTGAAAACATTCTACAGATGTCAAAAGAAAGTCTATATGGAAACAGCAATCTTCATATTTGGCAAAAATAAATTCAAATGAAAGGTAATTGAGCCTAATGAATAGATAATTTGCTACACGGTGTTGCATTTTCCCTTGTTCTTTGTACCAGCTATACACTGTGCTTGATGATCTCTTTTGTGTCAGAGTATCTGATTCACAGGGTGTTCACAAATCAAAATCATAATCCAGTAATCTTTATTCTTCCATGGGCGTAAAGCCATATTCCCTATAAAGTCACATCAACTATTTCTGTAATTATATGGTTGCATCTTATTCTTTAGCAATATGTCTACTAAATTATATTCATGACACAATGGCATTGCTTGTTGATATCAAGATAATACTAAACTATGAGTCTCTTAAGGCAGAGACCTTATTAATTACTCTTATATGCCTAGTATACATGGTAGGCATGGCACAAAGTACAGGGAACGACCTCTAATATAGATGAGATAAAAGTGTTATCATCCTAGTTTTAAGGCAATGGATTTCTTTCCCCACTGACTGGCTAGAATCCTAGGTACCTAATGGCTGGTTAATACCTTCAGAGGTTGGGATTACTAACACAGCTCATGAAATGCACTGTGTTCTATGTGTTTAAGTTAAAACTTCAGGGAGGCAGGACTCTTACTCCAGGATTCCTATATATAGTCCTTCTCAAATTGATTGAAGGCTTTCAAGTTAAAGGGTGGTAATTTAGAATTTCACTGCTTCAGAAAGAGTAGTAATTTAACATTTTACTGTTTCACTATGGTGCAAAATAAGACTATTATTGATAAAGTATTGTAATTCCAAATCTCCATTTATTTCAGGCGTTGCAGACTTTTTAGAAGTTAAGAAGTTGTTATGAATGTTAGTAATTCTTAATATTGGTGCCAGGTTTGAAACTTCAAGTGATATTTCTCATTCTACAGTTTGTGGAAAGTATGTTTTGTATTTTGTTTTGTTTTTAATAGCATTATTGAAGTATAATTGACATACAATAAGCTGCATATATTTAAAGTATAAAATGATGTTTTAACTTATTTATTTACCTGTGAAACTATCACCATAATCATGATAGTGAGCACATCCATCACACCCAAAAGTTTTTTTGTAATCCCTCATTTCTCCCTGTCTTCTCTACCCCATGTCTCCAAGAAATCTTTGATCTATTTTCTGTCACTATAGATTAGTTTTTATGTTTCAAATGTAGTATAAAAGGAATTGTGTAGTACGTACTCTTTTTTGTCTATCTTCTTTCACTTAGCATAATTATTTTGGATTCATCTATGTTACTGTGTGTATCAATCAATAGTTCATTCATTTTTATGCTGAGTAATATTCCATTATATGTATGTGGTACAATTAATTTATCCATTTACCTATTAATGGACATTTGGGTTGTTTCAAGTTTAGGTCGTTATAATATAGCCACTATAACATTCTTATATAAATCTTTGTATGGACATGTACTTTCATTTTTGTAGGCAAATATATAGGTATAAAATGGTGAGACCATATGCTAGGTCTATGCTTAACTTTTCAAAAACTGCCAACTTTTTTCCAAAGCAATTCTACTATTTTACATTCCCATTAGCAGTGGGTAAGAGTCGTAGGTACTCCATATTCTTGCCAATATTTGGTATAGTCTTTTTTTAAAAAGTTTTTTCATCACTTAAAAGATTTTAAAAATTATTTGTTTGTTTGTTTCAGGTTTTTAATTTAAATTCCAGTTAGTTAACATATAGTATAATATTAGTCTCAGGAGAATTTAGTGATTCATCACTTATATACAACACCCAATGCTCATCACAACAAGTGCCCTCCTTAATATCTCTCACCCATTTAGCCCATCCCCTGCCCACCTCCCTCAATCAACCCTCAGTTTATTCTCTATAGTTAAGAGTCTGTGTTTTATGGTTTGCCTCTCTCTTTTCCCCCCCCATGTTCATCTGTTTCATTTCTTAAATTCCACATATGAGTGAAATCATATGGTATTTGTCTTTCTCTACCTGACTTATTTTGCTTAGCGTAATACACTCTAGCTCCATCCACATCATTGCAGTATTTGAGCATATTTGACACACAATGTTACATTAGTGGTATAGTCAGTCTTCTTAATTTTAGCCATCCTAATAGCTGTGTAGTGGCATCTCATTGTGGTTTTAATCTCCACTTCTCTAATGACTAAAGATGTTGAGCATTTTTTCATATGCTTATTTGCTATACATGTATCTTCTTTAGTGAAGTATCAGTTCAAATATTCTGATCAATTTAAAATTATTATATTTTTTTTACTATTGAATTTTGAGGGTTTAAAAAAATACATTCTTTATGTTTTTTCCAAGTATGAGGCTTTTCTTCTCTTAGCAGTGCCTAAGAGCAGAAGTTAAACAATTTGACAAAGCCAATTTTTTTCTTTTATTAATTGTGTTTTTAGTGGTGTAGCTAAGAAATCTTTGCCTAACCCAAGGAACCAAGTATTTTCTCCTATGCTTTTGTCTAGATGTTTTATAGCTGTAGATTTTACATTTAGGTCTTTTAAAAGCATTTAAAAGTAATTTGTTTCAATAAATATAGGGGTGCATATGTGCCTTCAAATTAGTGTTTTTGTTTTCTTTGGGTAAATACCCAGTAGTGGAATTACTGAATCATATGGTAATTCTATTTTTAATTTTTTGAGGAACCTCCATACTGTCTTCCACAGTGGCTGCACCAGTTTGCTTTCCTACCAATGGTACACGAGGGCTCCTTTTTCTCTACTTCCTCACCAACACTTGTTGTTTCTTGAATTTTTTATTTTAGCCCTTCTGCAAAGTGTGAGGTGATATCTTACCATGTTTATTGCAGCATTATTTACAATAGCCAAACTATGGAAGCAGCCCAAGTGTCCATCAATAGATGAATAAAGATGAATAAAGAAGATATATACAATGGAATATTATTCAGCCATAAAAAAGAATGAAATCTTGCCATTTGCAACAACATGGATGGATCTAGAGAGTATAATACTAAGTGAAATAAGCCAGTCAGAGAAAGACAAATACCATATGATTTCACTCATATGTGGAATTTAAGAAATAAAACAGCAAACAAAGGGGAAAAAAGGAGACAACCCAAAAAACAGACTCTTTAACTATAGAGAACAGATGGTTACCAGAGGGGAGGTGATGGGGGGATGGGTGAAAGAAGTGAAGGGGATTAAGAGTATACTTATCTTGATTAGCACTGAGTAAAATATGGAACTTCTGAATCAGTGTATTGTACACCTGAAACTAACATAACACTGTGTGTTAACTAAACTGGAATTAAAACAAAAGAATTTTTTTAAGTAATTTGTATATATGGTATGAGTTATGGATAGAAGTTCAATTTTTTAATGTATTGATCCAATTATTCTAGCACCATTTATTAAAAAGACTATCCTTTCTTATTGACTTGTCTGAGCACATCTGTTAAAAAAGTCACATGCCAGGGCGCCTGGGTGGCTCAGTCAGTTGAGCATCTGCTTTCAGCTCAGGTCATGATCCCAGGGTCCTGGGATTGAGCCCCTCATCAGGCTCCCTGCTCAGCGGGGAGTCTTCTTCACCCTCTCCCTCTGCCCCTCACCCTCTGCTTGTGCTCTGTCTCTTGCTTTCTCTCTATCTCAAATAAATAAATAAAATGTTGGGGCACCTGGGTGGCTCAGTCGTTAAGCATCTGCCTTCGGCTCAGGTTATGATCCCAGGGTCCTGGGATTGAGCCCCACATTGGGCTCCCTGCTCAGCGGGAAGTCTGCTTCTCCCTCTCCCACTCCCCCTGCTTGTGTTTCCTCTCTCACTGTGTCTCTCTCTGTCAAATAAATAAATAAAATCTTTAAAAAAATAAATAAATAAAATGTTTTTTTTTAAAAGTTACATTTCCCTATATGTCTAGGTCTACTTTTGGAATCTTTATTCTGTACTATTCATCTATTTATATCTTCACATCAGTATCACTGTCTTGATAACTGCAGCTTTATCATAAGTATTAAAATATGATATTAGTTCTCTAACTTTTTCAAAGTTATTTTAGCTATTCTAAGGATTTTGGCTTTTCCATATGAATTTTAGAACCTTGTCAATTTCTACACAAAATCTTTTTTTGACTGGAATTGTGTTGAAACTATAGATCAATCTGGGGGAAAACAGCATTTTTTTTTTTTAATATTTTATTTATTTGACAGAGAGAGACACAGCGAGAGAGGGAACACAAGCAGGGGGAGTGGGAGAGGGAGAAGCAGGCTTCCCGCCGAGCAGGGAGCCCGATGTGGGGCTCGATCCCAGGACTCTGGGATCATGACCCGAGCCGAAGGCAGACGCCCAACAACTGAGCCACCCAGGCGCCCCGGGGAAAACAGCATTTTAACAATATTGAGTTTTTCAACCTATGAACATGTATAGCTCTCAATTTATTTAGGTCTTTCTTAATGTGTCTATGTTCTATAGTTTTCAATATCCAAGTCTTGCACATCTTTTGCCAGATTTATCCCCCAAATATTTTTTATGTTTATGCTATTATAAATGGTACTGTTTTTTCAATTTTAATTTCTGATTGTTGCTGTAATATAGAAATAAAAGTGATTTTTTAAAAAGATTTTATTTATTTGAGAGAGAGAGCGCACACACAGAGGGAGAGGGAGAAGCAGACTCCCTGCTGAGCAGGGAGCCTGATGTGGGGGCTTGACCCCAGGACCCTGGGATCATGACCTGAGCCTAAGGCAGACACTTAACTGACTGTGTCACCCAGGTGCCCCTAAAAGTGATTTTTCTATGTCAATCTTATATCCACAACCTTGCCAAACTCGCTTATTAGTTTTAATAGCCTTTTTTGTTTTTTTGATTCCACAGGATTTTCTACATAATTGATTGACATCTCTGAATAAAGATAGTTTTTTTTTCCCAATATAGAGGATTTAAAATATCTTTTTCTTGCCCTTTTGCATGGGCTATATCCTCAATATAATGTTGGATAGAAGTGCTGGGAATGGGTACCCTTCCCTTGATCATGATCTTAAGGAGAAAGCATTCTGTCTTTCACCATTAGGTATGATGTTAGCAGTAGGTTTCTCATAGATGTCTCCTAGCAGTTTGAGAAAGTTCTCTCCTTATGTTGCTGAAACTTGTATCAAGAATGGATTATCTCACATGCTGCATCTATTTATAAGATTATAAATTTTTTTTAGTTTGTTAATATAGAGTGTAATCTTTGTATGTTTTCCCATCAGCGGGGCAAAGCACATGTCAAAAATCCTAAATTACAAAGATTTCAGTATGAATTTTTCTAGCAGAAGAATAATAAATTTCTGGAAATAAAGAGACATACAGAATGTACTAGAGAAAAAAAAGAAATTGTCAGTATAAAGCCATCCAGTTTTGAAGAAAAGACAACTCTTGATTTCTGGTGATACAAAGAAAGAGGAAAAAGGAACAGTAAATATTTGTGCCATTCAACGCAGTTCACTCCATTTCTGTTTGAATATTGAACCATTATGTGTTATTTTGGCCTCTAATACTAACTTAGGTGATTTGGATTTTTGCATTATATGTAGCAATCCTCTCTTGAGGTCCATCTTTTAAGAGTGCATCTATAAATAGGTAAATATGCCTTGCCCTGATGTGCTAAATAATATAAGCAAAGGAATTTCTCTGAATGCTTGTGAAAACTCATTTTATCTTCCGTGATCTCAATTCACAAGAACATTTTTAATCTTTTATCTTACACTGGGTATATAACAATAAGTAAGGATGGCTGCCAACATTTATATTAGTTTTTTTTGTTTTGTTCTGTTTTGTTTTTGAGAATACTGGGGGAACCTCATTATAGTCTAAGCTGTATTTTCTTCTAGGATTCAGACATGTGTGGCTTGCTGGGTTGGGGTATGGAGTGGGTAGAGTAGGTCATGGGCCTTCCAGGGATCTATTTATATGACTAAATGAAGCCTCCTGGGAAAGAACTCATACCTAAGAAGGAAAAGTCAGGGAGGGAAGATTTGGCCTAACAGATACCTCAGGCATCAAAAGGGCCTTGATTTTATGTGTCTCACCTTGTCAGCCTCCCAGCTCTGGTCCAGTGCCACATAAGTCTTGCAGAAAATAGGAATTGAGAATGGGAGTGTCCACAGTCTCTATGATATGAGGACACCAAGCATCTCTACTTTGGTCTCTGGGCACAAAGTCAAAAAGGAAGAGATGCATTCTCCCTTTTCTGGAGGGAGCACAGCATGGCTTTGGCACATGAAGTTTCCAGAAAGCTCTTCAGATTTAGCATCATGAAAATTTAGCATCACCTAAGACTGGATCCTGCAGATACAGTGTCTGTGGTGTTCCTTTGCAGATAGTGGAGGCAATGGATTTGCTCCTGGAGACTTCCAGGTAAAATTGGAGGGATTTTGAGAGGATCTGGGGATCCCATAATTGTGGCTGGGGGGACAAAGTCAGTAGAAATATGAGTTGTTACTATTAATGCGCCTTAATTCTATCCTCTAGGTGGGTGTAATATGGTGAAATATGGGCAACATATTCTGGTTAGGTTAATTTAAAATACTGTATTTTGAGTCTAATTAAATGAGATATAAGAAAGGAAAAAAATGATGATAAAATCGATTACCAATCGGGGCACCTGGGTGGCTCAGTCGGTTGGGCAGCTGCCTTAGGATCAGGTCATGATCCTGGGGTCCTGGGATCAAGCCCCACATCTGGCTCTCTGCTCGGTGGAGAGCCTGCTTCTCCCTCTCCCTCTGCCTGCCACTCTGCCTACTTGTGCTCTCTCTCTATCTCTCTGTCAAATAAATAAATAAAATCTTAAAAAAAAATCAACTACCAATCAACATATCTTTATTTTAAAAAAGTCCTCTTGTTTGACACAACAATTATTTTCCTGCTATTCTTGACTATTTTTAGATGATGAAAAATTTACTGTGATTTCTAAGTGCTAATTAATTCTAAAGCTCACAGATCTGTAATGGTAAAAAGTGCAAAGGGTGTGATTTGGAAAAATAATGTCTACTTTATGTTGGAGTATAATGGATTATTTTTCTATTGCTATGACTTTGTCATTTGTTTTTGGGAAATAAGACATGGCCACTCACTCAAAAATGAAAAACTGAAGAGATTTTATATTAGAATATACCATTAGGGGTGATAGCCTGTAAATCCATTTCTTTGTGAATAGGTACAATTTGTTATAAACAATGCTGGCAATGCTCCAAGCATGCGCCACCTGGATCAGGCATTGCTTCGGTGATACAGAAGTTGACTTTCACATATTTTTATTCTGGTGACTCTCATAGTTACCTCTACTGCTCAGAGCCTAACTAAAGAGGAAGATGACTTCATACATCCTCAGGCTGACTAAGAGGGCACTCCTTCCAAATTATCATGAGCCTCTACAAAATAAGATTTTGTGTTGTTTAAAAACATGGATATTTCTAAAATGGGTATAGTATCATATCAAGATAATAAAATAATAATAATAACAGTAATAAATGTATCCTAGTCATACTTTCTTAGAACCATCAGGCACTAATTTCCCAAGGTGACTTTATTTATTATTCTGCTATCAGCTGGTTTTCTGTAAAACAGGTTTTAAAAATAATTCCCTTATTTTCCTAACAGTCTTCGGATTTTTAAACTTTTCACTGGCATCTTAAACTTAATTTCCACTGTTGAAAAAGAAAGATATTGCTCTTTCCTTCTAAGCTATTATTTTTTCTTTGTCTTAATATTTCTGTCATTCTTTTGAAAATAGATTTTTTGCTTGTGCCATGGAAGAGGAACAGAAGGAACCTTGTTTGGAATTGAGAGAATATAAAGATTCTGACGAGTAGAAAAGGGGCTGGGGAAGGATTTAGCAACTAAAGTCCTTGAAACTGCATTTAAGAAAAACAACACATTGAAATAAAGAGAAAAAAAATCCCTTTATAGCACTTTTTTGGCCTCTTTGTAAGCTATCATAAACTATTAGATTACTCTTTTAGATAAGAGTTATCAAGAAGTCTGGGGACCCAAGATTTTACCTTTTGGCAGATGAACCAGTGAGCCTGCCACCGTTTGATGGAGGCTGGTGGAAGACACGAGACCCATGGGACTGAGAGTAACATGAATCTAGCACAGCCAGCAGTCTGAGCATCAGCACGTTTGTGTCCGTTCCTTTTGCTTCCAAGCGCCGCTGAAGTGACACAGATGTAATGGCCCAGACAGATGTCTTCACAGCAGTGGTTTGAGTTATAGGAAAGCAACCCTGAGCTTAGGGAACCTGATTTTTTTTTAATAATGTACAACAAGCATGTCTATAACTTTCAGGGCTGTATGCTATACAAAAATCCTTGAAAAGATAGTTGAGAATGAATTAGGGTCAGTGCCTTGTTTCCGAAGAGGTATGGAAGCATGAGAGACTCTTGGAGAATTGTCTTCCAACAAAGATATAAAGACCTATCTCTTTCCCAGAGCCAGGAGTTAGTTAGAAGTTATGTCTTTTTTTTTTTTTAAGTTTTTTTTTTTTTTTATTCATTTAAGAGAGAAAGAGCGCAAGAGCAGGGGCAGCATCAGGGGGAGAGGGACAGAGGGAAGCACACTCCCTGCTGGGCAGGAAGCCCAATGTGGGGCTTGATCCCAGGACCCCAGGATCATGACCTGAGCCGAAGGCAGACACTTAACTGACTGAGCCACCCAGGCGCCCCAGAATTTATGTCTTTCTGAAAGCAAAACAAACACCAATATTCAGTGTTGTGCTGGCAAATGTTTAACAACTGCTTCTTTGAGGAAAACAAAAAGAAGAAGAAAAAGCCCTAATTTGTGACACTTGCTGATTTCCATGGTGTAAATATTCCCATCATGGCTGATTTTAAGCTACCAATAGGTCACCACTGAACATGGACTTAGAAAGAGATGCACAATAATATACAATTGCATAGTATTTCTACCATACAGACATGATAGACATAAATAATCTCAAGAGAATAGATAATACTAAAAATTTAGTAAAATAATTAGGAAGTGTTTGAGCATTTATTACCTTTCAATTTAATATAATTTATTTAATTATAAGTTTATGTAATTTAATTTTTAATAATGGCCACCTTTAACAATTATCTTGCAAAATTCCTGAAAACTTAACAGTTGGCTCTTGCAAGCAAGTATGAACCAGCTCCAGCACCTGACTGCCAATACTCCTCTGTGTCTGATTAATAGAGTTCATAATCTCATTCTTCAAAATCAAGTCTCTTTTGTGTTTGTTCTTCTAGCTCATTTAAAAATCCTTTTTCTCCTTTTATTTAAAACTAAGATGATATTCACATCTCCTTTTTATTTCTCAACACCATCTGGTTAACATAAATAAATCTAATCTATTATATCCAATCTTGGATTATGTTAGAAATAACACAAAACAGATTATTTTTGGGGTTCTCTTTAGATCAGTTGTCTTCAATAATATGGGTGGGTGTGAGTAGAAAACTCATTTTTAATTTTTTTGGGGGGATTGATTTTTTTCCCATCTTTTTCTGAGGATTTTATAAATAGAACTTACCTCTGTAAAGTCTGTCACAAATTTTAGGGAGATTTCATAGGCTTTGAGTTGGACTGAAAGCAGTGCTCAGTTTCCTAAGGATGGCTAATTCAAATTCAGATACAACAAACACTTACTGAACACTTATTATGTGCCAAATACTAAGCTAACTAAATGATTTATGTGTATGTTTCATTTAATAATTAAACAAATCTGTGAAGTAGGTATTCGTATGGTTTTATGGATGGGGAGCTGAGATTAGTTTTGAGTTCTTCGTTTATGTTTTGAGAAGGAAATGTGATTATGTGCCTCTCCCTACCTCGTGATCAGTATAGAGGCATTAAGCAAACTTTTCCATAGCATTTCTTAGTAGGGAACCTTGACAGGGTAAATAAGACTCTCCCTTAGAGCTCCCAGAGGGAAATTTCACTTTCTCTGTGGTTGCAACAATAATCCAGAATGAAATTATGGACCATACATTCTAAGATATGTAAGAACATTTAAAAATGAAGTGATCAAATATTATGTTCATCAAACAGAAACTATAACTCAGTTTTGGGAAAAGCCACTATCAATATCATCATTAAAAATGTCATGTGGGGCGCCTGGGTGGCTCAGTTGGTTAAGCGACTGCCTTCGGCTCAGGTCATGATCCTGGAGTCCCGGGATCGAGTCCCACATCGGGCTCCCTGCTCAGCAGGGAGTCTGCTTCTCCCTCTGACCCTCCTCCCTCTCATGCTCTCTGTCTCTCATTCTCTCTCTCGCAAATAAATAAAATCTTAAAAAAAAAAATTTAAAAAAAATAAAAAAATAAAAAAAATAAAAAAAATGTCATGTGAAGCTATATACATACACTGCTGAATTTTTTTCAGGTGATTTAAACTCATAGTATATAAAAAAATCAAAATTTTTGTAGGTAATTATTTATCTCAGTGACATATATTCTCTCTTAAGAGAAAGAAAGACCATAAACAAACTAATAAAGACTTTAGGTTGAGTAGAGTTGCAGTGAGTTCTCAAGAAAATAATACACTGACAACTTTATTTGATAAACCTCAAATAGATGGGAAAATCAATGTTATTCACATCATTTGGTTTGCTGTCCTATCACCTACCTTATCAAGCAGAAAATAAATTGTTCTCTTTTCACAAGTAATAAGAATGTTAACAGTTGCATAATATGAGTCTAGGCATAGATAAGCAAGTTTTGTTTAATTTGTGGGTGTATAAAAATCGCCATTACAGTGGATTTATTTCATGTCCATTTCATATCCACCATTTTAGTGGATATATGGTTGATGATTAAGTGTCATCTGGGGATAGCAATTAAAAAACCATAGAAGGCAACTGAATATCTAGTGTGCACAACTGTTATTAATTATACTAATTAATATTTATTTTTAGTTTAATATGTGTTAGGTATAGTGCTGAGTATTTTAGATGCATTATGTTAATTTAATTTGGATTTATATAATCATTGTTCACTGTACATATGTTGATAATTTGTTAAAGCTATGGACAAGGAAAGATACAAATATATACATGAACACAAATGTTTGCATATAATTTTAGGGATCGTAAATCCCCTAAAGCCTATTCCCGAATTCTCATCAAGAATCCCTGTTTTAGAATACTACTTATAGAATTCAATAGCAATAATATTGTTTCCAAACTGTAACTTGCTTATTTTTATCTGTATTTGACAGCATAGAACTTCAAGAATAGAATTTTAATGAGCTTATTAGTAAGTTATATCATACGAACAGCATATTTTTGTAACTGAAAAACACAATTTATGCCAAGAGTACCAACTGAGGGATAATTTATATCAGGGCAAAATTGGAAACAGTATCCAATATCCAGGGATAGAGTATAGGTTAAACAGTTTATGATACAACAAAATGTCATGAAGCCATCTGTAATGAATATGCACATCAATACAGCATATCACTGTGTCAAGAGCTGGCTTTAAGCAGTGTATATACTGTTCGAAAAAATATACATCCTTATGAAAAAATCTAGGAAAGCCCTTCATTTGGTTCTTAAAACATTCAAGAAAGCCTAAGAAAAGAGATCTCACTGATGGGCTACATAAGAAATTTTAAAGGAAATCTCCTGTGTATCCAGGAGTCCAAGGCCTTCATTACACAGCTGATGTCATGATGGAGTCTGGAGTGAGAGGTAGTTCTGGGTTTAAAAAGGCTCTAGGCGGGGCACCTGGGTGGCTCAGTCGTTAAGCGTCTGCCTTCGGCTCAGGTCATGATCCCAGAGTCCTGGGATCGAGCCCCACATCAGGCTCCCTGCTCCGCAGGAAGCCTGCTTCTCCCTCTCCCACTCCCCCTGCTTGTGTTCCCTCTCTGGCTGTCTTTCTCTCTGTCAAATAAATAAAACCTTTAAAAAAAAAAAAAAAAGGCTCTAGGCAATCAGAGTTCAGAGCCTTCCTTCCATCTAATATTCCCCTTGAACATGACTCAGCCACACTGTGCCTCCCAGCTTCTTTCTGTTCCACTTTAAACTGGCATATTCATTATATCTGCTCCTTGTAAATTTAATTTGCCCATGGCACTGTGTGGTGTCTCTAATTCATGACCTTTTGGTTTCAGATCCTACTGTTAACTGTTAATAGTTTAAATTCTCAAGATAGAGCCTATTGCTTGGTTTATTTTATTGGACTAGATTTGTTTCTGGACAACCTGTTGATTATTTCCTTTAGGGAGATACCTACCTGCAGCTGGAGTGATAAGCTGGGGTGGTAAATTTCATATGGTAGAAGGGTGTGGTAGGGTAATTTTATTTAGAATGACCTAGGGGTATAAGCAGTGTAAAGTAATTCTAGTGAGGAAAGATTAGGCATCAAAAAATTAATAGTGGTTATCTCTGGGTAGTAGGATTATAAGTGATTTAAAATATGTGTATATAAATATATTTTTTATTTTTGTGTTTCTCCAATTTCTAATTTTTAAATAATGATTATGTCTGACCTGGAAGATAAGGAAATAATATCACTAGAATGTGATTTGTACTTTTTCCTCTGTAGTTCTGTAGTTTTGGTCTAATTCCATTTGTTAGAGAATTTCCAAATTCTAGCAATAAAATGTTGCTTTGCAAAAAATGAAATGTACTGAAAAAAAAAAAGAAAGAAAAAGAAAGGAAGAAAAAAGAGAGAAAAGAGACAGAAAATTAAACATGTGTTTTGTATTTTAACCAATCAGAGCCCGTACTCAGTACTGTTTTGAATTGTTTGACTTTATAGCAAGTCATGTGCTGGGGCTGGAGAAATACAGAGATACATATTCTAAAACAAGGCCTTTGACTTCAAGTTCCATTCAGTAAATATTAATTGAGTACTTTAATGTACAATAGGGATCCAATGGTGATAAGACATAGTCACTACCTCCTCAAAGAGCTAGCAATCCAGTTAATTATAGGAACAGGAAAATAAAATTAATATTGCAAGACAGTCTATGTGAAAGTTCCAATGACTGATGTTGAGAGTTCAGAGGAGTGAGAAATCATTTCAAGTTGGGATGAATAAAAAAGACCTCATGAGAGATGTGGGATTTGAGTTGGTCTTATTGGATGGGTAATTCTTGGGTAAATGGGGGTATGATAGAGGACATTATTGGATTGTGGGAAGAGCCAGCAAAAAGTGTACAGGTAGGAGGAGTACAAGGCATATTTGGAAGATGTTGAGTGTAGTGAACTCGTGTTGCAGATAAGATTGGGTTAAGCATAAACAAGATTTTACTAAATGCTTTTTAAGTATGCTTTCATAAAATGCTTTGGAGCTAGTTTTTTTTTTTTTTTTTTTTTAGTGTTTCAAGTTCATTAACTATTTAGACTATTTCAGAGCTGACTAGCTAGCCTGTGTCTGAAAAGGGGATGGTAATCTATTGTCTTACACCTGCCTCACAGCCATTTCTCACCTAGAATCCTTAGTCTTTGAATCCTCTGTAACAAATGAGAGTCCAAAGACCTTCTTAATAGAGCACTGGCTTTTATATGTTGTTCTGGTATTCTGATCTAGAAATCATGTTATTATGAATGCTTGCTTGGACTTTTACTCCATTTTAGGCTCTGAATCTATTGTTGCCTTTCCTGACTGTTTTCCTCACTATTTATATATATTCTTCATTCTGCTGTATATCCTGATTCAGGTTGCTGGCCTTGACCCAGGGTGTTTTACCATGATATTAATTTTTAATTCCCAATTCCAAGGTCTTTGTCCCAAATCCTAGTTTGTGGTACTCAGTTATGACACCCGATGGAAGGAAATTTGGTGTAAAATGGAATCCTCTCTATCCTATCTCAGATAATTTCTTGAATGAAGTGTAAATAGTGGTGTATATGTGTTCCAGTAAAATAGGTCACAGTAAACATAGTAGGTGAATTATATGAAGCATCAAATATTTTCTAGAATAGTATGATCTAGGTGTTCACTATGTACAATATGATTCATAGCATAGGCCCCAAATTGGGCAGTGTTATATTGATATCCATTCCATATACATGTTTAATAAATTTGATAGACATTAAAAACAATGAAATCAGTTTTACCGGTGTTTTTATTGATATCCATTCCACATACTTGTTTAATAAATTTGATAGACATTAAAAACAATGAAATCAGTTTTACAGGTGTTTTTAAACATTTTTCTACTTCCATCTATTCTCCATGTTTATCCTCATCAACTCCTACCATCTTCAAAAGATGATGATGATAATGATGATTATCATTATTCAAAATAAATATTTTTAAAACAACATATTAGAATTCTGTTTACACAACACTAAATTATTCTGAAATGGTCAGTGGGTATGAGTGTGATAATAGGGAGAGAACACTAGTCCATTAATGAATTTAATGTCTTGGTCCATTTCGAACTATCCCAGCCCCATTCAGCTGCAGGTACAGAGGATCTTTTCTGTAGCAGGCTTCTCTCCTTTGCAGTCTGGAACACATCCTGTCCAAGGCAACAATATATCACTGGGCTCAAATGTAGCCAATAGTAGGGTCTGGAATGAGTCTAAATTGAGTAGCATATCCCTATGAAGCACCCCCTCAACCATCATCCTGACCCCCAGCCCCTTTATTGTGTTTGCCCATGACTTATGACAAATTCTTGCCATGATTTCCTTTTCTGTACTCTAGTTTCACCTACAGAATGGATGTTATGCTTCTAACTCAGCCCTTTTGTCTAGTACCCCATGTTCTTTTTAAACCTTGTCAACCCCTTTCCTGGGAATTCTCTCCAGAACCCTGCTAAAGGCAGAAGGATGACTTGGAATCACAAAACTGGTTCTAAGGTGGGCCACCTGAGTATCTAAATCAGATTAATTGACCCGATTAATTTTTCAGTTGTCTTTGAGGTGTTTGACATGTTGCTTCCTTCTTAATTCTGAGGGGCATTTAAATAAATATGCATAAGAACACATCGACTATAGTAACCATTAAATCCTTAATGAGTAGCAGAATTAGCAAGGTAAATGTTTAAGTAGTTAGATGTCATTTCCTTCTTTTGATGTGTCCTGCAGGAGTTATTATCAATCCAAAAGAATCTGAGACTTACCTCATTCACAATGTATATCTACAAACTCTGTTTTTCTGTACAGTGGTTTTTAAGTATCTGATGACTGCATCTTTATATTTTTTAAAGATCTTTTATTTATTACTTAATTGAATACTTTAATGTACAATAGGGATCCAGAGGTGATAAGATATAGTCATTGCGTCCTCAAAGAGCTGGAAATCCAGTTAATTATAGGAACAGGAAAATAAATTTAATAAAAAATAAATAAATTAATATTGCAAGACAATCTATGTGAAGGGTCCAATAACTGATGTGAGAGTTCAGAGAAGTGAGAAATCAGGTCAAGTTGGGATGAATAAAAAAGAGAGAGAGAACACTCAAGCACTAGTCCGGGGGGGCGGGGGTGGCAGACAGGGAGAGGAAGAAGCAGGCTCCCCGCTGAGCAGGGAGCCCAGTGCAGGACTTGATCTTAGGACCCTGGGATCATGATCTGAGCCAAAGGCAGATACCCAGGTGCCCACAATGACTGTATTTTTAAATTTTACAGCGAATATTCATTTTCAAATGAGTACTAGCTTTTTATGAATCATATTGGACAAAGTGAACACCCAGATCATACTATTCTAGAAAATATTTGATGCTTCATATAATTCACCTACTATGTTTACTGAATGCCTACTATTTACAAGGCAATACACTATAAGGGATATCGTAAAACATCGTCCTGGCCTTTGTGTGGAGGGATTAAGACAATTACATGTAGACATGGGCACAGAGCAGGATAGCCAATACAGTCTTTAAAAGACAAGAAAACAATTTTAATAATAATGGCGTGATCTTAGTCCTTGGCTAAGATAAAGAATAATTATATACTCAAGATGCAAATTATGCCTGCCTTAATGATCTCTATCAATTTGAAGAAGCAGATGCTCAGATGTGCAGCAGATACTAATAACTCACTTGGGAGCACTTAATCTATCTTTTTTTGGGTGTGGGAGAGATGTTCACTGATTTCAATTGATGTTAAATTCTTTTTTCTTTTAAAATTTTATTTATTTATTTGAGAGAGAGAGTGTGAACGAGAGAGCACAAGCAGGGGGAACAGCAGAGGGAGAGGGAGAAGCAGACTTCCCACTGAGCAGGAAGTCCAATGTGGGGCTTGATCTCAGGACCCTGAGATCATGACCTGAGCTGAAGGCAGCCGCTTAACCAGCTGAGCCACCCAGGCACCCCTGATGTTACATTCTTTAAGAACAATATAGCAGACCTTTTCTCAAACTGTATTGTACTATGGATGACCTTTGCCTGTACATTCTTCAGGAGCTAAAAAGGCAGGCTAGTTGATGACAAAATCCATATTTTCATGTCAAGCTAATTTAAGGAACATTTTATCACTTAACTTCACAGTGTGAAGAACATTAATAATTCAGTGGTTTGTATACATTTCCATTCATTCTCCTTGTGAAAATGTTTATGCTGTGTAACAACGGTATAGGGATGGAGGAGTTGGGAAAACCTCTTTGCCGCCCTGTTTCATGCTTCCTTTCCTTTTAGAATATCTGGCTTCAGCAACAGTGGAACGAACATTCTGTAGAGCTGAAGAAGTGCTAGAGTTTGTTAGTACTCTGTGCCTTCTGCCGCTCCTCATTGGTGATAACCTTCATGCTAACTTTGTCTAGGTTATTAAATACTATACTTTTAAAAAATTTCTATAATTTGGTACTAGTAAGAATAAAGCTTAGCATAAAAATCCTTTCTTCTGTGTTGAAACAAAGATTTTTAAAAATGCAGACTCTGAAGGAAGATTCCAGAGACTTGGTCTCTTGAGAACTACCCATCTGTGAAAAGATTCTATTTCTGTTGGACTGGAGATCTGGCAATGGCAAAATGGACTGCCACTGTGAGCCATTTATTCTGTCTCACTGGACAGAATAAATTGTTTCCTAATTGAAGCTATGTCATGACATTAACTGTAAAATGTGGTTGCAATAATTTACTCTCAGCTTAAAGAAATGACAGAAAATTGTCTGCTCTTTAAAGAAGCATTTTTTTTTTAAACTGGACTGTGAGATAATATTGAAAAAAGGAATACTTTCTGAAATACTATTTTACACATTAATTTAAACTACATATTTTGCAATATTTTTAAAGAACTAATTAAAAAGCATTATGTATATGTGTGCTTTTGAATAGCATCATTTTTTATAAGTAACTCAGAGTTTCTTGAGCATAATTTCATTTACCGTTTCATGCTCTATAGACAGACATTTTGCTACCTTTCAGATGAAGTCTGTAATACAGGAAACTTGCCAACAGACATTAAAACATATTATATAGGCAACAACTACACACAAACACACACTGTCTATATTAAAAACATCCATGAACACACCTGAGAATTTAGTATAAAAATTATGAAATTTCAGAAATGATAGGCAAAAGGATTATTTCAAATGATGTTAAAATATTTGGCAATCTTGTTAGATCTCTACACCATACCTTTTACACAACTAAATTCCAAATAGATTAAAGATCAAGACATTAGAAAAAGAAACTCAAGACTAAATGCTAGAAGAAAAGGGATTGAAACAGGGTTATAATTGTGGCATGAGAAAGAGCATTCTCAGCATAATATAAAACCTAGAAACCACAGAAAAAAAAAATCAAGGCATTGGAAGTAAAACAACTTGGGGCGCCTCGGTGGCTCAGTCGGTTAAGCGTCTGTCTTCAGCTCAATTCGGGGAGCCTGCTTCTCCCTCTTCCTCTCCCTCTGCTGCTCCCCCTGCCTGTGCTCTCTCACTATCTCTCAAATAAATAAATAAAATCTTAAAAAAAAATAAAACAACTTTTATTTGCAAAGATAAAAACAAAGTTAAAAGACAAGTGAGAGATTGGGAGAAAAATATATGCAACATACGTAAAGACAAAAGATTAATAGCCAGAATATTTTACTAATATTATACTAATAAATAGAAAAAGACAATTAGCCAAATAGAAAATTGACAAAGAATACAAACAGGAAATTAATGAAAGAAAGAAAATATATGTCCCTCTTTCATTATCCATTTCAGTAATTATTAAACATGAAAATTAAACAATAACTAGATATATTATTAGTCCACTTGATGGGCAACATCTCAAAAGATTCATAATGTCCACCATTGGTGAGAAAAGCAGGCACTCTTGTATTGATGGTGGTGAATATGGGTATAGCTTTTTGTAAGGCAAATTGGAATTATCTATCAAAATAAAAATATGCATGATCTTTGACCCAGCAATTTCACTGAGAATTTCCACTTGTAAGGGTCTAGTCTAAAGAAACCTAGCTTAATTATATATATAAATACATATCCAAGAATGCTCATTGCAGTGTTCTTTACTAGCCAAACATTGGGGGAGAACTGTCAATCAATAAGAATGGTTGAACCAATTATAGAATATTCATTAAAGGAAATTCATATACCAGTTAAAAAAAGAGTAGTAGATTCACATGTACTGACTTGGAAAAGTATTTATTATAAGTAAAGCAAAAGCACATTGCAAAACCATATTCATAGCCTGATTCTATTTTCATCTGTGGAGAAAACCCAACAAGAATATGTGTTCCTACAATCATAAAATAAAGCCTGGAAGAATATAAAATGATCTCTTGATGGTGGCTATCAAGGTCGGGGCTGAAGAGGCAGGAGAGAAGGAAAGGAGGAGTTTCACTTGTCATTTCACATCCGTTAAAAAATAAAAGTGAAATTATGAGTGATTTTGACTTTTTTATATTGAACATGTTTTCTATTAAAGACACATTTTGCTTTTGTATTAGAAGAATAGATGTAACCTTGAAAAACTAATTTCTGAAGGACGGGTTGAAAAGATGAGAGACTGGAGGCAGGAAGATAATTTAGGAGGCCTTAAATGACTGTGGGAAGGACAGTGAAGACCTGGCCTAGGGAAGGGACAAAGGGATTGAGGAGAGGCCGAGGGGGACCCTGGGAAGTGGTGACAACTAATATGAGGCTATATTCCCAAATCTCAGTCCACAGCTCTTTCCCAGAGTCTTCCCAAAGGCCCCATGAAAGGCACCATGATGCCATCACACAGGCCCCAGCAGATAACAAAACCCAGCTTGTCCAGTTCCTATGTAGGCAACCATTTCAGTTCTGATTCCACACTTAATGTGTTTCCACATGAGACCAGATGAAAGCAACAGCATCTTTGCCAACGGTCCCTTGGGCTATTCTCTGCAGCTCTGCAACCTGAAGGTTATAGCACCATGACATCAGCCTCCTCCCCGGGGATGGGCAAGCAGCTCTCAGGCTGTTTCCACAGAAGCTTGCTTTCCTTCTACTGTGCTTGATCCAGACTGTTGCATGTAGTCTGCTTAGCCTCTACTAGAATCTTTTGCTTCCTGTTTACCAAGTCATGCTCATAAACATGAGACCTAACCCACCTGCAGTCTGCTCTGCATACAGCATCGTCAGTGCCCCAAACAGTCATTGTGATCATCGCACATCTCACCTTTGAGCTCCTTCATGCCTACAGAGCACACCCTGACATGCACAATGCCGTGCTCAACGCAGAGTAAGCAATGTCACATGATGGAAACGGATTTCACATGGGGCACCTCTCTGAAGGGCCTGCTCACTTTTTGCTTGTTTACTCAGAAATAGATGTTTAAACATCTGCTTAAATATTGTGAAATCTTTTCACAAATTGGACATTTAGTTCCTGCAGCATAACTGGAAAAGATCATCTTTACTGAACTAGAGGCGAATTGTATGATGAAAAGAGGAATTTGGTAGAATAGCTTGTATAGCATTTCAATGAGAGCAAGTATAATGTTCACAAAGGCTTTTGTGTGTTTAATAGGAAATACGTTTGGTTGTTTCTAGCTTTAAATCTCAGTAGTATATTATTACCTTGAATCTTTTTTTCATTTTATGGATATATTATATAGAATTGCTACACACAGAAATTTTATGGAAAACAATTTTGAATAAAATTTAGACTGTATCTGAGAGCTGAACTGGTATGGTAGAGAAGATACATAGAAAACGTTGTCCCTTTCTCTTCTAAAAGACTGTAAACCTTTCTGATTTTAAAACTATTGTGTGTTCACATAACATCTCTAAGGAGCTACATATTGGCCTATGAACAGTCCTGCTGTTTTCTTTCTGTACTGCAATATAAGAACATTTGGCTTATACAATTAAGATAATCCGTTTACCTCAGAGACCTAATGTCTTATTTTGAATTTGAGTGATTTCTGTCTGATGTCACATAGAAGAAAATATAATTTTGCTTGTCTTTTAGCAGCAGATAATTTGTAGATTTTGTTGCTCAATGGCTTGTCTTTAGAAGGAATTTTGAAATTGCACCTTGAGACTTCTACCATTTTGCATATGAGATAATTGATATGATTTACTGGTAGCTTTTTCAAGCAAAATATGTGACTGGTTGGAAGTGGAAAATTCAATCAGTTTGTTGTTTGCCCTCCCTGATCTCAATCACTGGTTTTAACAGAAGTGTCTAGTTGCTTAGATATCATGTAGAGTAGTTTGGAAATGAAGAAATTAATTCTAGTTAAATCTCTCTCTTATCTTGCTGGGCTCAATTTTCTCCAGTTACTACACACACACACACTGAAATAATATAATAGAGGCATTTTAACCCATTTTAGAGAAAAATAAAAAGCAATCATAAAGTATTATTAGAACTTCTTTTTTGTTTAAGTAATGTGCTATGTTGAGAGTGATGCTTAACTGTTACCTTTTGGGGTGACCTCCACAATGACAATGCTTTATTGCTCCTCTATGCAGAGGTCTGGTGACCATGAGTCCTAGATCAGTTCTTCAGCACTCACAGAGGATAATCACTAGTTGCAATTAATTTAGAAGCCTATTGATCTGCCCTTGGTTAGAAACATAGACTAGCCATATTCAAGTGGCCTACCAAAATTTTAACCTTGAACCCTCTGCTACCCAATCATTTTCAAAAACTTTATTCAGAGGAACAAAATTAATAAATGTGAATATCTAATATTTAAAACCCAGTCGAAAGAAATAATATTCCCATATATATGAGTATCTAATATTCATAAGTATGTGATTGCCTAGAGGAGATGCCATTTACCTCTCTTCTTAGATACTGTAAACCTCACCACTGGGGCGAGCCAGGCCATTAAAGAGCTATACCATGCAGTTTTGACTACTTCAGCCTACCCTTTGAGACCTAATGTTCTGTGATACTACAAAACTTGGTGTTTTGGCAGCTTAGACTACTGCCTGTATCCAGTAGCTTATCTGAAACAGATTCCAAGGAGCTATGTTTGGGACTGATTGCTTGTGTTCTTTTGCTGTTATGTTCTCTAGCGTCCCTTGTAACTGGCATGCCAAGTCTAATGAAGGACACCGGTCCATTAGTAACTATGCCAGATTTGTCCCTGAGGTCAGTGACGAGGTGATGTGTAACAAGTCAGAAAAAATAAATAAATAAAGGAATCAGGAAGGATATTTTGAGCTTAGTAGAGAATGTGGTTTTTCCTGAAAAACTGCATACTTCCTAATATGCCTTAAGGGAAATTACCTAGTATCTGATTTGGAGAGGGAAAAAAAAAAAAAGCAAATATTGATGGTCCAAGCAGCTAATGGATTGTGTCTTTAATAAAAATCTGGTAATTGCTTGAACTTTGCTTTTGTTTTATCTATTAAACTATTGTCTTCATAGGTCAATCTCTGTTCAGTGGTCAGGGGACTTTTTGTTTTTAAAAGCCTTTTAGTAGCATCCATGACCAAATTACTTTTATTTTAGACTTTTTTTTTTTTTAGTGAAACAAAGATGCTTTCCCCATCTCTAATCCCCAGTAACTCGGTTAATTAACTATGAAATCTAATGAAAGTCATTCACAGTTGATAACAGAAAACTATAGATATTCTACTCGTTTACTGGCCTTTTATAATTAAGAGGACTAAAGCATGTTGTTTCCAGTTATGCATGCAAAAGGGAAATGGTGATGTTTTTGCTTTGTCTGAACGGAGTGGTTCCTTCAGCTCCTTTTCTAAACCCTTCTGTGAGAATAAGCTGGTTCTTCTGGGAATAAAGAACTGCCTACAGCCATATGCACTCATCTGTTCTTCTCTACAAATGTGCTTGGTCTTTTCCACACACAACCAGTGGGTGCTAGTGGACAGGCCAGGCAGGCCTTAGAAAGGTAAGGAAGTATTTATTATTAAATGTGTGATTATAAGGAAACCATTACAAAAAAATGTTTTGCAATGTTTGTTTGTCATAACAAAGTTGTTTCTCTGCCCTTGCTAATGGGCCACAGTCTTCTGCGGGCTCTGGACTCTGAATCCTCCTTTATAAATGCTTTTTCTTGGTCTTTGTTACACATTGTCAAAGTAGCTTGTTTGTGTGCTATTAGCAACATAGAAATAAGATCACACCCTTATGTAGTTCTTGAACACTTTTGTCAAGGACATCAACTAATAACCATTCCTCCATTTTTGCTTTCTTGCCTCGCTTATATTTCAACAGCTCGTTGTAGGAAAATACACCTGAATTCACAGAGCGCCTACACATAGTTTGTAGCAAATTGGGCTGGAATGGAAGGGAAATGCTTTCCTTTTTAATTTAATTTTAATTTCCATTTTCTTGTCCCTTAACATATCTCTTTTGGATGCTTCATTGCTAGGTTCAATGGGAGCAATATATGAATGCTAATATTGAATTCCTTTCTAGCATTTTATTTTGACTAAAAATTGTAAAGCCTGTATGCAACTCACCATAATGGAGTTTTACCGTGTGGGCAATGTAGAGGCTTGTAGGCAGCAGGCTTGAGCAATGGAAATCTGAGTAAGGTAAAAGGACCCACAGTGACCACCGGGCTGAAAGCAAAGAGGCCCATTAGGCAACCCACCTCAAAATATCCATAAGCCCTAGCTAACCAGTGGGCTACTTAAAACCAGGCACAGGTACCAAAAAAGGAACATTCCAAATGTTCCTCACTTTCTCCCTTAACTGTGTGTGATTTACCATGGTTACACAGATGGTAAAGAGTTGAAATTGGGAAAAGCACTCCTATTAGCTACTCTATCCAATGATATGGAATATTCAGTTTGTCTATTTACTCATATAAATGATAGTATTTAAAATAAGTTCTGGTGGTTTTCGGTGTAAATGTTATATTTTAAGGGTTTCAAAATTATTTGGATGCCTTTGTAAGTTGTGAATGTTTTTAAGGCATGACAAAAATATGTATATGTGTGTGTATGTATGTATGAAACATGGCATAATTTTTAATAGGTTTAATATTCCCTGAGTCATAAGTATATAAGATTAGCTTCTAGAAGCTAGTATGTATGCATAAATAACTATCACTCCAGGTCATACACTGTATTAGTTTGCTACGGCTGTCATAACAAAGTACCATAGACTGAGGAGCTTAAACAACAGAAATTTATTTTTCTCAGAATTCTGGAGGCTGCAGATCTGAGGTCAAGGTGTTGACAGAGTTGGTTTCTTTTGAGGCATATTGTCTTGGCTTGCAGATGGCCACCATCTCCTTGTGTCTTCCCATGGCCTTCCCTGTGTGCATGTCTATGATCTAATCTCCTCCACTTCTTTGTTTTTTTAAATTAAAAAAAATTCTAGTATAGTTAATATACAGTGTTATATTAGTTTCAGGTGTATGATATAGTGATTCAACAATTCTGTACATTACTCAGTGCTCATCATAATAAATGTACTCTTAATCCCCTTCACCCATTTCACCCATCCCCCCCACCTACCTGCCCCCTGGTAACCATCAGTTTGTTCTGTAGAGTTAAGAGGCTGGGTTTTTTTGTTTGTTTGTTTGTTTTTTGTTTTTTTTGTTTGTCTCTTTTTCCTTTATTCATTTGTTTTGTTTCTTAAATTCCACATATGAGTGAAATCATATGGTATTTATCTCTCTTGACTGACTTATTTTGCTTAGCATTATACCCTTCAGATCCATCCATGTCACTGCAAATGAAAAAGATTTCATTCTTTTTTATGTGAGTAATATTCCATTATATATATATATCTCACATCTTCTTCATTCATCTATCAGTGGACACTTGGGCTGCTTCCATATCTTGGCTATTGTAAATGATACTGTGATAAACATAGGGGTGCATATATCCTTTCATATTAGTGTTTTTCTTTGAGTAAATACCCAGCAATGGAATTACTGGATCATATGGTAATTCCATTTTTCATTATTTGAGGAACAGCCATACTGTTTTTACAGTGGCTGCACCAGTTTGCTTTCCCACCAACAGTGCACAAGTGTTCCCTTTTCTCGATATCTTTGCCTATACTTGCTGTTTCTTGTATTTTTTATTTTAGCCATTCTGATAGGTGTGAAGCAATATTCCATTGTGGTTTTCATTTGCATTTCCCTGATGATTAATGATATTGAACATCTTTTGCTGTGTCTGTTGGCCATCTAGATCTGGATGTCTTCTGCCCATTTTTAATTGGATTTTTTTTTTTTTTTTTTTTTGGTGTTGAGCTGTCTCAGTTCTTCATACTTTGGATACTAACCCTTTATCAGATATGTTATTTGCAAATATCTTCTCCCATTCAGTAGGTTGTCATTTAGTTTTGTTGATTGTTTCCTTTGCTGTGCAGAAGCTTTTTGTTTTGATGTAGTCCCAATAGTTTATTTTTGCTTTCATTTCCCTTGCCTCAGGAGACATATCTAGAAAAATGTTGTTATGGCAAATGTCAGAGAAGTCACTATCTGTTCTCTCTTCTAGGATTTTGATGGTTTCAGGTCTCACATTTGGGTCTTTAATCCATTTTGAGTCTATTTTTGTGTCTGTGTAAAAAAGTGGTCCTCTTTCATTCTTCTGAATGTAGCTGCCCAGTTTTCCCAACACCATTTGTTGAAGAGACTGTCTTTTTTCCATTGCATATTCTTGCCTCCTTTGTCAAAGATTAATTGATCATATGATTGTGGGTTTATTTCTGGGGT
Organism: Phoca vitulina; assembly: GCF_004348235.1. Lineage (NCBI taxonomy): Eukaryota > Metazoa > Chordata > Mammalia > Carnivora > Phocidae > Phoca > Phoca vitulina. The sequence continues at coordinate 29,851,272 of NW_022589708.1, read as the reverse complement.
CTATATTGTGTTTCATTTATCTATGTGTCTGTTTTGTGCCAGTACCATACTGTTTTGATTACTACAGCTTTGTAGCATAGCTTGATACCTGGGATTTTGATACCTCCAGTTTCATTCTTCTTTTTCAAGATTGCTTTGGCTATCCAGGGTCTTTTGTGGTTCCATCTAAATTTTAGGATTTTTTGTTCTAGTTCTGTGGAAAAAGCTGTTGGTATTTTGATTGGGATTGCATTAAATCTATAGATTGCTTTGGGTACTATGGACATTTTAATAATATTAGTTGGAAGCTTTCCTTCCTCTTCCATTTTTTGGAATAGTTTGAGAAGAATAGGTATCAACTTTTCTTTAAATATTTGGTAGAATTCACTTGTGAAGCCATCTGGTCCTGGACTTTTGTTTGTTAGAAATTTTTTGATTACTGATTCAATTTCATTGCTGGTAATTGGTCTCTTCAAATTTTCTATTTCTTTCTTATTCAGTTTTGGGAGGTTATATGTTTCTAGAAATTTATCAATTTCTTCTAGGTTGTCCAGTTTGTTGACATATAATTTTTCATAATATTCTCTTAAAATTCTTTGTATTTCTGTGGTGTCAGTTATTATTTCTCTTCTTTCATTTCTGGTTTTGTTTATTTGAGTCCCCTCTGTTTTTTGTAGGGTTTTTTGTTTGTTTGTTTTGGTTTGTTTTTTTTGTTGTTGTTGTTGGTTGGTTGGTTTTGGTTAGTCTGGCTAAAAGTTTGTCAATTTTATTGATCTTTTCAAAGAACCAGTTCCTAGTTTCATTGATCTATTCTATTGTATTTTTAGTTTCTATTACATTTATTTCTTCTCTAATCTTTATTATTTCCTTCTGTCTGCTGGTTTTCAGTTTTGTTTGTTCTTTTTCTAGTTCTTTTAGGTGTAAGGTTATGTTGTTTATTTGAGATTTTTCTTGCTTCTTGAGATAGGCCTGTATTACTATAGACTTCCATCTAGAATAGCTTTTGCTACATCCCAAAGATTTTGGACCATTGTGTTTTCATTTTCATTTGTCTCCATGCATTTTTTGATTTCCTCTTTGATTTCTTGATTGACTCATTCATTGTTTAGTAGCATGTTATTTAACCTCCATATATTTGTGTTCTTTCCAGATTTTTTCTTGTGGTTGATTTCTAGTTTCATAGTGTTATAGTAGGAAAAAATGCACAGTATGATTTTCATCTTTTTAAATTTGTTGAGACTTGTTTTGTGACCTATGTGTGATCTATTCTGGAGAATGTTCCATGTGCCCTTGAAAAGAAAGTGTATTCTGCCGTTTTAGGATGGGATGTTCTGAATATATCTGTTAGATCCATCTAGCCCAATATATCATCCAAAGCCACTGTTTCCTTATTGATTTTCTGTTTGGTTGATCTATCCATTGTAAGTGCTAAAATCCCCTACTATTTTTGTATTAGTATCAATTACTTCTTTTATGTTTGTTATTAGCCGCTTTGTGTATTGGGTGCTCCCATGTTGGATGCATAAATATTTACAATTATTATATCTTCTTGTTTAATTTTTTCCTTTATGAGTATGTAGTATCCTTCTTTGTGTCTTGTAGCAGCCTTTGTTTTACAGTCTATTTTGTCCAAAATAAGTATTGCTACCCTGGCTTTCTCTTCACTTCCTTTTGCATGATAAATGCTTTTCCATCCCTTCACTTTCAATCTGCATGTGTCTTTAGGTCTGAAATTAGTCTCTTGTGGGCAGCATTTAGATGGCTCTTGCTTTTTTATCCATTCCATCACCCTTTGTTTTTGATTGGAGCATTTAGTCCATTTACATTCAAAGTAATGATTGTTAGGTGTATATTTATTGCCATTTTATTACTTGTTTTATATTTGTTTTTGTAGTTCTTCTCTGTACCTTTCTTTTGCTTTCTTCTCTCATTGTTTGCTGGCTTTCTTTAGTGTTCTATTTGGATTCCTTTCTCTCTATTTTTTGCATATCTATTATCAGTTTTTGATCTGTGCTTATATTGGGTTTATATATAACATGAATATAGCAGTTGATATTGAGTGTCACTTAAATTTGAACCCATTCCAAAAGCACTAAATTTTTACTCTTCTTTCTCTCATGTTCTAGGTATATGGCATCATAGTTTACATCCTTTTATTTTGGGAATCCCTTGACTGATTTTTATAGATATATTTTATTTACTACTTTGTGCTTCCTACTTTTCTTACTGCTGCTTATGGTCTTTCTTTCCACTCACAGAGTCCCTTTTAACATTTCTTATAAAGCTGGTTTATTGGTGATGAATTCCTTTCACTTTTGTTTGTCTGGAAAACATTTTATCTTTCCTCCTATTCTGAATGATAGCCTTGCTAGATAGAGTAGTCTTGTTTGCAGGTTTTTTTCTTCCAGCACTTTGAATATATCATGCCACTCTATTCTAACCTGCTAAGTTTCTGCTGAAAACTCAGCTGATAGCCTTATGGGGTTTCCCTTGTATGTAACTATTTTCTTTTCTCTTGCTGCTTTTAAAATTCTCTCTTTATCAGTACTTTTTGCTATTTTAATTACTATGTGTCTTGGTGTGGACCTCCTTGGGTTGATTTTATTGGTGGCTCTCTGTGCCTCTTGGACGTGGATTTCTGTTTTCTTCCTCAGATTTGGGAAGTTTTCAGCTATTATTTCTTCAAATACATTTTCTCGCTCTTCTCCTTCCAGGATCCCTACAATGTAAATGTTATTACACTTGACGGTGTTGCTGTGTTCCCTTAATCTATTTTTATTTATTATTATTATTATTTTCTCTCTCCTGTTCAGCTTGATTGCTTTCCTCTTCTCTGTCCTCCAGGTCACTGATCTGTTTTTCTGCTTCATCTAGTTTACTATTTTTTCTCTCTATTGTATTTTTAATTTCAGTTATTGGATTCTTCATCTCTGATTTTAAAAAATGTGTTTTCTATCTCTTTGTTGAGTATCTCACTGAGGACTCCCACTCTTTTCTCAAGTCCTGTGAGTATTCTTATGACCATTACTTTAAATTCTGTATCAGGCATATTACTTATCTCTGTTTTGTTTAGCTGTCTTGCTGTGATTTTGTCCTGTTCTTTTATTTCATGCATTTTGTCTAAACCTCTGTGTCTGTTTCTATGTGTTAGGAAAGTCAACTACATCTCCTGATCTCAAAAGTAGTGGTCTTATGAAGAAGAGGTCCTGTAGTGGCCTACAGTGCAATTTTCTCTGTTTGCCAGAAACTTGCATTTCAGGGGTGTCTCCTCTGTGTGTTGCATGCACCCTACTGTTGTGGCTGAGCCATGTTTACCTTCAGTTCAGTTATCTGCAATGCCTTGTTTGCCTGTTGTGGGTAGGGTTTGGTCCCTGTGTTGTTCATGGGCCAGTCTGAGGCCATCTTGGGCTTGCATTGGTTTAGACCAATCTTTTGCCAGGACTGCAGTCACTGAACTGCAAGGTGCTCTTCCTATGTTGGCTCCTGAGAAGCTTTCGTTGGTGGATGGAGCCTGCAGTCAGACTAGCTGTCTGCCACCAGCTCACTGCTGGGCTGCAGTTAAACTAGTGTGTGGGTTATCTTCCCGTCTTCCTGGGACAGGAATCACTTTGGCCTGGCTCCTGTTGAGGCTGCTTGCACACTGCCATGTTTGTGGTGCTGCTTTAGAAAACTGGGAGGCCGAGTTGGAGAGAGCACATCTGCAGAAGAAAGCAGGAGTGGGAGCACTTACCAAGCTAGGTGGAGAGTGTTCATGCTGTGCTGGTTCCTGCAGCTCTCTGTGTAACTAGACTGGGGGTCAGGGGAGGGAAATGGCACCCACTAGCTTTTTTTTCTTCTGGAAATCTCCTAAAGATCCCTGCCCCTCTAGCTCATGTTCTGAGATTTAAATCTCCTTCCTGTATACCCCATGTTTTTTCAAACTGCTGCTTCAATGCTGTATCTCAGAGGGGATGTTTGTTATGCTATCTCTTTAAGGGTGGGGATTCAGTTTCCTTTGGCCACTGATTTTTAAAGTTCTAGGAGTTAACCCCACTGTCTATAAGAACTCATGATGTTAAGTTCCTCTGGTTTTCAAAGCCAAGTGTTATGGAGATTCATCTTTCCAGTGCAGGCACCCCATGCCTGCAGTGCCTGCTATGGGGGCTGCTCTAATCCCTTCTCTGTGCCTGTGGTGTCCCTCTTTCCCATGGACAGTCTCAAGGATCAATTTGTTTCCCGACTGCCTCTGCCCTTCCTACGCTTTTTGGTGTGCCTTCTTCTCTATGTTTAGCTGTAGAAAATTTGTTTTGCCAGTCTTTGGGTCATTTTCTGGGTTATTTACACTGATGTGGATGTTATCTAGTTCTATCTGTGGAACAAGGTGAGCCCAGAATCCTCCTTCTTTGCCATCTTCCCTGAAGTCTCTTTAATCTCCTCTTCTTTTTTTTTTTTAAGATTTTATTTATTTATTTGACAGAGAGAGAGAGAGAGCACACAAGCAGGCAGAGCAGCAGGCAGAGGGAGAGGGAGAAGCAGGCTCCCTGCTGAGCAGGGAGCCTGATGTGGGGCTCGATCCCAGGAGCCTGGGATCATGACCTGAGGCGAAGGCAGATGCTTAACTGACTGAGCCACCCAGGCGCCCCTAATCTCCTCTTTTAATAAGGACACCAGTTATATTGGATTAGGGCCTACCCTAATGATTTCGTTTTACCCTAATTACTTCTTTAAATACCCTATCTCTAAATATGGCCACATTCTGAAGTACTAGGAGTTTGGACTTCAACAATGAATTTGTAGGGAACATAATTTAGCCCATCATACATACTAAGGGTCATATAAAAGATGCAAATAAATTGCTTTGGGAAAATTCAGAGAAGAGTGAGGTACTCCAGATATTGCAGAGGGTAGAATTCACATAAAAATCAATTGATTAACAAAGAACTATTTGACATATATGATTACTTTAAGACAGAGCCATTCTTCCCAGAGCACACGGAGATAAAATGGGGCTATCCTGATGAAGTGATAAGGAAATAGTAAATAAAATGATGGGACACATTTGTGTCCTTTCATGAGAAACACTTAGAGGAGTAAAGAGGTCCTTTGGTGAGATTCTTCAATTCCATTCCTGGGAGACAAACAAAGCCAGCAGCTAATGAGTCTTCTGATGGATCTGCCCATGTGAAAGAACCAAATTTGTTGCTATGTTCTTAGCAACTGTCATGCCTAGCATGCAGATATTAGTGCATCTTCTTTGAGACAAAAACAAACAAAAAAACAAACCAAAAAACCACAATACAATATTTTGAAAAGGTTATTTTTCTCATAAAAGAATCTGTTCCCATAGATGATGACATATTTTACATGTGAAGTAAACATGCTATATTCTTTAGGGTCCTAGTTGGTATATTCTAGAAGAAAGGTTCACCCTAAAGTAGAGTCTAATCAACTGGAGCCAAAATGTAATCCTTTTATGAAAGCAGACAATGTTCACAGCAATCCTTTCATTGCCTTATCAACAAAGATGAAACTGCTCAAGTTGGTAGGAACTTACTTGGGCTGGTAGTTTAATCAACCTAATTTGGCCCATCATTATTCTAGTGCTACAGGTGGAAATATATGGACCTAGGACAGGGAAAAATCCCTGGGAAGAAAGATAAGATGTGCAGACAAGATGACTCATTCACTAGAAGATAATGTAATGAAATGGCATGTAGAGTCTGAAAAAAAAAATGGTTAGAAGCTCATTTGAATTTCCAGACATAGAAAAATAAGAAATTCCACATTTAGGTTATTCATCTGTTGGCATAAGTATTTGCTAATTTTATACCTTGTATGTTTCTCACTATCCTTTACCATTTCAGACAAATGTGCTACTAGAGAATTTTGAAAATAATTTAGTTCTCAAATTCCAAATAATAGCACTAGTGGGGCAAAATGAATGTTTTCGTGAAAAGTAGTAAAATGGGAGAGTGGGAGGATGCTCAGTAATGACAGTTAAAATGCTGTGTTTTTTCTAACATAGTATTGTTTCAATTGTAAAGTCATTGAATTCAATTATCTATGAGTGTTTAATTGTTAACAACATGTGAATTTATTTAATGATAGTGTACAATTTTTAGTAGGGCTTACTGGAAATTTTCTAAGAATGTTGATTCTTTTCAAATCACATTGTTTTTCAGATGGAGTCTGTTGGGTTTTAACAAAACCCCATAGCTGATTACAGGTAGGAAATAATTATATCACATGACTATTTTCACTGCTGGTGTTGGTTTTTGTCTTAGATCCAGCACAACAATGTGCTGCTTAGCAACACACTTCCTGTAGCCAAGGAAACATTGTCACACAGTTAGAGGAAGAGATGGAAATGGATAATCGAAGGCTATCCTTGAGGTGCTGAGAGGACACTTGCAGGAAGGAAATAAATTCAAAGCAATTTTAATCACAACTTAAATGATTAAGGTTTGAAAAACATTTTTTTTTACTTCACTGTTGCCTAAACTTGATTAGGGAGAGATTTTATAGATGGAGATGCCACCTTAAGTTTCAAGGCTCAAATGTGTGTGTGTGGAGGGCGGGGTGTGGGTGTGTGTGTGTATATGTGTTTAGGTGACAAAGTCAGTTCTAAGAGTCTATGCCAGGGAGGTGGAGAAGCTTTCTAAAAAGGGTCTTAAAGGAAGTCAAGAGATATGAAAAGAAGTAAAGAGAAGCCTGAAGGGCAAAGTTTCTTATTCTTTTACCCATGTGTCTCAGTAAATCACATAAAGTCACCCAATAAATGTTCGTGGATTTGCCGTTGGGACCTTCTATTGGTCCCAAGCCAATAGAAGAGCATATAAGACAACACTGACCATGTGTGTTCATATAATTGCAGAGGAGCTCCAAGGAAAGCAACTCAATTCACATTTTTAAATATTTTGCAGTATTCAATTAAAAGGTGTTTGTTGTTGTTGATCTTGGTTTTAAATAGTTTTACTATAATGTACTTGAGTATTTTGTTGTTCTTGTTCTGCTTGAGATTCATAGAATTTCTTCAATGTGTGACATGCTGTCTTTTATCAATTCTGAACATTTATCAGCCAGTTTCTCTTCATTATTATCTCTGCATCATTAATCCTCCTTCCCCCTCCCTCTTCTCTCTCTCTTTCCCTCTCTCTCATTATCTTGTCATTTTTTTCTGGGATACTTATAAATACGTTAGATGTTTTTCACCATGTCCTATATATTTATACTCTGTACTGTTTTTTTAAATAATTTTTTTCTCCAAACTTCAGTGGATCCATTTTATTGAACTTGCTTCCAGTTTCCAATCCTTTCTTCTGCTGTATCTAATTGGTGTTAATCCCATCACTGAATTTTAAATTTTTATTATTGTACTATCCATTTATAGAATATTTATATTTAAATATTTCTTGAAGATTCCAGTTTTCTGATGAAATTACCCATCTTGTCATGTGTTTCCTTGGATATATTTATGATAATTTCAAAGGCTATGTAACTCTAAAATCTGGATCACCTGTAACTCTGTTTCCATTGTCTGTTCTTTCTTTTATTTGCCAGATATTTGGTCCTTTCCAGGCATGCCTGAGAGTTTTTTATTGAGCACAAGGCACTGTGGTTGAAAAATTGTAGAGATAATTTGAGACTTTCACAGATGCTATTTCTTCCAAGGAGGAGTTTTCTTTTCCTTTTCTGATTGGCAGTTAGATTAAGGGAAGATCACTTGACTCTTATCTGGGGTTTATCTGATTCAAAGATGAGTTTCAGTCTTGGTAAGGTTTTGTTTCATATTTTTTCTTATAATATAGTCCTGGATTCTTAACTGGAAGTATGAGAGATTTTCTAGGGATTCCCCTCCTTGGAGGGCCCTAATTTTTCAATAGTAAGACTACTGAAATACCAATTTAGGTAGGCAGACTTTTAGACACTGCTTTCTGCTTGGTTTCTTAGTCTCTCCTTCCTGTGTAGCTCAGGAGTCATGAAATTCCTCCAGGGGGAGAGTGCTGCAGAATGTTGGGTTGATATCAGTGAATTTCCCTTCTCTCTAAGATCTGGCACTTTAAATATTGACTGCCTTGGTAGTTTCTTGATTTCTCCAAAGAGATTTTCTATTTAAATTTTGTCCAGATTTAGAATTATAGTCATATTCAAATTGGAATGCAGTAGTAAGTTCTTTTACTGTTATTGAAAATGACCTAATTTTCTTTTATCAGAGCAATTAATTTTTCTCCTTGTGTTCATGATACTTTTTTGGTTCCCTTTTTAAAAAAACAACTTTTTTTTTTTTTAAGATTTTATTTATTTATTTGACAGAGAAAGATACAACAAGAGAGGGAACACAAGCAGGGGGAGTGGGAGAGGGAGAAGCATGCTTCTCGCGGAGCGGGGAGCCCAATGTGGGGCTCGATCCCAGGACCTGGGGATCATGGGCTGAGCTGAAGGCAGACGCTTAACAACTGAGCCACCCAGGCGCCCCTAAAAAAGCACCTTTTGCCATTCAACCATCAGCCCTCCCAGTTTCGTTACTTGACTTTCTTTGCCACTTTATATTGCCATCATTTTGCTTCTATCCTAACATTGATTACCTCTTGTTGCATTAATAAAAAAGTTCGGTTTAAATCCATCTGCTACTCTCCAGCCACTGTTTATCTTCCCTTTTAATTTGCTGCAAATTTTAGTATCTATTCCTGTATAAGTAACCACTTTAAAAATAGTGGATTAAGGCAATGATTTATTATTTCTTTTATGGGTTGGTTGACAATTACTTCTGCTTCATGTAGTGTCTGTCAGCTGGGGTCATATGGCTGCAATTAGTTGGTGGCTGGACTGGGTCTGGAACACCAGAAATGGTCTTACATGTCTCTTGCCTCATCTGGGATGGGTAAATGGCTAGAGTACCTTGATTCTCCTCCATGTGCATCCCTTTCTCCAGCAGTCTAGACTGTCTTTCCTAAAGCATGACAACTGACTTTCCAGAAAGCAGGAGTGGATGCTGCCATGTTTCTCAAATCCTCAGCCCAGAACTGTCACAAAGTCTATTACTTCTGCCACATCCTCTAGGTCAAAGTAAGTCACAAGTCCAGGCCAGAACTGAGATGAGGCGAAATAGATTCCTGTTCTTAAAGGGAAGAGGGGAGGGGCCTACACATACAGAGATAAGAGAACTTGGTGGCCATCTTTAAAAGCAACCTACCATAGTGCATATTTATATAAAAGCATATTCCTTTTTTCAGTACAATTTACTGATAGTACACTGTTTGTTTGGCTTCTGCCCCAGAATTTTTTCTCTACCAGCAGCTAAGTTCAGTTAGTTTCTACCAGTAGGCTCAGGCAAAGCATAAGCGCTGGACTCAGTATCAATCTAAAACAGAAAATTTTACTTGGACCTTTTCTAATTACTTGTCCCAGTTTTAAGAATTCTGTCTTTCTCTCTCTCTCTTTTTCTGAACCAAACCTACCTATATTCTATTCCTAGTACCTCTTTTTAAATTTCCTGAACCTCATTGCTTTTTGGGACTGCAATATCTTGTCTTTCTTGACCCTCTGCAGGTCATTTTTTCTTGATTAGATTTCTCTTTATATCTTCAGAACATTGGCATCTTCTCAGCACTCTCTTCCTAGTATTGTGGAAAATACTTGCCCTGCTTCCAATGGGAGGGTCTTTGTTCCAGGTACTGTTCTTATTGTTTCTTTTTTTCTTTTTTAATTTTATTATGTTATGTTAATCACCATACATTACATCATTAGTTTTTGATGTAGTGTTCCATGATTCATTGTTTGCGTATAACACCCAGTGCTCCATTCAATACATGCCCTCTTTAATACCCATCACCAGGCTAACCCATCCCCCCATGCCCCTCCCATCTAGAACCCTCAGTTTTTTTCTCAGATTCCATAGTCTCTCCTGGTTCGTCTCCCCCTCTGATTCCCCCCCTTCATTTTTCCCTTCCTGCTATCTTCTTCTTTTTTTTAACATATAATGTATTATTTGTTTCAGAGGTACAGGTCTGTGATTCAACAGTCTTACACAATTCACAGCCCTCACCATAGCACATATCCTCCCCAATGTCTATCACCCAGCCACCCCATCCCTCCCACCCCCACCACTCCAGCAACCCTCAGTTTGTTTCCTGAGATTAAGAATTCCTCATATCAGTGAGATCATATGATACATGTCTTTCTCTGATTGACTTATTTTGCTCAGCATAATACCCTCCAGTTCCATCCGTGTCGTTGCAAATGGCAAGATTTCATTCCTTTTGATGGTTGCATAATATTCCATTGTATATATATACCACATCTTCTTTATCCATTCATCTGTCGATGGACATCTTTGCTCTTTCCATAGTTTGGCTATTGTGGACATTGCTGCTATAAACATCAGGGTGCACGTACCCCTTCAGATCACTACATTTGTACCGTTGGTGTAAATACCCAGTTTGCATTCCCACCAACAGTGTAGGAGGGTTCCCCTTTCTCCGCATCCCCACCAACATCTGTTGTTTCCTGACTTGTTAATTTTAACCATTCTGACTGGTGTGAGGTGGTATCTCGTTGAGGTTTTGATTTGGATTTCCCTGATGCCGAGCAATGTTGAGCACTTTTTCATGTGTCTGTTGGCCATTTGGATGTCTTCTTCTGAAAAATGTCTGTTCATGTCTTCTGCCCATTTCTTGATTGGATTCTTTGTTCTTTGGGTGTTGAGTTTCATAAGTTCTTTATAGATTTTGGATACTAGCCCTTTATCTGATATGTCATTTGCAAATATCTTCTCCCATTCTGTCGGTTGTCTTTTGGTTTTGTTGACTGTTTCTTTTGCTGTGCAAAAGCTTTTTATCTTGTTGAAGTCCCAATAGTTCATTTTGCCCTTGCTTCCCTTGCGTTTGGCAATGTTTCTAGGAAGACGTTGCTGTGGCTGAGGTCAAAGAGGTTGCTGCCTGTGTTCTTCTGTAGGATTTTGATGGACTCCTGTCTCACATTGAGGTCTTTCAACCATTTGGAGTCTATTTTTGTGTGTGGTGTAAGGAAATGGTCCAGTTTCATTCTTCTGCATATGGCTGTCCAATTTTCCCAATACCATTTGTTGAAGAGACTGTCTTTTTTCCATTGGACATTCTTTCCTGCTTTGTTGAAGATTAGTTGACCATAGAGTTGAGGGTCCATTTCTGGGCTCTCTATCCTTGCTTTTATTGTTTCTAATAGGATTAATCCCTTTATTTCCAAAATGAATTGATAACTCCAAATCTATTTTTATTATTATTTTTTGAAACAGCATAAAACATGCAGCCATGGGGTACAATGGACTCCACAGGTTATAAAGGGCCTATGTGTATAGAAAGTTTTACTAATTTTGATAGTTGCCATTATATCTTTTGAAAACGAAAATTTGTTCTTGAATAGAATCAAATTTGGCCAGATTTTCTCAATTTGGCTGCAATATTAAGCTACTAGCATATGTGTTTTAATTTGTCACCAGTTTTTAAAAAAATAGGGTAGGTATGGATTAAAGGCAAATCTATGTTTTATTCCAATAATTTAAAAAATTATTATTCTGTGAGATGCTTGAGACACTTTAAGTCTCACCTAATGTCTATGTGGCTAAGCAGTTGTAAGACCATATTATAAAATATGAAATAAAATGTAAACATTCATCTCTAAACAATATCACTGAGCACATCAAATTTGTCTTTTGTAATTCAGAATTTTTCTTGCTAATGAGAAACATTTAAAATTAATTAATGCATTTATTATTGTTCAGGTCTTTGGGAAAAAAAGTATGTCTTGACTGTATTATTTTACTATGTAAAAAAAGCATAAATATATATTATTGGGAAGTCAGGACCTCTTTGAAAGGGCTTTGACATTTTTTTAGGTTTTTAGAATAGAAAAGTCTCTGTTGTCAGTGACAAAGCACTAAGAGCTCTCTTAAAAGCAGTTAATTCTTTGATAGTTGGCCACATTTTAGCCACTAGAATGAAGAAATCTTTGTAAGATCATATATTAATTTATTTGTCAACAATACATATCTCTCATAAAGACTAGGTGGAAATTGTCCTTTTAAGATTTATCATGCTTTTCAATTTAAAAACTCCTATAGCCAAAATGTCACTGAGAACTGAAATATAGAATTCTTGCACTCTCTGATTTGTCAATTACTGTCTGAACCTTGGCAGATTTCAACAATTAAGTCAAGTTGCTGAATTGCTTGTATTTCTGAGTCCAGTCCTATTAATTTAAGTGGATGAAAAGTTCATTGTGAAGATGAAAAAATTATTTTCAGTAGACTTATGCAAATCATTACTAGTTATATTGCTTTGTGTAATTTTATTAAAAGTAAAATTGAACAAAAAAATTGAACTAAGAATTTTCTGGGTAGTCATAAATTATGTGAGTGCTAGTTTTTTGAAAATTTGCTCTTGGATTTTAGTTTGGACAATTTCCATCACCATATCTATAGCATCACATTCTTTCCCCAAGTTTCAAAACAAATTAAAAAAAACTATTTAAGGAATACTATGGGAAACCAATGTTTAAGAATCTATCATGATTCAGCATAGGGACTCCAAAGGTTGAAAAAAATGGAAGTTTTAAAACAATGATGATTTTGTTAATGGCAAATTTTAATTAAAGTCTCCAAATTTTGTTTTAAAATTTATACTTTGAGTTAACACAAAATGTTCATTTATCAATGAAGTTTTCAGTTTCAACTTAAATTTTGGTTTTCTAGTATAAATTTTTTTTTAAGATTTTATTTATTTGACAGAGAGAGACACAGTGAGAGAGGGAACACGAGCAGGGGGGAGTGGGAGAGAGAGAAGCAGGCTTCCCGTGGAGCAGAGAGCCCGATGCGAGGCTCGATCCCAGGACCCTGGGATCATGACCTGAGCCGAAGGCAGACGCTCAACGACTGAGCCACCCAGGCGCCCCTCTAGTATAAATTTTTTATTGTACATTTTTTCAGGGTGGAGGGGTTTCCGGTGTCTTCATTACCTTCCTTTTTCCTTTCTGATAAAATTCATTTGTATCTTTCACTTTAGGAATGTTTTTCCACACCACATTTCTCGGTCATGTTGTCTAATACCAGCCACACCTATTATTATCCCTTCCATTCCATTCATACCTCCTTCTTTTACTCCCTCTGACCCTCTGGCTTGGAACTCCTGTGTGTATCTGTGTTCATAGCAGTCTTTTTGTAATATTAAGCAGTCCTTCCACTGATTCATCAAAGATTTATTAAGCACCTGCTCTATGCCAATTTGTGTGCTAGATTTTGGAGATAAGATAATGATAGTCCCTCACTGAGCTCTTTGAGGTTAGGGTTTATGTCTTGTTCATCCTGGTATCCCTTCTGCTTGACACACACCTGATTCATAACTGACCTTTCATAAAACCATTTTTAAAGGAATCTACAAAAGCCCATCTGCCTATGAAGTGTCCCATTTGTATTGACTGTTTCCTCTTAGTTCCAATAACATTTATTCACATTTTGGAGACTATTCCATGTACCAGTCAGTAAAATATGGGGGATAAATATTGTTCTTAGATTTTCAAATGAAATTCACTACTGTGGCAGCAAATTGCTTGAGGACAAGGAACACACATTGTGCAAACATTACTCATTGCTATATTAAGCTGGGTTTTAAGGCAGCATTCGGTTGAATTGCTGACTTTCTGCTTAGGATGTCTGTTGTGGGTAAAGCAATCTGTGCAGCACCAGCTTCGTGAGGCTGCACCCGAAACATACCTTTTGTTTCGTGACCCGGAGACCAAAAGGTTGGGAAATATAGAATGTAAAAGGAAATTAAGTTGTCTATTTAAAAATCATATAATATCATTATTTATATTCTTATCACAATGGAAGAGACTACCATGTGGCAAGGTATGTAGTATCAAGACATTTGTGAAATTAAATTAATTTGATTTTTATTTCTGAGCAAAATATAATATTTTTAAACTGCAGAAATCATTCCAGAAAAATCTTATAAATATTTCCTGATCCTTCTTCTGTGAGTAATCAAAATGAAATTGAACTGGGATGACATGTTCACATTCAGTTATTCAGTTATTCACTTCCTGGCCTTGCAAACTTGGCTTAAAATAATTTCTTTTCAGTGACACTAGTTCCCAGAACTGTGAAACTACTATCAAATTTTTACTTGAAAGGGTTGATTCGTGTATTGCCTGGCATTGGATTACAGTCCTGAAATCTCTAAAATCTCATTCTTTGTTTTGCCCAAATTTCTTGTGAAGAGTGAGTGCTCATGCTGACTTTAATAGCCCTCATTTGTTTTTCTAGATAATGTATGAGTTAGTCTTCATGGTTTGTAGAACTCAAGATCAGACTTGCTCAATGCCATTCCTTTCTTCCATTTGTTTTATTTTTTTTTAAGATTTTACTTATTTGACAGAGAGAGAGAGCACAAGCAGGCAGAGCATCAGGCAGAGAGAGAGGGGGGGGAGACTGCTTCCCAAAAGACTGATGTGGGGCTCAATCCCAGGAACCTGAGCTGAAGGTAGATGCTTAATTGACTGAGCCACTCATGTACTTCCTTTTATTTTATTTGTGAGGAAATTACCCCTTTCAGGAGCAAAGAGGTCGATAAAAGATGACTCACAGAAAAGTTTGTTTTAGGTTGTTTACCAAAAGAGAGTATGAAAGGGGTCTACATCTAAGGTGAGGCTTAAGAGACAGAGAAGAGAAGGAAGGAAAGGGAGATCTAACAAGCTAAGGAAAAAAGACTTGGAATTTGACATTAAAAATACGTATCTTATCTATCTATTCCTGACATATTTATTATAATTTCTATCAAAGTTCATGATCCATAGAATTTCATATAAATTCAAAATATTGTTCAGTTAATTTTGACTTCCACTGAAAATAAATTTTGTCAACCATCTTTGGATGAATGTTTTAGAACTAAACTCATAACAATGACATCTATAAAAATGCCATTAGGTTTTCTAAAAGAACATCAATCTACTTGGAAGTATGAGCTCAACTCTTTAATGCATGTGTTTATATATATGCTTTTTTTCCCTATGGGCAGCATGATATACTGGAAAGAATATGAGATTCTGGGATTAGAAGAACCTTAAGGGCATGAGTCCCAGACTCTGTACTACCAGCTGTGTCACATTGGGGAAGTCACTTCATCCATCTGAGGCTTGTTTTTCTTGCCTGTCAAATGAAAAATAAAAGACACCAACCTCTCAAGGTAAGATGTAGATTAAATGAGTAATATATGTGGAAGTGCTTTGTAAATTGTAAAGCATCACACAAATGATAGTTATTTTATTTCAGATTAACTCAAATATTGCTCTAAATCGGTAAACTGCAAACAAAACAAATGACTGTTAATGCCCATAGTAGCCCTGGTTCTATCTAGAAAAATGTTCTATAGAAAACTAGACTTTTAACTAGCAAACTGTCAATGGGTTTGGACTCTTTTAAAAAAGAATCATTATATATTTGAGTCATTCAATTAGGAAAAAAATAAAAGCCTCCTTTAAGAGAACCCCCTTAATGCTGAATCATTTACTCTTATCTCAAGTTTGATCCTATCCCCATATTCTGAAACCAAATCTGTCTTTCAGAGAAGCCTCGTTAAGCTGTGGATTGCATAAATGAGAAAAATGTATAAGTGAGAGCACATGCATACAGGGAAAACTTCCTCATGAGACAGTGGACACAGTGCCAAGGTTCCACTCTACTAAACAGAAAAGGTTTACTTTCTTTTGAAATTGGAAAAAAGAAATGAACTTTTAGGTCAAAGTAAATGTTTTAGTATATAATATTAATACAGTCATCTTTATGCCAATGAGTTATAGATACGGCTTTTATATTTGTCATAGCTCTGGTAATCTACGATGAATTCTTTGAGGAGCCCAGTTATCTGCTGTTCAAGGCACACCTGGGCACTGTTCCAACAGAGGTGATGTTGCCAGGAATCACAGATGTGGAGTGATTAGTTCTAACCTGAGAAATAGGGAAGGCTTTGCAGAGTTGATACTTAAATCAGTCTTTTGAGAATAAATATGCTTTCCACAGGTGGAGGTGGTAGGAAGGGCATTTCTGAGAGAAAAAGCAGCATGAACCAAAGGATGAGGCTGTGGAGAGAGAACGTTGGAACTTGGCAGTAGTCAATAACTGAGAGCGGCCTCTTCAATATAAAATCATGGGGGTAAAGTCCATTATTTACACGGTTAAATCTTACTCAAGTAGTTTTTGTCCATTATCTTGAATTGAAATATTTTACAGCTAAACCCACAAAATTACACGAACACCTGCAGAAATACCTAATGAATAAGGAGTTGGTTGTTCAAAAAGCTAATGAGCTTAGATAGAATTAATAAGGATATTGTGTCGATGATAAGGCAGAGTATCTTATGTAATAGTTATTCTTTGATTGCAAGCAACAGAAACTGATTCTAGCTGATTCAGACAGAAAAGACACAGAAAGAGGAAAGAAGAAAGGAAGCCAGCCCTGTTAACAAAAATGATATTCTTTTCAAATGATATTCTTTTCTAAGTCACAGTGGTTTTCTTCTTTCCCCACAGCTGAACCATGTAATCAATCTCCATCCTGGAGGTTCAGTTTAACCCTAGAGACCACTGAACTAATTCCACCCTTTGTAGGGAACTCTAGGTCAATACTCAGGTTATCTAGCACCAAATATGCAAACATCTGATCCGTGCTCACTCTTTCTAGCAACCCTTGTGCCTTGCTACAAGACTGATAAGAATTATATGGTTGAATTCTGGAAACTATCTTCTATCCCATTCCTAAAAGCAGGTCCTCACATTTTAGCCTCTAGATCCTCTTTCCTGTTATCAATGTCCCTGCTCTTCATCAACCATGTCTCTGCTTCTCATCTCATCTCGAAAGACCTCTGAGCAGGGCTGACATTCATGCCCTACGCTGTGCATTGAACTGGTTATTTACTGTTATCTGTTCTGATGTATTGAGGTATCCTTTTGTTAGGCCATGACATCTGTTCTGACTAGTTGGTACCTGTATGTACCAATGGTTAGATATGTTCCATGTCATTCCTGCCCATAATCAACATTTAATTTGAGGTCTAATAGCTTCATTGGAATCTCAGTATGAAGACAATAAATGTAGGTCTTTTGTGTGGTAAAACATTAGTTCTTTTCTTCCTTTTGTCCACCAGAAAATACAGAATTGTCCTCCTTCTATTATTTACAAGGCTAGCCATGCATGCATGACTCTAGTCAGAACTGTTGACGGATTAGCCTTTCAGTACATGCATGCCAAATATGCTCTGAGGCCAGATACTAGGGACAAAAAGATAAATGGGCCATGGACTGTGTCTGCAAGGAACTCACTATGTAGGGCTTCTATTCCGGATCTGCCCTTTATTACTCTATTCAGAATCATTTGGTTTTAAATTTGTTAAATTTAAAATTATTGTAGATTTCTTATTGACTTTTTGAAATGTCAGTGATTAATTAGATTTAGAAGTTTATTTGAAAGTTTCACAATAAGCTTGAAGGTAATTGGGTAGACCCTCAGAAAAATCCATCCAAGTAATCTCTCAAATGCTTATCCATCCATCCAGTCATCTGATATCTTTTTGGGTTCATTCATCTTCCAGAAAATGTGCTTGCAAATAGAAAGACTCACAAGAAGCTTATAGACCAGTGCAAAAACAAACAATTATAATGCCATTGTGGAGATAAATTCACAGGTGGATGAGCTCACACAAATTCCAGGGAGTATAGTGAAAACAGTCCTAGAATCTGGAGGATTGTAAATCTGGATTTGAATTCTGGCTCTACTCTTATTAAAGTTATGGCTTTGAGTGAGTTATTTAACATCTCTGTGTCTCAGTCTCCTCATCTATTGTACGTACAGAATGTCGCTTGTCTGACACATAATAGGTGCCCATCATGTTAGCTACCTTCTCTCTATTGACCCCCTTTTCTCTTTCATTCATCCAAACTTTGGTTTCCTTATCTCAAAAAAGGAAAGGCTTTAGTTTTGATCTCTGAAATCTTTAAGAATCTAAAGTTCTGTGATCTAGGAATGATCCTCTGATCTTGAAAGAAGTGCATTCATTACTTATGGTCAAATATGCAGTATTTTGTAAACACAGTACAACTTCATGAATAACATTGATTAGTCTCAAACACACCTGGCTCTTTCTCACCTTCAGTTCTTGGTGCATCCTGTTCCTCTTGCTTGAAGATCTCTTTCCCCTGTGCTTAACTGGTTAACTCCTGCTCGTCCTCCAGACCTCATTCTAGAAGTCACTTTCCCAAGGATGAATTCCACAGATGATTTCCAGGGGGCTGATCTGCCAATTCTCTTTGGACTCTACTCATCCTTTCAAAAGAGCCACCATACTACAGCAATCTCCCACTTACATGTAAATGACAAAATTAGAATCTAATCTCTAATCTCCTAATGTGTTTCCCTTTAAAAAGGCAATGATAATGACTTCTTCTATAGACCCTTCTGGGGATAGGTTTATGGTTTATTGCAGAGAATGAGGATCGATTTATATTTCATCCTCTCAATGCAAAATGTGGATACAATTATTAATGGCTAACATGTATAAATCATTCATTACATTCTAGGCACTATGCCAGGCGCCACGTATGTATTATTTCATTTACTTCTATCAACTTTAAGAAATACGTTTATGAGTAAAATAGGTTTACAAATGAAGAAATGGCAAATTAAGGAGTTTAAATAAATTTCTTACCATTACACAGATTACTGTGTTTCCTAAATGTCAAGATACCATAGGCCTTACATACACACATTGCTTCTAAGATGCTCCTCTTGTCAGATGATCCTCATGTCAGATACATTTGGACTGAGCAGTGTCAGAGGTTGGTTTGAACTCAGGACTGTATAGTTTCAGAACCAATATTTTTACCATTATCTCTTCAGATCCAGAAAATCAGCCCTCAACTACCACAATGCTTGTGAAAGTCTCATGAGGCAAATACAAATTTTATTGGAAATTGTGAAAATAGGCCAAAGGAAAATAGAAGTGCAAAAAAAAAAAAAAAAACAAAAACAAAAACACCATTGATTAAATTCAAACTTGCCAACAATATTAGATTTACAAACTTTAAAATAAATGCAGGAAATAGAGAATATTTATTATGTACTAGTCACTTTATATAATTTAATTCATTTAATGCTCATAACAATTGTAAAATAAATGTATTATTATGATCCATATTTAACGAGTCATAAACTTTGGCATAGAACATGCCCCAGTTTATATACTAACAAAGTTTGTATTAGATTTAGCTCAGAAATAGTGAAATTGGTAGGAAATTCTACAATTTCCTGGATTACAGGGATGCAGCAATGTTTTCTGAATAATTGAGTGAAATTAGGCAAGAGAAATATTTGGTGTTGGAGCAGATTTTTTAAATGGGAGTATCTGGTTTGTTGTGGAAATGAGATCCTTTTACATCTATTTTCTACTACATCTTAATTTTGTCAGTTTCAGGTTTGACGGTCATGGTAATTTTAGGAACATAGCCACACAAGAGGCTAAAAGTAATTGCACTGTAATCTTTGGTTACTTGTCTCCATGTACCTAGACTGACAGCAACTTGTGGTCAGGTGCCTATGGTTTGTTCCTGGTTGTATTGGTGGCATGTGCAACCAAGGGGCTCAATAAATACTTGTTGAATGAATGAAGCATGTAAGAAATTGAGCACAAACAATTTTAGATTAAACAAAGAAAAGGCATATCATGAAGAATGTGGTCTTTTCACTGGCCACAGCTAGCCTCTACAGGGCCTTTCATAAATTAGAAAAAGTGCTCTCTCAGGGTGGATAAATTAGGACAAGCAATCCATTGGGCAGATGTGCTCTCCCTGACGTGGCCTAGCCCTGCAAAGAAATTCTTCCAGGACAAGCAATCCATTGGGCAGATATGCTCTCCCTGACGCAGCCTAGCCCTGCAAAGAAATTCTTCCAGAGAGCCATGGAGTCCAGCTACGCAACTAGAGCATAGATTTCCAAACCCACTTGCCCCCTTAGTCAGGCATGTTTAAACAGTGCACAAAATGTACAACTCTATTGGGTGTTCTGGTTTACCTCAACTTTCCCTTGATTTTTGGGGGGGCGAGGTGGGTGATAGGGCAAGTGTCCTTTTGTCTTTCTTAATCAAGAAAATCCTAGTCTGCCTAGTTTGAAAAGATGTAAAATGACTGCATTCTATTGATTTATACCTTATTAAACATCCATGTCAGTCTTTATTATTCAAAGAAGGTACATTAGGTAGATTAGTTCCTTCTCTCCTTATACTGTAATCTATAAATAATTTTTATAGGATCTTTTCAGATTTTGGAAACCAAAAATATGAGCCCTGAAACTGTATATTTTAGTATTGAAACATTCTTTGAATTTTCTACTGAGTTTCTTGTGCCATTTTTCTTATTTTATATTAGGTGAGCCACTAGAAAAAAAATAGCTAAATCCAGACTCTAAAAAATATGAAATTGTTTTTTCTCTTTCAGATATGCATGCACACACACATACACACACACACAGCCTTTCTGTGTTAAGTGGGAACTTAGGGGCAACCTGATTCATAGCAAGAGACACAGGAATTCTGTTGGAATTAGTGGCTTTCTGAACTTCTCTGATTAACTGCAAATGATCACTGTAGTGATAGTTTCTTAAGAAGAGTTTAGTAAAACTTAAATCTTAAAACTTCAATTCATATCACTTAGACACACACACTCCAAAAATTAAGAAATTAAAACCAACATTCCTTTCTTGAACAATGGAAAGGCCAATTAAAATCCCTTTTTGCCTTGATTATAGCTTTGTTATAGTGTGCCTTTTAAGAGTGATGTTTGTATTAATTTTAATAAGGACCACAGAACTGTTTTCAATTTCAGATATATGGGGGAAGAG
Source organism: Phoca vitulina (assembly GCF_004348235.1). Taxonomy (NCBI): domain Eukaryota; kingdom Metazoa; phylum Chordata; class Mammalia; order Carnivora; family Phocidae; genus Phoca; species Phoca vitulina. The sequence goes on along the minus strand of NW_022589708.1, from coordinate 29,830,399 downwards.
AATGTTGCAATTCAGCTAGAAAGTCCTCAGGTTAGTACATTGGTTTCCTGTCCCCTAATGCATTTACAAATGTGGATAGATCTCAGTATCTGCTATAGCTCCCTTTAATCCTCATTTTTAAAAAAAAAAATAAGTAGGCTTCATGACCAACTTGGGATTTAAACTCGGGACCCTGAAATCAAGAATTGCATGCTCTACTGACTGAGCCAGCCAGGTGCCCCCTTCATCTTTTCTTTTATACTGAAGTTTGTCATTCATTAAGCTAAAGCAACAAAGTGGAAAAAAGTCTTATGATGGAGAAGAGAACTTGTACTTTCACTAGCTCTGAGGGTGATTCACTCTGTGTGAGCAGTGTGTGTGAATATGAGCAGATTCTCTTATCTCCATTGGTAAACAGGTGCAAGGACAGCTCCGTCAAGAGAACCTCTGTAAGCAATAGTGAAATACAAAGCAACGTGTTTGGAAGAATGCTAATCCTAGTGTTAGGACTGCTAATGCCTACCAATATCAGTTGACCCCTGCCTTATTAGAAACATTAATTCATAGCACTTTTAAAATGATGTGGTTTCCTAATGGCAAGGCATTTTCTTTTCTGGTTCATGTTGGTTTTACTATTGCCTTTACTGTTAAGTAGATGCAACCCTGGATTGGCCTCCAGGTGTAGCAAGAATAGATAACAGAGGATTTGGGTCATCTGGAAAACAGTATTGGGTGGTAATTAAAGGATAAGGGCTTTAGAAACAGGACTTTGAATCACAGCTTTTTATCTAACTGTATGAGCTTGGGCAAGTTGTTAACCTCTCAAAGGCTTTGTTTTCTTCTTCTGCAATAGCCCCTGCCTCCAATGGTTATTGTAAGGATTAAATTAGATAATTCATGTAAAGTATTTAGCATAATGCCTGGCACATGTTCAGTTCTTGGTAAGTGACAGCATTTTCTATTGTTGACATGTGATCCAGAAGAATCATTCTTGGTCTGAAATTCCTTTCATATAGGTTGATTTATAAATCCTAGCAATAGCTACAATAAAATAAAACTGGAGATTTTTGAATTTGTGCAAAGCAGAATATATTGCCAAGAGTAGTTATCAAAGCAAAATATATTGCCAAGAGTAGTTATCAAGTCAGCCTTAATATATCCCCTAAATTGTTTCCAATGAACTGGACTAAATGTATACTATAAATAAAAATAATAATGAGAATGCTTATAAAATGATATTAATGTTTTCTATATGTTCAATGCAAACTTTATTTGCCAGGCATTTTATATATAATTTTAAGTACTTATAACAATGACACAAATTAAATGCAAATCAAAACCACAGTGAGATATCACCTTACACCTGTCAAAATGGCTAGAATCAAAAAGACAAGAAATAATAAATATTGGTGAGGATGTCAAGAAAAAGGAACCCTCCTGCACTGTTGCTGAGAATGCAGATTGGTGCAGCCACTGTGTAAAAAACAGTATGGAGGTTCCTCAAAAATTAAAAATGGAATTACCATATGACCTGGTAATTCCACTACTGGGTATTTACCCAAAGAAAACAAAAATACTAGTTAAAAAAGATATATGCATCCTGGTATTCATTGCAGCATTATTTACAATAGCCAAGATATGGGAGCAATCCAAATGTCCATCAATAGATGAATGGATAAAGAAGATGTGGTGCATATACACAGTGAAATATTACTCAGCCATAAAAAGAATGAAATCTTTCCATTTGCAACAATTTGGGTGGACCTAGAAGATATAATGCTAAGTAAAATAAGTCAGACAAAGACAAATACCATACGATTTCACTCGTATATGGAATTTAAGAAACAAAACAAAGAAAGAAAAAAGAGGCAAATGAAAAAACAGACTTTTAAATATAGAGAACAAACTGGTGGTTGCCAGAGAGGAGGTGGTTGGGAAGATGGGTGAAATAGATGAAGTGATTAAGAGTACACTTATCATGATGAGCATGGAGTAAACTAATATAACATTGAATATTAATTATACCTCAATAAAAAATTATATATATAATTTTAAGTATTTATAACAATGGCATAAATTAAGTATCCATTTTCATATTTTATAGATAAAGCAGAGTCTCAAAGAGATTAAGGAACATCTCAAAGACTGCACAGCTAGTGAATAGAAGATCAAGGATTCAAAACTAGGTTTGTTTTACTTCAGAGCCTTTGTTCTTTCTGATATACCTGCTGAAGTTCAGAGACTATGCCAAGTGGTCTACTCAATTTATCCTTCCAGTTACATGCAGTGAAAATCAACAGGTGACTTTGTCTCCTTAGTGAATATCAAATATTTTGCTGCCGATTTCACAGCCTCTGAGAGAATCCTACATTCTCTTCTTTGCTAGAATCCAGAATCCCTTTAGCTGATTAAATTATTTCCATTGATGTGGATTTCAATTCAATCTAATAGCAACAAGGCACTGTCTTGACAAAGGATGTGCTATTGTTAGGAGTTTTTCTGAGAGGCAATTCTTTCATAACTTTTTCAGTCTGATGAAGCTGAGAATAGCATTATTAACATCTGTCCAGTCCATGGCAAAGAAAAGTTTTAATAGGGAATGGTTTTCCTTCTAGTGGATCTTTTCATGAGATTTACAAAATGATTTCATGAGATTGACAAAAGAATCAGTACAGTATTAAGAGAACAAATCAGTGTTACAAAGACCAAAGATGAATAAGACATAGGTAACTAGGAGGGAGAGACAGGGCTATAACCTAATAATAAAGTTAAAGATACCAGGAGAGATAAATGTGTACAATATAGTAGAGGAAACAAGGGGAGGAATGATCTGGTTCATATATGGGAATCCAGGAACTTCTTCAAAGAATTGAAGATCATTGAACTGAATATTGAATGTTGGCTATGTGCTTCCAAATGATGAAGGAGAGGAATGGAGTGTGCAGGGAAGCTAAACCTCATATGGTAAAGTAAAGCGTCAGACAACTTGGTGATAGATCAATAGAAATGATCCAAGAGGAACACAAAACAGAAAATAAGCAAAATGGTAGACCTATATCCAGCCATATCAGCAATTACCTTAAAAGTTAATGAACTAAACCTGTCTTGTCTAATATGACTGCCACTACCGTATGTAGCTATTTAAATTTAAATTAATTAAAATGAAATATAATTACAAATTCAGTTTCTCAGTTACACTGGCCACATTTCAAGTGCTTAGTAGCCACATGTGAATAGTGGCTTTCATATTGGATGGTGTAGATGTGGAACATTTCCATCATCACAGAAAGTTCTACCAGACAATGTTGGACACAGGAAAGGTCAAATGGATTAAAAAAAAGAAGCCAGATGCAATTATATATTGTCTGCAAGAGATACATTTTAAATATAAGGATATAGAAAGATATACCATACAAATGTCATATAAAACAGACTTCAGGATAAGGAGTATTATTAGAGATAAATAGGAATATTTCATAATTAGAAAAGAATCACTTCAACAGGAAACCATAGCAAATACAGATATTTATACCCCTGTGTAGTTTTTTCTCTGACACTGACTAATTCTCCAATGTTCTGATACCAAGTGGGTGTCCTACAATTCAATTCAATTGAATTCTGATACTACTTGGACTGAGTTAAGTGTTGAGTCCCTCAATCCTATACTCACTTCAGACATCTGTCATAAATGGGATCCCCAGGAGACCTACACTCCTGCTATACTGACTACAAGGTATGAGGTTTGTACAACCTTCCCTCGGATTCAATAATTCACTAAAATGAATCATGGTACTCAGGAAAGCACTTAACAATTATGGCTTTATTATACAGGATACATCTCAGGAAAGACAAATGGAAGCAATGTCTAGGGCAAGGTATAGGGGGAAGGTGGGCAAGCTTAATGCCCTCTTTGGGCATGCTACCCTCCCAGCACCTTGATGTGTTCACCAACCCAGAAGTTCCCCAAACCCAGTTTTTTAATGAAAATTTTATTATGTAAGCACGATTGATTAGATCATTGGCCATTGGTGATTGATCCAATCTCCAGTTCCTCTCTCCGTCTAATCACTTGGTTAGCTATTCTGGTGGCCAGTCCCAATCCTGAAGCTATCTACGTCCCTGCCATGTGTATCTCATAAGCATACAAAAGATGGTGAATTCCAGAGGCTTTAGGAGTTCTGTGCCAGGAACCAGAGACAAAGACCAAATATTTCTATTCTACTACACCACCATGACTCATTATAGAACCTCCAAACCCTTGAAGCAAAATCAACAGAATTAAAGGGAGAAACAGACAATTCCACAATCATATCTGGAGATTTCAGTACTTCTCTCTCACTAATTGAGAAGCAACTAGACAAAAGAGTCAGTAAAGACATAGACGATGTGAACAACACCGCCAACCATCAGAGTGTAACTGATATTTATAGAACGCTACACCCAGCAGCTACAAACTATGTATTCTTTAAAAATGTACATGATAATAATGGTAGGCTATAATAATGGTAGCCTCAATAAATCAGAAAGGCTTAAAACTGTACAAAGTATGTTTTCCTAACCACAACAATTAAACTGGAAATTGAAAACCTCAAATTTTAGAAATTAAACAAATTTTAAATAATCTGCAGATCAGAGAAGTAATAAGATAAATTAGAAAATATTTCAAACTGATAACAAAATGACAACATATCACAATTTGTGAGATGCAGTAAAAGCAGCACTTAGAAATTTAATCTTTAAATGTTTATTTTAAGAAAGAAGAAAGGTCTAAAATCAAAGTTCTAAGGTTTCATCTGAAGAAGGTTGAAAATGAAAAGTGAAGTAAGGTGGAAATAAATAGAGGGAAAGAAATGATAATAGAAATCAGTGAAATTAAAGAAAAACAACAGAGAAATTTAACAAAGCCAAGACTCAGAGGGGAAGAAGCTGAGTGGTCCGGGGATGCCATCATGAGGATGACTGGGCTGAGGCGACAGGATGTCATTGGGTCATGTGGTCATGCGAAGGGTTTTATCGCCACTCTTGTTTTACCGTAGTGTTTTGAGGCATGTATTATTTTTTTAACAGCATTTTGAAATTTAAAATTTGAGTATAATCTTATCTTGCTCAAAATAAAGTAAATGCCTGCCACTTTTTTATGCCTCCAATTTCTCTCTTTGCCCTTCAGCACTGTTGACAAAAACCTCTTCCTCATTTCTTATTGCCATTATCTTTGCTGGTTCACAGCAATATACAGATGCATGTGGATTCCATTCAAGATGTAGGGCCTGGGGCACCTGGGTGGCTCAGTCAATTAAGCGTCTGAGTCTGACTTCAGCTCAGGTCATGATGTCACAGTCCTGGGATTGAGCTCCACGCTTGACCAGGATTCTGCTTCTCCCTTTCCCTCTCTCTCTGCCCCTCCTCCTGCTCCTACACACTCACTCACTCTCTCAAATAAATAAAATCTTAAAAAAAAAAAAAGGATGTAGTGCCGGCAGAGCTGCATTTGGTCTTAGTATAGGGTCTCCAGGAGAGTATTGTCTGGAAGAGAGGGCTACATATTCTTGCTTCCATTTAACATGCTGTTGAAATTTGCAAATGCTGTGTACTTTTGTAAGAATGTAAGTTACAATTTGGGCTATGGAAAATGATAATTTGATCAATGAATATTTGGTGTTAGTTTTCATTAGAATTTGGATTTTTTTGTTTAGTCTCTTTTCTTAAGTGACAGTCATAAGACTCAATAAAAGTTTGAATAGGTTGGGGCACCTGGTTGGCTTGGGTTAAGCATATGACTCTTGATTTCTGCTCAGGTTATGATCTCAGGGTCATGAGATCAAGCCCTGTGTTGGGCTCTGTGCTGGGTGTGGAGCCTGCTTAAGATTCTCTCTCTCCCTCTCCTTTGGCAACCCCCTCCACCCACCTCCTGCTCATGCTGGCTCACTCTCTCTCTCTCAAAAAAGTTTTGAATAGCTTATGCATAAGCAATTGCATTTTATTATATAATTCACCATAACATACTTTTGCTTCATTGTGTCTTTTCTCCCTCCTTCCTTCCTTTCCTCCCTTCCTTCCTTCCTTTCTCTTTCTTCCCTTTCTTTCTTCCTTCCTTCCTCCCTCCCTCCCTTCCTCCCTCCCTCCCTCCCTCCCCTTTCTTTCTTTCTTTCTTTTTCTTTCTTTCTTTCTTTCTTTCTTTCTTTCTTTCTTTCTTTCTTTCTTTCTTT